>NW_027287205.1:6425245-6765922 GCF_022747635.1 Hetaerina americana
AATTTGACCATGGTGATAGAAAAACTCTATTCTTACCCCCCGTCGAAAACAGCATCTAGGCACGAAAAAACTCTCGCTATCGAAAGCCAATAAATGTAAATTTAAATGAAAGACCAGAAGTGAGGTAAAATAGCCATTAGTAAGTTCATATTTTTCTCTACCTATCCACTCGTCGTTTTTTGCTGAATCCGTAAACACCACTTCACTAACTTCTTCAACCGTTCCTTCTTCATATAAAATAGCATCCCCCATTTCTATCTTTTATTCCCTAAAACATTTAATAATATCATTTCTTATGTGCTTTTATGTTGTTTAGAAGTAAGTAATAGAAAGCGCAATAGTCAGCGAGAATGGATGCAATATCAGCGTTTTCCATGATGGTCAGAATGTTTTAACATATGTACCTAGAGAAACATTTGAATTATAGATGGGGTGCGTCGGTTGGAGGAGAATAAGCCAAAACACAAGGATTGCATTGTATAGTGTAAAACAAATTCTCGCAGTAGCATTTTAAACATTTGGCTTGCAGCTTACAGCTTAAAAATGGCTTTAATAGATTAAATTAGTTCAATGGACGGCTTAAATGTTTCGTCGCGTATTCAAAATCCAGGGAAACAAAATAAAAAGAGAATATATATTTTAACCAAAAATAATTCTAGAAAATTAAACCTGTAACCTCTCCGAGTGCAAAAGTGGACGTTCTTATACTAATGGCAAAGTGCAAATTTTTAAACGAAGCGATTCAAATGCACCCAAGTCACTCTTTCTTTGTGTAAATATTAAGTGGCAGCCTGCCATAGGTCAAACTATTTGTGAATGTTGTAGTTTTAAGAAATCACTGTTTTATATGGTAATGGCTTAGCGTAATTAGAAATTTCCAGGAAAACTATTGCTTCTTCTTTCCCCATTATTGTATATCGAGGAAATAAAATAAATTTAATTTTATGGACGGTGCAATTTTAAATACAAAATCACTTATTTTTTCTCACTTAGCCTCCCGAATGCAAATTGACATAGTTTTAATCAGTGGATTGGTTTATTCAGTCAGTAACGAGCTTCGATGAAAACAACGAAGCTCTTTCTACCGGATACTGTCTATCACTTTGGTTTTATGCTGCCTTCTCATTCATTAAACCGCATTAAAAATAAGTTGCGATATGACCTAAGATGTCGGACGGATGCCTAATGAACTGCCACTTTTATCGCTATTGTGCATTGACAGCGTTCGGTCAACTGTTTATTTCCATAATGGCATTTTCCAGTTTTACTAAAATACATTGAATTCCGTAACCTAGATCCCTCTTTTCAAATTATTGTGACATTGTGATATTGTGCATTGACAGCGTTCGGTCAACTGTTTATTTCCATAATGGCATTTTCCAGTTTTACTAAAATACATTGAATTCCGTAACCTAGATCCCTCTTTTCAAATTATTGTGACAATGAATGCATTCAAAGTTATCATTCCATTTTAACATTCTCTCCTTGCTACAGCTATATAATGTTTTTTGAAGGGTACCGAGCAACTTATTATATCATTATCTCACGGAAAAATCAGTAATTGGTTCGTAAGATTTCAGCGTAAGATTTAAATGTCAAAAAATTAATTAACGACGATAACTCAGTATATATTTTCGTAGGGTTTTTAATTTATTCTCATTTCTTATTGTTTTAATGCAAAACGAAATTCTACAAATATTTTGTATTCCCAACGTATCCATTTGGAGTTTAAATATTAAATATAAAAAAGCTAAAGTGACAATTGTTGACTAATTAAGTTTAAAGAGTCTTCTAAATGTTTTTATCAGTTTTGCAGCATTCTAAGAGGATATAATTGCTATGATTTCCGGAGTTAGAGATGAATTTGCAGGATATATCCTGAGACATTTTCAATGAAAATTAATTTTTAAATATTGATTCGTAAATATTATAATGCTTTTAAGTATTTCATGTTTGCCTGGAGAATTCTCGAGGATAGCATCGGTAGTAAATGTCGTCTACTAGCAAGTGCTGTCTGCTCACACAGCTGCCTTGGCGAAGCAACGCTTAGACTGATTACGTGCACACAATGTTCCCAAAGTTGAATGTTCCTGAGGCCCCTGATGTCCTTTTTTTCTACTCTCACTGGACGCTCTTCCGAGCTTGTGGGTCGGCGGCCATAGGGAGCCTCCTTTTCATTTCCAAGGGTATATTTCATTGCTTTCGTTTCCTAAACGCGCCTTTAGGTTTTATCACGCGGCTCATCCTCATTTTCCAGTTAGTGATAAAGAATGAATACACGACCTGTTGGTCTTCAGTTTTATCTTTACTTCTTTGAACTCCCTAAAATTACTATGGTTTAGATATTGCAAATGGGTTAATTTTGTGTGAATCCACTTTCGTAAATATAAGGTATTCGGTAATTTTCCACGCGATTGCGTGTTGTTGACCGCGGTTCAAACTTTGCACGTCACATTGGGAGAAGAGTTTTGCCTTGATAATTCCATGAAAACGGTAACCGCATAGTATGATCAACGTATAGGTTGCCGTTTAAACATATACTTGGTATTTTTATTTATTTATCGCTTTTGCACCAGTTCATTTTTTCCAATGCTCGCATTTAGTGAAGGTGGTATAAAAATTAAATGAAATTTCAGTTGGTAAGGAAATTTAAAAAAATAATTATGATTGAGAAGTTACCAAGACTGTTGGAATTTCATTATTGCTGCCTATTTTTTACACAGTATCTCCTCTTATGATCAGTGAAAAAACAACATTCTATTGATCTATTCTTTTAAATATTCCTTAAAGACAACACCAGCACCATTGTTGTCAGCGGTATTGATTATTAAAAGCGTTTATTAGTCCTGTTTACAGCTAGACAGAAAGGTTCATTCGCGTCATCTCGGTTAAATTTTTTTGAATGAGGCATGGTATTTTCAGTTTCTAATTTAAAATCGTGTGATGGTAAACTTTTTTTTTGCTATTTAAAAATTTAACATTTGAAAATAAAGAAACGCATGTGCTATGGATTTAGAGGAATTTACATCTAATCTTTCTCCCGAGAACAAATCAGCGCAATATAAATGAAACAATTAGTGTTGAATAAGCGTAATTAGCGTAAGTATGGCTAGTGACAGTAGCTAAGTCTAATTTGCAAATCGATACTTGTCAGTCTCAAATTTGCTTTAAACAGGATAATACAATGGTTGCCTTTCAAGCTCCTTTTCATTCTTGGGAACTGGGGAGGGTGGTACCACATGGGGGCTCTAGCTGTAGTGTTGCTCGGGTAGCGTTACCACCAAAGCGGTGTACAACAGCGCGTCCTCATGCTGCCCACAGCTCACAAAGATCTCTTTCCTGATGCAATGCATTCCTTTCCTCAGCCTTTCAAGGACTTCCACGTAAAACTCACGTCAATCTTCCTGAGGCACCAACTAATTGTGGATAATGCCTCTTAAGCTCAAAAATTCGGCGATAGAAAGACTACTTATCTTAGGGAAAGCATGTAGTTTGACTAGTTTGGAGGAGTTAGGAATTTAAAATTTGGTGTCGCATTCAAATTCATGTTTTGAGTTCATATTTACTCATGTCCACATTTTACGGAACATACTTGGGACAGTTAAATGAAAAATGAACTCCCGGCATAACACACCCAGTCCGCGCGAAAGGTGGCAATACGTGAGGCGTTTTGTTACGTGAGGCTGTGGTAGGAGGAGAGCTGAACGGTTACATCTCAGGTGCACGCCATTGTTGGACAATGCCCGTTCCGGTGCGCGGACTGGTCAAGTGTCTTCGTCCGCTAGGTTTTCATTCGACTGCCCCTCATAGCTTCAAACTAGAGGAAGAGAAGAACTGTCCGGAACCAATTTATGTATCAGACTACACAGGTGTTGATTACGGTTGAAGAGGTAGGATGGGTAATGCTAGACAAAGGGACAATATAATCCTGACGTGTCAAGTATTACCTGCTGATTTAAAAATGCATTTATAAAAAGTGATGAGAATTATATTACAGGTTGTTTCATAGAAATTAGAAAGGGAATTTTTCCATTTAGTTACCTAGGCTGATTACCAAATTTTTCTTAATTGGTCAAACGAAGCGATTAAAATCCTTGTCTAAAGCATTTTAGAACCGTGAGATCCGCATGAAATTTGAAAAAATTCACAAAAATTGGAAAGTGTTTTGGATGAGGATGTGTACTGTCGGTAGAAGAATTTAATCTGGTGCAATAGAGCTTACAGAGAGGGAGGAGGTATCGACACACGCGTCAATCACTGAGAAACTTGTGAACATTTTAACAAAGAAATTTTTATTTGGTTTTATAAACCCGATCATAGAGGAATGGCGGAAAACTTAGACTGGAGGCATGTGGAATGTGGGTGAGATGAAAAATGGAAAAAGGGACAGAATAAAAAAAGATGCAAGGCGTGGTAAGAGATGGCCATTTGGGATAGTTTTTTGAAGGCAGTATACGAGTGAGGGCAAAGATATTGAGAAGAAAACGATGCTAAGGACAAATGCAGAGTGAGTAATTGCTAAAATTGAGAAGATTTGGGATAATAAATGGCTAACTAATTGTAATAAAGGCATTTTAAATATATGCAGAGCTTCTTTCCTACGTACTTTTTATGTATAAATGTATTTCAAGGTTTCAAAGTCACATTATATCTCAGAAATACGCTGGTTAGTCAATCCAAAAACTAATCTGTTTGGGATACTGATGACAAAGTTCAATTTAAACCGTATTCGGATAATCAAGTATTTTTGTTTGCGTAATAGGTTACCGCCAGAGTTTGGGAAAAATACTCCTAAAGAATGAAAATTTCACAGAGTAATAATCCTTAGCTTTTGCCGGAACTTATTCCAAACCCTTTGATTTCCGGGTAGGGATTCTAGGATGGTAAGTGAGAAACACTGGTCGAAGGAAAGGTTGTTGGAAATTGCATGTGAATGGATAGGAATAGAAGACAGAGAAGCAAAATTACAGGAGTGATGGTGATTTTTCATTCGAATGGATGAGGTGGTAAAACACTTGCCTATGTAAAATAATGCGTTGTTTGCATGAAAAAGATGTTTTTCGAGGGGCAATTGGCGTGATAGCGGGGTTGGGGAGCAGTGAAGAGATGCGGGGAAAACGGAGCTGCTCTGATAACCAGGCATGCTTTACATTGACGGCGGTTGCAGGCATGGGAAATATGAGGACATTTCTCAGGGGGGGCATGAAATTGTTGGTGGATCTTAGCAGGTTTTTAAGATTAGAGGGTCGTCTGTGCGCGAGAGATGGGCATTGGGGTAGTACAGATGAGCTCGCGTCAGTGTCATGTTCATAGGAAACATTTCTTTAAGGAAAGTTTAGAGTCTGCGGGATTCGGGGAAATACAGGTAGTGCAAAGGTTGAGTCCTGAGTCCGATTTGGGGATCTCTTTTGTGGTGTTTGAGGCCGGTTGGCGTGGTGGATTTCATTCTGTAGGAGTATCCCGGGGCAACCGCGTTTGTGGAGTGCCTGGTATGAATGTGGAGGTATTTGTTGTGAGGGGTAGTGGTGTCACAAATCCGGAGTCCACGGATAGGGAGAGATTTAGGAATCGAGAATTTGGTGTAGGAAGGGTGACAGATTGTGTAATGTAGGTATTGCTGATGGTTATTGGCTTTTATATGCACTAAACTGGTGAATTTGTTGTTGTGCAGTGAGATGTCAATGTCAAGAAAGTTGATGGTGGGGCCTAAAATGGAAAAACTGAATATAACTGTGAAAGAAGAATTTCAGGACAATAAGAAATTATTCAGGAATTCAGCGCCGTGTTTCGAGAGAATTTAAATGTCGTCTATATAGCGGACACAAAAAAGAGGTTGGAGGGGTTGCTTTGAAAGTAAATTCTCTTCAAGAAGGCCCATTAAGAAATTTGCATATGATGGTACCGTACTCGTTCCCATCGCTGTGCCTTTGGTTTGTAAATAGAAACAATTTTGGAGCGAACATGAGTTCTTTGTCAGCACTTAAGTTGCTAGATTGAGGAAAAATTTGGTCAAAGGGCGCTGGGTTGGGTGGCGTAGAGAAAGATAATGTCGGAGAGAGGTTAAGCCTTCTTCATGGGGAATAGAGGTATAGAGGGAAGTAAGTCGATGGTGGCCGTAAGTGGGTTAGAGGTGTAAGGAATGCAGACAGACTTTAAACGGTGGAGGATGTGATATGTGTCTTTCGTGAAGGAGGGCAAGGAGAGTACCAGAGGTTGTAGGTGGTGATAAAGAAATGCGGAGATTCTTTCAGTGGGATAGTTGAAACTGGAAAATATAGGTATTTTTAAGATTTTTTTCGAAGATATACATATAGATATACATATATATATATATATATATATATATATATATATATATATATATATATATACTCATATATACAGAAACAGATATAAGGAAAAGGGATAGGAACACATATAAAGGACGAACACAATAGAGGTGGGGAAGGCGGAATCGAACGGATCACAAGAGTAAAAATATTTCCTCAACCGGGACTCGAACACCGGATCTTTCCACTTGCCGGGCGGATGCTCTTAACCACTTGAGCTATCGAGGATAGTCATGGTATTTGGCCAATGTGGCTCATCTCTTTCTCCTGGCTATGCGTGCCACGAAACGCACTGTTCCTTTCCTGTATGATGTTGTATGAATTCTAACCCACTGTCCTTTCCTTTCCTTGTGTATTGTCTATTTCTCCTTTGGTGGGTGAAACTGCCCCCTGACGCCATCTCTTGGCTGAAAGAATCGGGGCGCTTGGCGACATATTAGACCCACGGATCTCAGGGTAAATTGACTATCCTCGATAGCTGCCTTGATAGCAGGACGTGCCTGTGTTCACCGAGTGTCTAAAATCGCCGGCGTCCGAGGCTTCGGTCGCCGGGGTTTGGAGAGCGGCACTGCCGGACTCTCTCGGAAATCGAGGTTCCGATCGTGTTTTGTTTCGAGCGGCGGTTGACCGCCTAGTTCATCAAGAAGCGCGCAGTTTGACTCTCGACTTCTTCCGCCGGGAAGGCTGTACTTTTGTTTTGTTTAGTGGATCAAGACTGACCTTGACTCCTGGTGTAGAGCTTAGGCTCCTTTTGTTTGCTACCGCCGTGTGCGTGTGGCGGGGAGGGAGCGTTCGTGAGTGTTTTATTTCCCTTTAAAGTGCTCGTTTTTTTTGTTGCGCTTTCCTTCTTCATGCTAGTGTGCTGAATTTGATTTCTTCAAATGGCTGTGCGCCGTTTAAACACGCTCGCCTTGCAAGTTGACGAGAAGGCGAAGCCTCCTACCCCGTTGGAGGTCCACCTCTTCACGTTAGAGTCGCTGGGCCTCACACCCGAAGAGATAGTGGCGATCCAATTTGGATACAATCGTCATTTGATATTCCTGAAGTTGGCAACCGAAGCTACAATGACTAGGATTTTAGACAATACTCCGCGGAAACTACCGTTTCCGTCTTTAAGTGACCAGAGGACGACAATAACAATTGACGAGACTTCCGGCAGCCCGTGTAATGTCAGGGTTCTTTGTCTCCCCGTGGAGACCCCATTGGAAGACATAACAGGCGAGCTCCAACGCTTTGGTAAAATACATCGCTCGTGGGAGAACAGGTGGGAGGGAGAAAATATGGCGCGGGTGCTTACTGGCACCAGGGTTGTGCGGATGACGGTCGAGAGAAATATCCCCTCGTACCTCCCCATCGGCGGCAACCGGGCCATCATCATCTATGAGGGTCAGCGCCGCACTTGCGCCCGCTGTAATCAAGAAGGCCACGAGCGCAAGACCTGCCCTCGGAACCAGGTATGTAAGAGCTATGTGGAGGCAATGACGATGCCCTCCAACCCTAACGCCGCCGTGGAGATGGACGAGCCCGAAGTGGCTGTGGAGGAGAGAGCGCGGTCGCTTCTACTCATCGAGGGTGCGGTCCCGGCTGCTCCCGTTGGTCCCCCGCATCTCCCTTCAATTGGAGGGAAATGTCAGCGGGAGCGAAAATCGTCAACGGAGGAAAGGGAACCGAAAAAGAAGAGGACAGACAAACCCAAGCTCCTGGTCTCGAATACCGTTCTACAAATGGTTCACATACCTACCACCTCGCCTAATATCACACGACCTCCAGCCCCCGTCTCCGTGAGCTCGTCAAATGAGGAGGGATGGTCTTTCGCCCCCCCTCCCCCCGCTCATGCCATCGACGCCCTCGCTACGCAATCCTTGCATCACGGGTTTCAAACACCCCAAGAACCTCTGGTGACAGGTGAGGAGGATGCATCTGATTGCGATGTTTTCCAGTCCCCAAGAGCTCATCCCTCGACCCCTTTATCATTGACTGTAAAGGAAGCGTCACCGACCCCGGAAGTCGACCCGCATACAAGTTTCCCAAAGTCAAAAATCCCACATACCCCATCTTCTTTCCCCATTAAGGACAGTCAATGTGTCGACGATCTTCCCAGCGCTTCTCAAGATACGGACCACAAGCAAATATCTCCCCTGATTTTTCCCGACCACAACCCTTCCGCAGATGAGCCCCAGTCCGCCACTCCGACCCTCCCCGAGGGTGCGTCCTACCCCTTGGCGGCCCCCAGTGGTGCTCCTTCGAAGAAGGCCCCCTGTGGAACGCTGCCGAGTTACCTGGTCTTCGTGGAGACCACGGCTGGCTCTTCCTCTTCGGACGAGGCCGGGGGGGAGGGATGTGGCGAAATGCCGCGTCCTCGCTCGTCGACCCGTTGGACGAGGCGTCCCGGGAAACGGCGAAGCACTCGTCGCCCGGGGTCGAGTCGCGACCGGAGCGACGCTAGCCACGATCAGAACTCTGGGAAGTGATGTCCGGTAGCCACCCGGTGCCGGACACACTTCGTCCATCGTTGAAGAGTTTTTTTTTTGCTGAATGACTGATTGAATCGATAATTTCAACCCTGCCATTGATAATTTCTTACAATGCATAATTTTCCATTGCTAGCTAAATTCTCCCTCCTAATATCTGTGGACCTTGTCTTCCTTTCTTTTTTTTCTTTCTAAATGTTAATGGTCAAATTCACGAGTATGCGTCTGTATGCATATGCTTATGTATGTGCGTGTGGATATGCATGTGTGCGTATGTATGTACAAGTGGATATGTATGTGGTATATGTATCATATATGTATCCATGTATACACTTATACTAAAGAAAAACATGATGTACCCATAATCTGTGACCTGATATTATGCATAATGCTAACAAACTCTGTAATATTCTGAACCGAATAAAATAATTTATATCATAGCTCAAGTGGTTAAGAGCATCCGCCCGGCAAGTGGAAAGATCCGGTGTTCGAGTCCCGGTTGAGGAAATATTTTTACTCTTGTGATCCGTTCGATTCCGCCTTCCCCACCTCTATTGTGTTCGTCCTTTATATGTGTTCCTATCCCTTTTCCTTATATCTGTTTCTGTATATATGAGTATTTATTCGCCGTTTGGCGGGATTTCGTGTTTGAATGTGTGTGTATATATATATATATATATATATATATATATATATATATATATATATATATATATATATATATATGTATGTATATATATATATATATATATATATACATACATATATATATATGTATATATATATATATTATATATACTTTATATATATATATATATATATATATATATATATATATATATATATATATATATATATATATATATATAAAGTACACTATAGATATAGAACATATATCTTTGACCAGGGATTGAACCATGGATCTTTTCGACTTACTGGGCCGATGCCCTAACAACTTGAGCAATCTACGTAAATTACATTGAAATCTTCTTTGGGGTGTTTATGCAATCAAATGCTTCGATTCTTTGGTCAGGAAATGGCACTCGGGAGCTGTTTCGCCCACCACAGGAGGAAATGGACGAAGACACAAGAGGAGAGTATAGTACGGAAAGCAATCATACAACGTCATTAAGGAGAGAAACAGTGCATTTCGTGGCATGCATAGCCATAAGACGGAAACTAGCCAATTTGGTTAGTTAAAGATAACCAAAATATTCCGGAAGGACACAACGGATTTATGCCAGTGCCGTGATCAATATCGCCAAGAAGAAGAGACATGTATTGCATAAGAGGGGAATCTCTCGGCTGGTCAACCAATATTATTATTGAAGGGAGTGCTTCTAAGCCCACGGACTTACGTATACGCAATTTGTGTGAAATCAGAGTAAATTTAAGGTGAAAGTTTTCATGAAAAAGGATTTTGATCGCATGAATAGTGCGAATACATTCTCTAATCGAAACACTTAATGAAATAAATAAAACCAGAAAATTGATTTATATTATAGATAAATCATCAAAATTACTAACATAAAAATTATATTAAAATCTATAAGCTATTAATAATATTTTTATTTCTATTATGTTTATTAAAATCTCTAAAAAATGATGTAAAACTATGGGGACATTTTGAACAAATACCTACGCCGTCATGTAGTCTGCAAAAACAAATCACTGAATATCCGAAGGTAATGCGGTTTTTATCCCATTCCTCCAATCGCTTTGACGAAACTTCCATGGAACATCCTCGGCAGAAAATAGACAGAAGAATCCATATTTTTGGAATTTCCACTCCTTCTGCATTCACTTCCCCTGCCTTACTCGAATATCTCCCGACGGCCGTCTCCACTCCCGCCCAAAACATCCTACTCGCAGCTTGATTAATGACTTATAGAGGCAAATAAACGACGACGAGAAATGTTGTTGCGTTTTTTATCTTCCCTTTCTACCTTGCGTGCATTTGAGGAGAAATACAACGAGAACCAAGAGAATGCTGATTAGGAGAATTCATGGAACTTGCTTGTCAATATCAAATGCGACTCTTTACATCTTTTTATTTCTCTATTCGTTCTGTTAGCAAACGGTGGTAAAATTACTTTCGCCAGATTAGAAATGATCCTGCTTCGATTTATGGCGATGTAGGAATCAAAAGCTAGATCTTAGAAGAAAAGGTGTGAGCGTGGAAAATAGCAGAATTATGACAGTGGTAGCGGTAATTATTAGGAGTGGTGACCGGGAGTTGAGGTCAATTGCACCAGAAGAGGTAAGTTTGTAATCTGGTTGGAATAGGATGTTTCAGGGAAAGTAAGGACGATGGAGAGAAACCCGGCGTCGGTATAAGGCGGGAAGGGGTCCGCAGCTTAGCGTCCCATTCAACGGACTGCGTACTCACATACTAAAGTGCTCTCCATAAAGTACCCCAAGTTTGATTTGGAATACCTCTACAAAATACGGTCACGGCAGGAATTCGACCCCGGGCCTTTGGAACGGACAGCCAGTAGATTCATTCGTCGATCGAGGCTTTTGAATAATGAATCGTTGGGCATTTGGAAGGTGAGAATCATTAGACGAAGAGCCAACTCCACGATTCAAATAAAGCGTTAAAAGAAATGAATTCAGTCATATGCGATGAAAAATGGAAGGCATAGTTAAAAGTTTAATGTTGAGAGGGGAAATTGTCTGAATTGGTGTTCGCAATGTCAATTTCCGATTAGTATACATCCCTTGGAACGAAATAAACTAATTATATGTTTCACCCATCTGCATGGCTAATTGAGTAGGAAATGTAAAAGGAAAAAATTTGATCCTTCAAGGATAAATATATCTTGCATCCGTTTAAAAATCCACTATAACTGTATTACTATCCTAGAGACTATGAAAAACAATTTTCATGAGTGAGCAAAACATTACTTTTCGTTTGATAATATCATGTCAACATTCATGATGTATCCTTTAAGTGATCTGTAATTAGCCAACTGAAACAGGCTTCTTTTGAGATATACTGAGCTTAAAAGCGAGTATACAAAGCCAATCATATCTTTGCTTCTTGAGGGAACCTAAATATTTCGGTTCATTAACGGTGTATTTCTTTGCATTCAATAAATGTAAAACTTATCTGACGAAATAAGCAAATTATCTGAATTTTTAGGTAGTTTGTTGGCTATCATTTGTATTCTATTAAATGATTTAGTGCTTAACCTGGATACGCAATATCTTTCAACTATTTATCAATTTTTACTAAAACCTTGTTCCATTTAAAAGCTATCCATAATTGTGAGACTGGAATATCGGGTGGAAATACCTGACCAACCTTAACTCTAGGCGAACGTATAGTTCGATTGACCGAAGGCAACGAATCATTCCTGCCTAAGGAACACCAGACCTGGCATCGGCCACTTGTATATGGCCAAACATTCTTCTGACAGTTTTTAGGTGAGTGAGAGTTGGAAGTGGAATCAAGCGAGATTATACGTGCGTTTACGGTGAATTCAATCTTTGAATAAGCGAAATACTTTTTCTCCAAAAATCTATCGAAACTAGTCAAATTTAATTCTAGATACCATGTCTCGCAGCACTTTTGAATTGCATTTAAGTCGTTAGCTAAAGACACTCTATCTTCATGAAAGTACATTTCCCTATATATGACGGCATCATCAGCAAATTGGCGAAATTTACTGGAAACCTGAGACCCAATGCCATTACTGTCTAAAAGCAAAAATGGTGAATCGCTAACACTTCCTTGTTTTGGAAGTTTTGTTTTGTTTTGCTTACTTTGTTCTTCCTTGTTTTGTTTTGTTTACCCGCTTGCTTTGTCTGATGATAACCCGTCCATTACGACCCTTTGCTCGCAGTCTATTAAAAAGTTTTTGAACCTGTCTATTTTATCACTTCCATAGGTTCCCAACTTCTGGAGCAACTTCTTATTGGGAACAATTTAAGTAGCTTCAGGCGTGATGTGGTGGAAGTCGAACATAATACATAACTGATCGAAGCACTTTTCCACTTGATAAATTTTTCTTTTATTTTACGACCGGGTTTCGATATATTACAACCTGATGATGACGTAATACATCCAAACCCGGTCGTAAAATAAAAATAATTTTATCAAGTGGAAAAGTGCTGCGATCAGTTATTCATTCTTATTAGGGACTTTGTGGAGTGCCTTTTAAAATCTCGAAATGTAGCATCGACCTGATCGTTATTCTCTCCCAAGACCAAAATATCATGCACTATAAATACCAGTTGGGTCTCGCAAGAAAGTAAATTCTGAGCAAGAAGTAAATTCTGAGAATCAAGATACCTCATTATTGAACTTAAAGTTATATGCTCTAAAATTTTGCATGAGTTGGATGCGTGGGAGATTGGTCGGTAATTCCTGGGATCTTCTCTGTCATCTTTTTTAAACATGGCAGTGACATTGACTATTTTCCAGGCATTTTGTGGTGCTCGATCATTTAGGGATTTCTTAAGTATTATTTCCAAGGAAGGAGCTATTTCTGAGGCCAACGTTTTGTCTACGCAAGTAGGGATTTGATCAGGGCCTGGCGATTTGTTTGGACTGAAGTCTCTAAGATGGCGTTTGATTCCAAGAGAAGTTATTACAATTCCAGGTATGGGTTCGTGGAAGCGATCCGACAGTGCATTGCATTGTTCCTGCGAATTATTATTGAAAACGCTTTGAAAATAGTGGTTTAATGTTTCGCCTTTTCCTGAACTGGTGTTGAGTATTTTTTCCGTTTCAATTAATGGAATACACAGCCAACTTGTTTCCCTGAACCTTCCGTGCATATGGCCAAAACGCTTTTGAAATATCCAATTCACAAAATGTTTTATTTTTAAACCCAATTAACGTCTGGTGACATTATTTCTTGCTAACACTTTCGCTATTTTATAGTTATGTATTATTTCATTTTCTTTATTCTCTTACTCTTCCTTATGTGATCTCCTCATTTTTCAGTGCCAAGCTCATTGGGATTTTGATGCTTTCCGTACTTCTACGTTTTACCGTCTAGGTTCCCTCCGGTCACTTTTAAATTTACTAGGCATGTGCTATCCTATTACGGCCTTTATGACGCCGAGAAAAGCACTTCACAAACTCTTACTGTCTTTATCGCCTCGACTTTTCAAAAATGTACCACAAGATTTCTGCCCATCACGCCTTAATCATTCGTAATCGGCCCGGCCACACAAGGAAATCTTTCTTTTGAGTTTCGGATTTTTCATAGTTTTCAAGTTAATTTTAACTGACACTATTCTGTGGTTTCTAACTCCTTCAGGTGTTGCCGTATTTCAGACGTATTCGGATAAATTTGTGGCAACTGGATCAAGTATATTGCTTCCTCTGGAGTGTGTTAGCACTAATTGATTTAACGGATGTGATGTGGAAACACGAAGCAAAGAGTCGCTTGGATCCTAGTCCTTTCCTTCTGCTATGGCACTCCTGTATTTTTAATCCATGGATAAAAGGTTGAAATCCCCTCCGATTATAAGTCTCCTATTGCATGAATGGGAATTCAAACTAGCGACCTTTCTTTATAGTTCTAAAATTAATGTTTCCTCGGAACTGGGTGTTTGTAGTTCGCAACACTCAAGGCTCTTTTCCACCGAAAGCTTTATATGGAACTCTAAATGCTTGCAATGTTTCAACTAGGGAAAGACTCATTTCTGCTTTCGTTGATACAGGTATATTTAACAGCTATGCAAACTTCCCCCCCCAATCCTATTCTCTCTTTCCCTTCTGTTAATTCTAATGCCTTTAGCAAAAATCTCCTCGTCCACAATGTCTTATGATAAACAGTTCTCAGTTCCTAGAATTAAATTGGCTTCTGTGCTTCTAAAAATATGGTAAAATTAGTTTTTTTTTTGTAAACTTTGGCAGTTGACTGCAGCTACGGAGATCATGCGCTAAGTTTAATCTATCATCATATAAAATATGGTCCTTGTCGTAGTTGGCTTAAAAATACCTGTGTAATGCTTATTAATTCAATTCCCTCTATTTGATCTACTTTCCAAAACGTGAAATGTGCTAAAATTTTCTCATATGTTTATGAGTTCTGGTCGCTATATAAAAAATATATAAATATTGTGTGTATATATATATATATATACACACACAATATTTGTTTATTTATCTGTAAACGAAGGAGCGAGATGGCGTTAGCAAACAAATATAGAAATACAACAAAAACTGAGATTCACCCGTATTCGAAAATTTTTGGCGGCAAGATCACCTTCCTCTTGAAGAAGAAAGAAGTGAAGAACTCACAAGACTCCCTCTCTCTCTAAATCTGCTTCTCCCAACGTCTCAAACCACACATACTCAACACTGAATTTTTCCTTACCTTTTCCGATTCCATCCTCCGCACCCTTCTTCTGCAATAAGTTCTACAATAAGCTACATATGATAAACTACATTGTGTTCAATAATTTACAAGCTATACTATCAGTATGATAAGAGATTAGTTTGACAACGACCTATGCCTAAACTGCATTTCGAAGAAATTTCGAAACGTAGTGTCATAAACAGAATTACTAGTTTCAGAAGGCAAAGAGATGGTGGGTTATGAAATGAAATAGATTTATCCCTCTTAGTGCACTTATGTCATATTTTCTTATTTTTCCTTAGCATTCTCTTTTACTGGCGGTGGTCTAACACCCCCCGCCACACGCCCCTGCGGCGGCCTGCGAGTATTATGCAGGTGTAAATGAACATCCAGGCTTAAAATGATCATCGGCCTTGATAGTGTGATTATAGAATGAAGTATTAAACCCTCAAATTTGAAGGGCATACCATTGATAAGAATAAGGAAACCCCTTTTCTTTAAAGGCGAGGCACTGAAGGGAAGGATGTCTAACACAGGATGGTCCTTGGTCATCCTCTGTTCACTGGCGTGGGCGACCGCTAATGCTGTCACTGGCGCCGAGGACAACACCACCGCCGTCGCCATGGCGCCTCTGGCCGCAAAAGGTAGATGAGGTTATTAGAGTGCCAGTGTTATTAAAAAACACTATAACGGAATTTGTTATTGGATTATTGCCAACCGCTCGTAATTTTTCCGACCCTTATACTGCTCGTTCATTAAATTTTCATTCAATCCAACGATGATGCGATGTTATTTTGAATTAAGGCTTATATTATAATCTTACCATCTAGCATGCGTTCATTCCTCGCCTGCATCCCTAGCAACGTTTATTTCCGGCTATTCACTCGCCTAATATTTTAATATAGACCTTTATATTCTACTCCTCAATTTTTCTTTTTTTCTTTTTACAATTCAGATCACTGTAATTCCGAGATATACAAGTGCTTGTAATTCCGAGGTCCAAAACACCTTATTCCCGCGGTTGAAAGTTCTTATCCTCCATCCAAGAAATATATGCTCTCGGAATTTTCTGATCGAAAGCCCTGGTTTTCAAATTTTATTGAAGAAAACGCATGCTGAATAAGATACTTTGAAATGTAACTCAGAATTTTTGCAGTTCCTCAGTGCCGTTTTCTCTTCAGGTTGCCATGAGCGCAAAATGTTTTAAATTTTTGTATAATGCTTTTGAATACTTTGGTACACTCATGCCACCATCAAGGTATATGCAATTACCTTCATCTTTTTGGAAAGAGCAAAAGATGGAATAGTGGCCTCCATAATAAAAACTAGAGCCATTGTACATTGTTAGCCTCTTCACCAATAAAAAATAATGGTTGCTTTGTGAAAGTAATGCAATTAAAGTTTTCGCGCCGCTCTTATTAGTCGGAGTGGGATCAAACCACTTGGAGTAGGTGGTGGGGGAGAAGCATTGAGATTTGCTGGGAAACCGGTCTCAGTGTTCTCCAAACTGTGGAGGCGGCAGGATATCAGTTATTTTAAACCTCTGCGCACCGACCCTGTCAGATCAAAAATTGGAAGCGACGATTGAGCAACGTCACGCGATTTCTAAATTTGTAGCTAAAGTGAAAAATCTCTTGACGATTCTAACGAAATGGTTCGTGAGGTTTAAGGGGACTCTGCTCAGTCCTACTCACAAGTTTTGAGGTGGTTAAACGCCTTTAAGGAGGGCCGGGAAGAAGTTCACGGCGAACAACGCTCTGGACGGCCGTCATTCAGCAAAACCGACAGCAATGTGGCTCATATTCGAAAATTTTTGGACTCTTGACCATCGAATGAGTCTCACGATGGTTTCCAAAGAACTGAATTTGTCGTCTACTTTTGTGTTTCGCATTTTACTGAAGATTTAGCAATCAGGAAAGTGTGCGCCAAGCTTGTGCCTTAGGTGTTGGTAGACGACAAAAAGACAAACCGAGGGGAAATTTCAATTGAAATCACTGGTAATGACACCTGGTTTTTTAATACGACGCAGAAACAAAATCCCAAAGTTCTGGGTGGCTCACCGACCAGTTCCCCAAGCCAAAAAAGGCAAGAATGAGCAAATAGAAATGGAAAACAATGCTCTTTGTCTTTTTCGACAGTAAAGAAGTGGTCCATAAGGAGTTTTTTTCCTCAAGAACGGAGAGTCAGCGCTGCCGACTACGTGGACGTGCTGGAAATACTCCGAAAAAGGTTAATGAGGAGCAGAAAGAAACATCTCCGCTACTTGGCAACTCCATCACGACAAGGCGCTATCAGTCCGCGAGTTCCTGACCAACACTAGGTTCAAACTCGGCCCCCTCCCTATAGTCAGCGCTGCCTACTACGTGGGTGTGCTGGAAATACTCCGAAAAAGGTTTATAAGGAGCAGAAAAGACATTTCCGCTACTTGGCAACTCCATCACGACAACGCGCTATCAGTCCGCGAGTTCCTGACCAACACTAGGTTCAAACTCGGCCCCCCCCCTATAGTCCTGATATCACCCGATCAGACTTCTTTTTGTTCCTTCAGATTAAGGCAGCCCTGAAATAGGCATAGAAGAGATCCAATCAGCAGTGACCTTGAGAGAGGTCCCCGAAGACGCCTTCCACATGCGTACTGGTAATGGTAGATTCGCTGGAAAAAATAAGTAGAGGTCCAAAGAGAGTACTATGAATAATGTTAAGTGTCTGTACAAATCTATTCAATAAAGTACTCTTAAAAATGTAAAAGCATCAATTTCGGAACGCACCCTGTATAATGCAGCTCTGTATATGACGACTGTATAAGTAAAGACTGGTGTTGCTGGAAACCTAAATTCTGAATTAATTAATTTCCTAAAGTCGAGATTTTGGAAAAGGTTATTTCCTTTCTTACTAACAACTTTGATTAACAGACCGAGTACTCAGTCATTGGTCCCCGATTTCTCTGTCCCCCTTCTTACTTGCTGAAGTTTTTATGGAATATTTAAAAAAATTAAGCGTTTTAATTCGGGATTTTTTTAAATTTGGCCTTATTGGCCATAATGTTGATGAAATCATAATTTTATGGGAAGGAATCGGTTAGCAGTTGGCTAACCTCGTAAATGCTTGAATGCAATATTCACCAAAGAATATCATTTCCCTTTGAAAAATATTTAGATTGATCTGTAAACTATTTAATTTGTATCGCCTATGGAGAATAACAATAATATATTTTTGTTTTTGATAAACCATAGGCTGCTCACCTACATGCATAACCAGCCAATTCAAGGCGCTGTTACCCAAATAATATCTTTGTTTTTTCTTTAACAGGTCAGTTCCTTCGTTTGCCTCTTTTTGAAAAGGACTTCTATTCTGAACTAAGAAAAGTTGAACCGGTAACTAATTCTTCTAGCCCCCAAATGCAAACGACCCATTGATTGCAAAATAAGCAAAAGATACAGGTAGTAACATTTTTTTCGGTAAAAATAATACTACAAAAAAGAAAAAAATGGCGATGCCTTCCTTAAATGGGCAATAAATCGTACTCAATAAATTTTGTCTAAATTTATGTATTTTAAATCGCCAATTACTACGTGAGGAATGAAAAAGCTAAATTAAAAGGACCTGCAAATGGTTAGAACAATCAGGGGTGTTTGACTAGATTAATTAAATATTTTCCAACATACGGGAACCAATGCTTCTACAAATGGCATCATTTAATTACTTATTTAGTAACCGTCGTGAGATGGACGCTTTACGAGAGTGCTCGGAATAGTTTCCGATCTCAACGTGAAGATGGCTGCACTCGTAAGTATAAGCTAATGAATTTCGTTGTTCATTCGTTGACAGTTACTCTCCAATGCTTCAGCCATTTTGGACCCGCGGTTGTTATGCAACAGTCGTTTGAGTGAGTTGATGTTTTTTTGCGAAAATAAACAAAATCGAGCTGTCATTAAATATTTGATTTTGAAAGGTGCCTATACAAATCAAAGATGAGTTGGATTCTTCGTATGGGGACTCTGCACCATCATTTATCACAGTGAAATTTTGCGGAATTTAAACGTGGCCTCTAGGGCTTGGGAGACGATGGGTGTCCGGGACGTCCAAAAACTGCAACTACCAACGAACACGTCGCCAAAGTTCGTCAAATGGTGGTAGATGACGGCCGCATTAAAGTTGGAGAGATGGCAGAGGTTATGGACATGTCAAAAGATGGCGTTTGTCAATGATATTAAATCAACATTTAGGCATAAGAAAGCCGCGTCGGGTGCCGCGTTTGCTCACGTTAGGCCAACAAAGTGTCCGAATGAACATTTCCAACGCTCTCTTGGTGCAATTTAGGCGCAAGAAATCCAAGTTTTGGCGCCGATTAATTACTGTAGATGAAACTTGGATACACCATTTTACGCCCGTAATAAAAATACAATCCAAGCAGTGGACTGAAGGGAGAACCGGCTCCCAAAAAAAGCAAAAACTATTTTTTCGGCTGGGAAAGTGATGGCGACTGTTTTTGGGGAAAGCCATGGAGTTATTTTCCCTGGATTGTCTTCAAAAAGGAAAAAAAAACATCAAAGGAACATACCACGCATCTTTGCTTGACAATCTGAAGGCAGAACTTGCGGAAAAACGGCCACATTTGTAGAAAAAGAAAATCCTGTTTCATCAAGGCAACGCACCGTCTCACACCTCAGCAGTTGCCATGGTGAAAATCCATGACTTACGGTTTGATCTGCTTGACCATCCGCCTTACTCACCAGATCTAGCACCAAGCGACTTCTTTTGTTCCATCATCTAAACATTGCGCTCGAAGGAAGAGATTTTCGTCAAATGAAGAGGCAATCGCCTTCATGAACAATTATTTTGCAGAATAAAAACGCCGAGTACTATTTGGGCGGGTTACAGAGATGGGTACATCGCTCTGAGAAGTGTATAGAATTACAAGGAGACTATGTTGAAAAAAAATCAGAAAAAATGTCTCTTATGTATGTTAGGCCGGGAAATTTTCAGACCACCCTCGTATGCCGGCTGGAAATTCACAGAGGAGTCGTGGCCTCGAGGTTACTTTCATCAACGCGTGTTTATTTCTGCACGTTTAATGCATCCCTGCAGCTGTGATAAGTTATTCCCTCATTTTCCCAATCGCCCTCGTTCCCCACCGCTTCTGTTAACTCTTCTCGAATTGTTCCTTTTTTGAAATGGCTTAAAAGATAATATTTTTGGACGTCAACTTCATTGCGGTAATTTTAGCATGGAAAGAAAATATTGCTTGTGAATCGCATGGAAATTATATCCTTTAAAATTAAAAGAGCAAAAGTTGTAGCGAAATGTTTCTGCTTGGAGAGATGAATATATGGATGACTTCTCTGTTACAAATTATTGTGCTTCTGCCAGTAAATCCCCCAAAAGGGATTCAGTGAGAGACCTGGAAGTTTCCTTGAGAGACTTCCTACTCAAGATGATGGAATTTATTGGCGATATGGCAATTCAACGGCCACCGAAGCGAATGTGCATAATATTTGGCATTTTCTTTATTATTGTGTTCTTCTTAATTTGGTGAAGAGAATATGCTCCCTCGTTAATTATTATTAAAAGTATAAGAATTCTACCGGAATGAAGTAATTGAATTCTACTATTGGGTTCTCGATTGAAAAGACGACGGAAAGCCTCATGCCAATAAGGTTCCATCATGGCATTTCTGAGGCACACCTGTCCAGGGGTACGAATTCTCTGGTTCAAATTTGTTAGACCCCACCTTGAGTACGCTCCGCAAGTCAATGGGATTCTCATGAAGTGGTTTAAAATAAAAATATACGTTTAAGGGGCGATATTATGGAAATATCATGATTAATTAATAATTGGCAATTTTCAATTAATCATGAAGTAGGCTTACATTTGGGACTAGATAGAGTGCAACAAAGAGCTGCTAGGTTTGCAAAAAAAGTCAAGGAACGAGGTAGAAGTGTCAAAACGCTATTGGAAGAATTAGGATGGGAGGCACTAGTTGACCTAAAATACAGGTTAAATTTACTGTGTAAATTTGTAGCATGTTACTTATCTGAGGATGTTAAGGACATATTAAAGGCCCCCACTTACTATGGTAGACCAGATCACCAACGCAAAATAAGGGAGAATTATGGGAATTATTGTAGAACGGATAGATTGAAAGTGTCTTTTTTTCTTCGAACCATTAGATAATAATAAACATATTAGGCATAATAGATATGACAGCAATCGCGTAAGAGATAATTACAGTAGGTAGTGTATATATGTATTTGTCGATATCCTGCATGTTGCTCTTTTTATTTTTGTTTGTCAATACTTCTAACAGTTCTCCCGCAAGATTTTACCTTACTCATTCTGTTATTGAATATTTATCCATATTAGTACTTCCTTTAGAGTTGTAATAATTTATCAAGTTCATGATTAAAGTAATATTTGTGTAGAAGTAGCATGATTGTGATGGCGTATGCATGGCTGTGGCCTGACACTACCCGCCACACACTCTTTCGGCGGCTTGCAGGGTATTATGTAGATATAGATAGATGTATGAGATTCCTTTTTGGGGTTCAACAATGTCGGAAATCAGCAGTGTTTGAATCCGTCTGACGAAATTCGCCAATGTGGCCTCGCTCAATTGAATTGAGTCATGCGACAGTGAAATCCGTCGGATTACTGTGAGTATACCATTCACTTGCTTGAACTGCTAAATACGCTTCTATGTTCGATTTCTGAAAATTTTACCATTAAAAATTTTCTTAATAGCCATTTAGCGTGAAATTAGGCAGTGAAATACACTCTTGATATAAATGCCACTTCACAAAATTCAAAGTATCGTAATTAAAAAAACTTTAATCAAATTTATAACCTTTTTAGAAAAAAGAAGGGAAAAAAATAAGTTCACCTCTCAATATTTCATTACATCGAATGGGAATTTAATTGCTATGCCATACACCCAACCAGTATTTTATGAGGCTTTTTCTTAAAAATGAAAGATAAATAATGGTGAACCTTAAAATATATACGTATAGTATATTACACTAGGACGAACAAATTGTGTGTAAATTTTGAAATGGGGATCAAATTTTTTCGTTTTAAGGAGTACTCATGGTCGTCTCCAAGTGCTATGTAATTGTATTGAAGAGCTTGGAAGAAATATTTTACCAATTGAGAGCATTACAGTTTGCCAATTTCTGATAATGTCCTGTAAAAAATCCATTTTTCCTCTCAATATATTCCACAATACAGCTCTAAATAGCTGCACCATGGGTCGCCAGTCACTAATATAAATGGCATTCTGAAAATAATTATCCACTGTGTATTTCTGTTGGAAACACCACTCACGCTCTCCCGTTCCATTTAAGTATGCCCCAAATGCGGGCGTTTTTTCTCCTAAAACGTGCTATCGGATTCCTTAGTCGACATGTGATGTCCAAAATAATTTACCTGCCTGTTTCAGTCCTCTTCTCTTTTTGAATGTGACATGGAATTTTTACGGTTTGATGAACTCCTAATCGATAGAGCTCTTGCTATTTCCATGGGGCGACCCTCAAGCAACGGCCTCGGTATCCAAGCGGGAAGGTGCCCAGGCGACCGCTTCGAACGCTACACTTTGCCTCGGTGGCAACTGCATCATACGCCAGCATGGTGGACTACGGTCGTTCATCGATCCAGAATATGACCAAGAAATGGACAGTTACATGGAATACAGCGGTAAGGATTACGGTGACATGAGCTATGGCAACAGAGACTACGGAAATAGGGCATACGGCGACATGGACTATGATATGGAATACTACAGCAACGAGGATTCGATGGAATTGGATTACAGAAACATGGATTACGGCGAAACGGGAGACAGCCACATTGACTACTCTCGAAGTGACAGCGAAAGCTTTGGTATGAGCCGGCCCACCAGCACTGATTACAACACATGGTAAGGATAGCCATGTCCATCTAACGATTTGAAGTGATGACTAGAACTAGTTATGGAGAGTCATTTAGTATCGTGTAATGCCTACCAACACTCCACCACTGATTCCGATGATAAAATTAGGAAAACGTCAGTGCTTCCTGAAATTACAGTACATATTGCAATTTAGTTGCAATATTAAAGGTACTTGGACTCAATCAACCGCTCGTGACGTAATGCCATTCTTAACGCTTGGCATCTCGTGGCACCACTCTCGTCGCTACCTTAGTAATATTCCATTCCAAAGTCCATTTTTAACACACCTTGACTCTGATACGAAAACAGGAATTGGCGAGTGATAGTGAAAAGGGAGGAGGCCGTAGCGGGGTGGTCGCTTTTGGTTGATTTTCGTTTGCGGAAAATAACGAAACGAAGAAAACGTGGAAGTCAATTTGCGATATCATTGTAAGGCAATTTGGACTAGCTGTCTTATAGTGTTGTATATTCTAGAAATCGGCAATAGCGCTTTCATCGGAAAGGGTTTTAAAGGTGACTAATCAGCGTAAAATTTTAAATAACACATCAATTCGTTCAAAACAAAACTATTGTTAATTGATAGCATGTAAATTTTTATGAAATTAAAGAAAGGCCAGGGACGACAATCAATATTTTAAACAGTACCCTTATAATATATAAATAAAAAGTCAAAAATTAATATGCTAAATTTCTTACTATAGCTATGTATTCCAATCACATATCATAAAAGGGAAAAAGTGATCAGCATTTTGGAAACTATTTATCTTCTTATTTCAAAGCGTTTTCACCTTATTCCTACCAAATAGTAAAACTTTTGTGCCTTCTTCACAATAACAATGTTTGACAAATCTAGCTCCCCTACGCAATTAATGCAACTTCAGCAATTAATGCAACTTCGTGAGGAGGATCCCATACACTTAGGGCATCTTCTAAATGAGGCCTAACCAGTGACAGATAACATTTCCCTTTGGCCTTTTCATCCCATTTAACTAGTACTCCTACAATAAACTCTAATTATTTGTTTGCCTTTTTAAAAATTCCCCGCACGTGTTTCACCAAGGAGAGGTCGTGAGAGAGGGTAACGCCCAAGTATTTAATCGAACATACACTTTCCATTTCGGTGTTCCCAATGCTGAGTACACTATCTTCTCCGCCAACCAGCTTATATTTCACACTCGAGAACAAGAAACGACTGTTATTCACTAAGCTTTGTAAAAGAGCAAAATATTAATTAAATAAAATATAGAACACTTATAGCTACAAATTCAGCACAGGTAGTAATTCGCCACAACAACTACAACACTGGATTGTGGGTAAAAGGCAGGTGGAGGTGGGCGGGGTAAGTTAAGGCCAGAACATAATGGGACACGTCCGTTAACATTAAGGGCCAAGAGCTGACTGGCTCATTTCTTCCTTTCTAATGAAACAAAAATGTTTTGATTTCTAATTCCCTATATTTTAATTTTGACATGATCTTATTCCTAGTCCATATCAAGTATTATAAAAATTTTAATTTTCTGGTTGTAGTCGGGGTCACAATAAAAATGACATATAATATTTTGCGAAATATCGTCCATTTTGATCAACCAGGCTCACTCCATTAATGTGCTGGTGCAACGGGGAGCTTATTTTATGATATATAACGACCTGAAACCATTAAGCAGGAGCCACATGGATCATGGCCAAAAAGGGAGCAAGTGCCGCGTGTCCTACCCGCTGCCCATATGGGAGACCCGCGGGTTGGAGCAGCCGTGCGGCCTCGACATGAAGGAGTGCCGGATTTGCCGAGAGGCGCCTTACAGGGAACTGAGCGGATTATGCAACAATGGGGATAAAAATTTGGGGGTCAGTGGGACTCCTTTCTTGAGGATTCTGAAGGCCAGATACGAAGACGGTAAGAAAAGGATGGAGTCACTTACTCTGGTCTGTATCCTCTAAGGTTAGCCAGCAGAAATTTCTTAGCCTATTCCATGTATATTCAATGTTTAACTCTTGATTAAATCTTAATGATAGTTAATTTCAATACTTTTTCATTTTAAATTTTCATTTGTCCTTTATGTGAGGATATGGAAAGATTGCAGAGGAAGGGTGAAATTGGTGCACTGTACAGCAAAGTTAAATTTTTATCGGGAAGTAAGAAAGGGAGATCTATGCTAGCAGTTAGAGATAAGGCGGGTAAGGTAATAGTTGACACAGGAAAGATCCAAGAGATATGGAAAGAATACATAGAAGAACTATATAGTAAAGAACTTCGACCAAAAAAGTTAGACATTGAAAAAGAATATGACGTAGAGGAAGATAGCTTCGCTCAAGGCATACTAGACGATGAGATAGAAAGGACATTAAGGGAGATGAAACTAAATAAGGCCGAGGGAATGGAAAGCGTTCCCGCGGAACTATTGAAATGTTTAGGAAAATGTGGGAGGAAGAGGCTATATGGGCTGATTGGTAGTATTTATGAGGAAGGAATCTTGCCGGAAGACTTTGTGAGATCGATTTTAGTTCCTATTCCGAAAAAGGTAAAGGCTGCATCATGTGAGGACTACAGGACAATAAGTTTGATATCCCACGCAGCTAAAGTGGTTCTCAGGATCATAAAAAAAGGATAGAGAGTAGGGCAAATGATTACTTGGGGGATGATCAGTTTGCGTTTAGGAAGGGGAGAGGTACGCGTGATGCCATTGCAGTAATGAGTATATTAATCAAGAGGAATATAGAACACAACCAGGAGGTATTTGCCTGTTTCGTAGATTTCGAAAAAGCGTTTGATAGAGTGAATTGGGAAAAACTAATGAGTATATTGCAGAAAATAGAAATAGATTGGAGGGAAAGGAGGATAGTCCGCAACCTCTACATGTCTCAGACTGCTCAAGTGCGAGTGGTGAACGGGGAGTCTGGATGGACAGTGTTAGGAAGAGATGTAAGGCAGGGTTGCCCATTATCACCGTTGTTGTTCAACCTGTGTGCAGAGGAAATGATTAAAGAGGCATGGGGAAAACTCGAAAAAGCAATGAAAGTGGGCGGGCAATTCGTAAAATCAGTTAGGTTTGCCGATGACGAAGCTTTAGTTTGTCAGTCAGCCAAGGGGCTGCAAGCATTGCTGAGTGAATTGGAAATCAGTGCGACAGGTATGGGATGAGAATCAATATTAATAATACAAAGGTAAACCGATTTTCTAGAAAGAAAAAGGCTAGGATAAACACTAAAATAGAAGGACAAAAACTAGAGCAGGTAGAGCAGCTTACGTATCTCGTAAGTGTTTTCGACCAACACGGTCAAAGTAGTATGGACGTAAGGAGAAGAATTGCGCTAGGCAAGGAGGCTTTCGCAAGGAGGAGGGAGTTGATGACAGGGACGTTGAGTAAGGATGTTAAGAAAATACTCTTAAAAACTTTTATATGGAGCGTAGCTATGTACGGTGCGGAAACGTGGTCATTTAACGCAGGAGGATAGACGTAGATTGGAGGCTTTTGAAATGTGGGTGTGAAGAAAAATGGAGAATCTGAAATGGACAGAGAAGAAAATAAATGAAGTACTTGGTATGGCGGGCGAAGAGAGGGGTTTGTTGGGAGAAATCCTATGGAGGCAGGAAAAGTGGATGAAGGGGGTATTGTCCGGCCGTGGGATGTTGAAGACTGTGATAGAGGGGAGAATGTTAGGCAAACGAGGAAGGGGAAGGAAAAGGATAGGGATGTTGGACGGGATGAAGGGAGGAAGAAAGTACTCAGAGATGAAGAGGGACCTGATGTAGAGTAGGATGCTGGATGTTTGGTTTTATTCGGAGTTACAAAATATTTTTTTGGTAGCTGTGTCCATCCAAAAACCTACCTCAACCGCTAAATTACCTAATAATTATATGCTTATGGTGTGGTCATTCTCTGCATTTATTTTAAATTCGCAAATCCCTCGTAGTTTGTTCTAATTAACCTCTCCTGTAAAATAAGATGACTCCTCCTGTTTCATATATTTCTTGAGATCTCATTCTCATGCCCAAAGTTCTTTTCTTCAAAGGTTCATCTTCTATTATTTTGGATTTCTAAAAGAATGATTTTGAGAATACACCCAAAGCGACGACATTCTGAAGACTATAGTCTCTCTTTTTCCTCCATTCCTTAGCGTTCAGCTTTAATACCGTTAAAGGAAAAGAACACGGAGGCGTGTTCTTAGGAATATTTCCCTGGCATATTAGTAATATTAATTTGTAGTCAAGAGGCGTCTCTCAGCGCTGGTCGTGAAATTAAATGCCCATTAGCTAATTACGAATATAACGCAAATATCATCAGTTTAGATGAAAATTGTTGTAAGATACAGGGTTCGTCCGAAAAATAAGTGTACTGACTCCTGGGCTGGGCGCGCCGCTCCAGGCGCGCCCAGCACCGCTCTGACGGGCTGCGATTGGAGGGGGGTATGTTGGCAAGCGACGCTGAAAAAGGCAGTCGGCTCTGAGCTGTGGTGTAGTGAGGAGCTCTGTTAACGCGAACCTCCACGCTCGACCCACGTCACGGAACGCGATGCCGAAGTTTTTGGAGCAGCGTTATTCCATCAAATTTGCGGTAAAGCTTGGGAAATCGTCTACCGAAACTGTCGGTATGATTAACCAGGCTTACGGGGAGTCAGCCATGTCCAGAAACATGATCTTTCGGTGGCACAAGATGTTCGTGGAGGGCAGAGAAGAGGTCGACGACGAGTCTTCGAGAGGTTCCCGATGATGCCTTCGCGGGAGCGTTCCAGGAATGGGAACGCCGCTGGAACAAGTGTATCGACTCACAAGGGTCCTATTTTGAGGAATATTAGCTTAAGATATGTAAAAGTGTAATACATTTTTTTTCCTGAGCTCAGTACACTTATTTTCCGGACGAACCCTGTACATCAGTCAAAACGCAATGATTTAATACGTTGAGAATAGAAATCGTTGGGTCCACTATATAAGTAATGCGCTTTCTCTGGGAAAAAAAGATATATTGTTCGTGCTTGTACAAATGCTAAAAATTCTTCAAAATATTCTCCCCCCGCATCAATAATACATTTGCGGAGACGTGTCTGCCACGCCTAAGAGGACACCCTGAAACTCCTCTCGACGGGAACGTCTCTCTGAGGAACGTTGCAACATGCTGTTGGATATTTTCCACGCGGTCTCCCAATGCCTTCCCTTCAGTTCTCTCTTTAGTCAGGGGAAACAAGAAAAGTCACACAGAGCCAATTTGATGCCAGTCCTCACGCGTGCGAGGCAGCATTTTAATCTCTTGAACACCTTCCGGTTAAAGGCTGAGTTTATAGTTTCTGCCAGCAGTACAAATTCAAAATGGACGATTTCTCAGACGTCAAAGAAGGCAACTGACATCGTTTTGATGCAAGACTTGCTCACTCGCGCTTTCTTAGGGCGGGGGGATGATTTTGTGCGCCACTTGCTGCTCAGCCTTTTCGATTCTGGGTCGTATTTGAACATCCAGGATTCATCTCCGGTTGCGGCAGGGCGAAACTCGAAGTTCTTAATTGACTTCCGTTAACACTTTCCGCGCTAGATTCGCGCAGCCCTGTGTATTTCCAGGTCCTCAATCGCTATCCTATGAACCGCAAATGTGGACAAGTGTAGGGTATCAGAAATTTGCTGGATGCTAATCGACGGTCGGAAAAACAAAACTTCGCCAACACGATTCACTTTTTTGTCGGTTCTGGCCGTTGCTGGACAAAACGGGTTTCCTCGGCGACCTCCTCCCGGCCATACTTGAACGCTTTGAGCTATCTCCCGCGCTGCGAATGCGTCGTGTGGCAAAGTCGAAAAACACACTTCACGCGGAAGCACGTCTTTTCATTCAGACTACTCGGAGCGAACCGACGACCAACTGCGTTGAAGGGGCAGATCCCCAACCACGAAATCCGATCGGTGTTACCACACTGTCATCGGTATTCACGTCACAATAAATTCATGCATATTACTCTCATAAAAATCCATGCACATTATAATCCATAATTTTCGATATTGTCCCTTGCATTAGTATATTTTTCTGCTCCACCAATATTAATTGTGATCCATCTACTCCGGAAGACTGAAGGAAATCCTGGTGTGTCATAATGTTTCAAAAAAGGTTGGCCCTCAGGGTCAATATGTAAGTAATTTTAACGGCCAAGTTTTGAGGGGGAAACCATGGTATAACTCCTTATGGGTAATCTCACTAAAAACAAGACATTTACCAGTATATATCGGACTCTCGAGCATCAAAAGCACGACGAGAACAAATTGTTTGGGAAATGGTTCCTTTAACTCGAAATACGAAGGTAGACTGAAAACTAATGCACACATACTTGTAGAGCGCGAACGTATACAAAGAGCAAGATCGGGCAAAAAGTATATTTAAATTAGAATTCTTAAGTTTCAATATCACAAATTCATTTTTCAACATAGTCACCGTGAAGGCTCCTATTATTTCTCCCAACGTGTAACAAGTTTTTTCATTCCGTCGCTGTAAAATTCTTCCGACTTTTCTCGAATCCAGGACTTGATATCTGCCTTCACCTCATCGTCCGATGAGGTGAAGGTTCGTTTCAGAGAGCCTCGCCAGTTGCGCGCGAGCCGTGTGGGCGAGCGTTGCCATGTTGCAAGATTATTGAAGCCAGCACGAAGCCTTTAACACGAAAAACTCGCCGCTGGAGGTGTTTTAGAGCCGTTTCAGAAAATCGATCATATAAACTCGGTGAGCATCCCAAAACACAGTCGAAAGAAGTTTTTTTTGCGGATGGTTGTCTTTTGGACTTTTTCTCGCTCGCAACCACAAACTTTTACCATAAATCGATTCACAATAGACCTATCAGAAGTCTCTTCAACATAAACACCCCTTAAACGACGATGAATCTCAGTAGGAGTCACATTTTTAGCAGTTAAAAATTCAACAAGAGCACGCTGTTTAACTCGATTTGACATAGCACGTCTCCATACATACGCTTCACAAAATAAACTGAATAAATGTAACGACCTCAAACCTGCACATGCGTGTTGAGGGGGAATGGAGAATGTTACTTCCAAATGCCCACAGGAGTGGCTCTGAAGGTCATATTTTTCTGCTATACAAGCATATGTGCATTAGTTTGCAGGCTACCCTCTTACAATTAGTACAGTAAGATTCGCATGCATCAAGTAAAGAATTTTGGTGATCATGAGTCGAACATAGGCAATCCAAATGTTCAAATGGTATCACCTGGTTGACTGTTAATTTTCCAATGTTAACTAATGAAATAAATAAATAACTTAATGAAATAAATTCTTGATAACCGAATCATTTAAAAAAAGGTACGTTGGGTCATATTCTACGTTCTCTAATACGATAATTTCCCTATCACCAGTCATATCACATTTTAATACCGAGTTACTGACCCCTAATCTATTTCATTTATGTTTTTCATGAAACTTCTTTGCCAATATTTGACAATTACTTTCAGAATTACTCCTAGTGTCAAACATGAGGTGCCTTCTAACCTCTCCTTGGAACAATGTTTCAGGTGTAAGTGAGCCACCCAAGTCTGCCAGCCATACCAAACTTCCATCGCCTAGGCTCCTCAGTACAACCCTTTTCAAGGACAAAAAGAACTCTGATAAAGTAAACTCCCTACTACTAATGCAGTGGGGTCAAATTGTGGCTCACGACACCGGTTTTCATGTGGAACAGACAAAGGGTGAGTGGAATTTCATTGTTACCGCGAACGCTTTATAAGACACTCAGGATCATTCTCCTTGATGACCCTGCCGTATTCATTTTCTATCCATTGTCGTGAATTGGCATCCAGGGGACGGATCGTCGTTCGACTGCTGCTGTAAGAAACTCCGCAAGTACACGGGGAGAGGTGGGCGGTGGGACGAGAACTGTCTGCCCATCAGCATTCCCAGGGGTGACTACTTCTACTCCATATACAATCAGCGCTGCATGAACTTTGTGCGTTCGGTTTGGATCAAATGCCACAGAATGGACTCACAGAGCAGAAGTAGCAGCTCCAGTTCGGAAGATGAGGGAGGGAAAGGTCGTCATTTTGACAAGTCAGTTCAACAGGTGCGTGAGAATCCCTTTCTGGGAGAAAGAGAAATTCTGATCAAGCCCGACAGTTACCTTAACAAGATATTTTTAAATTAAAATTATGTGTAAATATTTTAAACTAGCAGTAATCTTCTAAGGTTAAGTTTAACACTCGCCACTAATGTTAGTAATTTGAAGCAAAATGCCGTAAAACGGCGTGCTTCAAGCATGCATCATCTCGCCTACTGTAGCATTCTGGGGCTAACACGTGTGCGGGACTAACATTACAACTTATTTTCAGCATCATTTCTGAAGACATCTTTTCATTTTACATTTTGTGTACAAGAGATTTAATGTGTAAAGTAACTTTTGCTCCGTAAGTGATTTTTAGGCTAGATCCTAAAATGTTTTGGACACATCGACGCCTACTTAATACCAGGCAAGCCATCCGTAATTCAGAAAGAAAAGAAAAAAACGCACGCAAAAGCCACAAATTTATACATCCACAAACAAAATATGGCATACATTCATCCAAGAACACTTACACCCCACACACATGCAAACACTCAAACTACCAACTAACATACACATGCACCTTAAAGTATACCTAATAGTTTTGAAATGTTTAATTTTGCTCCGACTTGTCAATTCAATGTTTTTAATATTTCTAAAGTGATTTAGGTTTCTTAATATTATGATTTCTGATTGTTCGGGGAAAGAATGCGCTAACAAGTTTATCAAAACGACGATTTTTCAATCCTAGCGGCTCCACGCAGCACGTGATCCAATGCGGCAATTCATCTAACTAAGTGAAGATTCCAAATACTTGCAGCATATTCTGATTGTAGGATAACCAGCGAAAGATAGCATTTGTCTTTGACCTTCTCATCACACGCACACACAAATATTTTTTAAAGGTAATCTACCGGTTAAGGTGGGTTTTTGGATGGAGACAGCTACTAAATAATCAAATATTTTGTGACTCCTAAAAAAACACAAAATCCATCATCCTACTCGACATCAGGCCCCTCTTCATCTCTGAGTAATTTCTTCCTCCCTTCATCCCGTCCAACATCCCTATCCTGTTCCTTCCATTCCTCGTTTGCCTAACATTCTCCCCTATATTACAGTCTTCAACATCCTGCTGCCGGTCAATACCCCCTTCGTCCACTTTTCCTGCCTCCATAGGATTGCTCCCAACAAACCCCTCTCTTCGCCCACCATACCAAGTACTTCCTCATTTGTTTTCTTCTCTGTCCATTTCACCTTCTCCATTCTTCTCCACACCCACATTTCAAAAGCCTCCAATCTACGTCTATCCTCCTGCTTTAATGACCACGTTTCCGCACCGTACATAGCTACGCTCCATATAAAAGTTTTTAAGAGTCTTTTCTTAACATCCTTACTCAACGTCCCTGTCATCAACTCCCTCCTCCTTGCGAAAGCCTCCTTGCCTAGCGCAATTCTTCTCCTTACGTCCATACTACTTTGACCGTGTTGGTCGAAAACACTTACGAGATACGTAAGCTGCTCTACCTGCTCTAGTTTTTGTCCTTCTATTTTAGTGTTTATCCTAGCCTTTTTCTTTCTAGAAAATCGGTTTACCTTTGTATTATTAATATTGATTCTCATCCCATACCTGTCGCACTGAATTTCCAATTCACTCAGCAATGCTTGCAGCCCCTTGGCTGACTGACAAACTAAAGCTTCGTCATCGGCAAACCTAACTGATTTTACGAATTGCCCGCCCACTTTCATTGCTATTTCGAGTTTTCCCCATGCCTCTTTAATCATTTCCTCTGCACACAGGTTGAACAACAACGGTGATAATGGGCAACCCTGCCTTACATCTCTTCCTAAAACTGTCCATCCAGACTCCCCGTTCACCACTCGCACTTGAGCAGTCTGAGACATGTAGAGGTTGCGGACTATCCTCCTTTCCCTCCAATCTATTCCTTTTTTCTGCAATACACTCATTAGTTTTTCCCAATTCACTCTATCAAACCCTTTTCCAAAATCTACGAAACAGGCAAATACCTCCTGGTTATGTTCCATATTCCTCTCGATTAATAATCTCATTACTGCAATGGCATCATGCGTACCTCTCCCCTTCCTAAACCCAAACTGATCATCCCCTAAGTAATCATTTGCCATACTCTCCATCCTTATGTTTATGATCCTGAGAACAACTTACTGCGTGGGATAACAAACATATTGTCCAGTAGTCCTCACATGATGTAGCCTTTACCTTTTTCGGAATAGGAAGCGAAACATATCTCAAAAAGTCGTCCGGCCAGATTCCCTCCTCATAAATGCTACGGATCAGCCCATATAGCCTCTTCCTCCCACATTTTTCTAAACATCTCATTAGTTCCACGGGAATTTTATCCACCCCCGCGGCCTTATTTAGTTTCATCTCCCTTAATGCCCTTTCTTTCTCATTGTCTAGTATGCCTGGACCTAAGCTGTCTTCCTCTACGTCATTTTCTGTTTCAATGTCTAACTTTGTTGGTCTGAGTTCTTTACTATACAGTTCTTCTACATCTTCCAGCCATCTATCTTGGATCTTTCCTCTGTCAGCCATTGTCTTACCCGCCTTATCTCTAACTGCTATCGTTGATCCCCCTTTCTTACTTCCCGATAAAGATTTAACTTTGCTGTGCAGCGCATCAATATCTCCCCTTCCTCTGCAGACTTTCCATATCCTCGCACTGCGTCTTCCACTATGCTTCTTTTGCTTTATTTGTTGCCCGCCTCAATTTATTGTTTAACTCTTTGTATTCGTTTTGCCTAATTCTGTATTTATATTCTTCCATTTTCTCCGCTCATCCATCTTTGTAATCATCTCATCCGTGATCCATGGTTTCCTAGTCCTTTTAGCGTTAACGGTTCCAATAGTGTCTTTTGCGGCTTTCGATAACCCTTTCTTGATCTTTACCCATTTTTCTGCCATAGTACTTAGCTCTATACCATCCTCCATGATTTCCTCTACCACCTCTTTCTACTCCTTCCTTTTCAATCCATCCATCCATCTCTTAATCATGCGTAAAATGACGACTCTTTTTGGAATTGATCAAAACAAGTCTTACTCCTTTGATGGGCGATGCGACAAAAGCTTCTGCAGTATATCAACTTTATCAGAAAACTAACACAGACCTTTTTTCTGGCATAAATGGTGCTTCTATCTCTAAAGAAGCTTACAAGTAATCGTCCCACGTCTTAAATGGCCAACGCCAGCCTAATTTTTAGACTGTTGTCCGTAAGTATTCGCCATTTCCAGATAGTTAGCATTTGATGTTGTGGAATTATGTGTATAATTCACATTGCGTAAGCGCATGGTATAGTAATATTTAGTGGGAATAGGCAGAATAATTTGGCTGTGCTTCTTGAAATACTTAACTTCTAACAGAAAATATAACTTCTTAAGTGCTTGGTCAACATGCTTTAATGCGTGCCAATTTCCGGCGAAGCTCCGTTGAAGCATTCATTTAAATTATAGAGATAGAACTTTATTCAATATCTATAGATTTGAGCTCTAATCTACTCATGTATATTTAAGTAGGGTAACGGAGTTGAGTTCTAAATTTAAAATGTAATTTTACGTATCTTGCTTCTGAAATTTATTTTACACGAAATTTCAAAGTGACAAATCATAAGCCTTGACCGAGATCATTCATGATCTCTCGATCCATCAGATATCCTGAGGGCTATAGCAAGTGCAGATACCAAGGTGGTTTTTTACAATCAGAAATTTTGGCGGATTTAAGGGAACAAATTGTTATGGCGAAATACCGTGCATACAATGTCTAAATTTTTTGTCAATTTTCCCTCCTCCTTCCTCCGCAGATCAACCACGTGAGCAGTTTCTTGGACGTTTCCATTCTCTACGGCAACGACGATATGATTGGCAAGGAGCTTCGAGTGGGAGGGGATGGTCTGCTGAAGGCCAGGAAAGTGCGCTCGTCGACCAAAGGCCATTACCACTCTTACCGCCCGTATGAAGATAGCGATGAGGTATGTATGGAAGTGCGCTCTCAACAAGTTGAAGCTATCTTGTTTCCCACTTCAATCCTACGTCCTATTCTAGATTTATTCGGCGTCTTCATTGAGCCCTTTAGCATGTGCAGAATGAACCGCAAAATTTTCGCTTCATTTTCTCGCGCTTTTATCTAAATTTAAACGCGTGCATATGTTATTATTTCATTTCATTTCACCATCAAAGGAAACACTCTACGGACTTTTATCCAATCGATGCTAATTCATTAGTTTCATTAGTTCACATTTCAGAATAAGTCTTCCCAATAACAGCCTGGATATTATGAGCTTTTACGCACTCGATATTCGTAAAGCCACTCTCCTAGTAAACCTCGCTTCTGAAAGTTATCCAGGCCATAGGAAAATAAAACCCTAATTGGAGCCAAGTATTTTGTTTTAATCGTTATGTTGGGTATCGAGAGCAGAATGGTTCTCAAATATGTACGCCTTATTTATACGGAATGCTGGAAAACTGATTTCCTTGCAACTGCTACAGGTTTTTCGATTCTGCTCGCCAAAAGATCGAAAGATGCGAGGAAAAGACGAAATGTTCTCGGCCTGACGACGAAAGACTTCAATTTTCAGTTAAAAAATTATTTTATTTTTCTGCATAATCCCTCGACTTTTTCACACACTTGGTCCAGTGTTTCTCTAACATCATTAGTATTCCTTCCCGGAAGTGAGAGTCTGGAAGGCTGTGAAAATATCCATTTACGGCCCCCTCAAATTCTTCATTTGGACGCAAACCACTTTCTAGGAAACAAATTTCTTAAAGTTAAGGAACTGATGGAAGTCCATCAGGAGAACAGGGGAGACAGCCGAGCATATTGTACTTCGAATTCCGTAGTTTTCCCATCGCTAATGCTCCTTTGTGAGCAGGTGGTCCTGGTGAAAGATGATTTTTTTCTTATTCAAGTCAGACTTTGAATTTTAGCATTCAACTGGTCAAGAGGGCTTGAGTAATATTCGCCCCATAATCATCTTGCAATTAACAGGATCCCGTTTTCATCCCAAACACACTGGCGATGACTTTTCCGGCAAATGCGATCGACTTCGCTTTCTTTGGCGTTCAACTAGCGACTTCCACCCGCTGCTTCGAGTGCTATTTCGTTTCTGACGTGTTTTCGTGGACCCATGTCTCATCTACGGTGGCGAATCTCCGCCCAAAATAAGTCGGTTAACTCTTGAATCGGTCCAAAAATCGTTTGCGGATTTGCTTTTGATCAGCATCAGCACATTCATCACCCACCTTGCTCTAAGTGCCTCCGCAAACCTAATTCTTTGTTCAAGATTTTCACCCTCTTTCTTTCGAGATCCTCACGGCCTTAGCTATTTTACACTCACATTCGCTGACTCATCGTCCAAAACGATACCGTGCATTATTTCGATGGTTTCCGGCGTGGTTGTGGTTTTTGGCCATCTTTCACGTGGTTCATCTCCGAGGGGTGTGTGACCACGTTTAATTTCCGCCGCCCAATTTTTAAAGGTTGCCATTGATGGAGCAGAGTCCCTGTACACAATGCTGTCATAGACTTGTTCCTTCCAATTTCCTTTCCACCCTCTGGTCACTACTTGAGCATGATGTAACGTGGCCTATTTCCCTCTTAATTTTAATTTGATCATAGAAATCAATCTCCCTAATCAAGTGTATATATTTACATGCATATACCAAAAGTAACGCGTATGTGATGCCAATTTTAAAATGGTTATTACCACGGCAAAATGAATCAGTAGTAAGGTAACATAACAGTTGATTTGATATGTTACCATAATATTTTGAGCTCTCGCCTTGTAGAAATGAGGAGCAGAAATATTGATATATGACCAAATAATTTGTCATAACAGTGTTATATATTATTATTATTAGGTAATCTACCGGTTAAGGTATGTTATTGCATGGAAACAGCTACTAAATAAATATTTTGTGACCCCTACAAAAACACAAAATCCATCATCCTACTCTATATCAGGTCCCTCGTCATCTCTGAGTACTTTCTTCCTCCCTTCATCCCGTCCAACATCCCTATCCTGTTCCTTCCCTTTCCTCATTTACTAAACATTATCCCCTCTATCACAGTCTTCAACATCCCACTGCCGGTCAATACGCCCTTCAACCCTTTTTCCTGCCTCCACAGGATTCCTCCCAACAAACCCCTCTCTTCGCCCACCATACCAAGTACTTCCTCATTTATTTTCTTCTCTTTACATTTCACCTTCTCCATTCTTCTCCACACCCACATGTCAAAAGCCTCCAATCCACGTGTATCCTCCATGCTTCAATGACCACGTTTCCGCGCCGTACATAGCTACGCTCCATATCAAAGTTTTTACGAGTCTTTTCTTAACATCCTTACTCAACGTCCCCGTCATCAACTCCCTCCTCCTTGTGAAAGACTCTTTGTCTAGCGCAATTCTTCTCCTTACGTCCCTACTACGTTGACCTTGTTGGTCCAAAACACTTCCGAGATACGTAAACTGTTCTACCTGCTCTAGTTTTTGCCCTCCTATTTTAGTGTTTATCCTAGCCTTTTTCTTTCTAGAAAATTGGTTTACCTTTGTTTTATTAATATTGATTCTAATCCCATACCTGTCGCACAGAATTTCCAATTCACTCAGCAATGCTTGCAACCCCTAGGCTGACTAACAAACTAAAGCTTGGTCATCAGCCAACCTGACCGATTATACGAATTCCCCGCCCACTTTCATTCCTATTTCGAGTTTTTCCCATGCCTCTTTAATCATTTCCTCTGCATACAGGTTGAACAACAACGGTGATAATGGGCAACCCTTCCTTACACCTCTTCCTAACACTGCTCATCCGGACTCCCCGTTCCCCACTCGCACCTGAGCAGTCTGAGATATGTACAGGTTGCGGATTAGCCTCCTTTCCCTCCAATCTATTCCTATTTTCTGCAACATACTCATTAGTTTTTTTTCCAATTCACTTCATCAAAAGCTATTTCGAAATCTACGAAAGTGGCAAATACCTCCTGGTTGAATTCTTTATTCCTCTCGATTAATAATCTCATTACTGCAAAGGCATCACGCGTACCTCTCCCCTTCCTAAACCCAAACTGATCTTCCCCTAAATAATCATTTGCCATACTCTCTATCCTTTTGTTTATTATCCTGGGAACAACTTTAACTGCGTGGGATAACAAACTTATTTTCCTGTAGTCCTCACATGATGTAGCGTTTACCTTTTTCGGAATAGCGTTATATATATATATATATATATATATATATATATATATATATATATATATAGTACAATATACAGTAACACATAATATAGAAACACAAAAAAAGAGAACACTCACACGTATTTTCTTGATATTTCGACGGAAACAATCCGTCTTCCTCTGATAGATATAGAAGGTTACTTCTATATCTTCAGAGGAAGACGGATTGTTTTCGTCGAAATATCAAGAAAATACGTGTGAGTGTTCTCTTTTTTTGTGTTTCTATATTATGTGTTACTGTATATTGTACTATTCGGCACTTCCGTGTTACGTCTATGAAAGCATATATATATATATATATATATATATATATATATATATATATATATATATATATATATATATATATATATATATATATATATATATACATATATATATATATATATATATATATATATATATATATATATATATATGTATGTATGTATTTATGTATATGTATACATATATATATATATATATATATATATATATGTATGTATGTATTTATGTATATGTATACATATATATATATATATATATATATATATATATATATATGTATGTATGTATTTATGTATATGTATACATATATATATATATATATATATATATATATATATATATATATATATATATATATATATATGTATATATATATATATATTTATTTATTTATTTATATATACATAATAGTGCGGCGTAAAATGCTTTGAGAGAGGTACCATATTTTTAGTTAAATCTGTACCTTAACATCACCGGGTTGGTAAAAATGTGAATATTCCGTGAAAAAACCTTATGTAAGATTTGCCAAATCCAAGAAAATGATTTTTCTCGGCAAAAATGAATAATGCCGATGCTAAATCAAATAACGTTCAAATGACTAGCTCAAACATTGGGGTCATCGGAAATTAGTTCTAAGCTATTTTTTGTACACTTGTTTGTTTGCTTCTCCTGATTTTAAAACGTCGTGTATAAAAAGTCTTTATGGCATTTCACGTGATTTTACCATTCTGAATTCCTGCTGTCAGCTATTTAATAAGTCGTGAGTGCCGAGGAATCTCATGATTTCACTAGCTGTTACAATTGTTGATGTAAGATTAACCAAATCCAAGTTCATGATTCTTCTCAACAAAGATGAATATTGCCAATGCTATATCAGTTGACGTTCAAATGTTTACACAGAATGGTCTAACAAGTTTAAACGGAGGTAATATCCCGGACTATGAAGGCCTTGAGGCTAGGAGAATGCTCAATGAAATTCTATACATGCTCTATTTTCTATTTCCGCCAGTTTGTTAAGGGACCTCAAGGAGATGAGAGTGTAACTAAGTTAATAAGATTTGTTTCCACCTTAACGGTATGGGTTTTTAATCGGGCCTTCAGACCCGCTCTTGTGTCCTCTTTTTCCCTCTTCTTCGGGCTCTTGCCCTCACATACCGCCTATTTGATCGAAGCGGCCAAGTGGCCAACCTGGGCTGTTATACGTTGGCCTTGATGTTATTTAAAGCTAATTTAAGGGAAAATTGAATAAGCAGGGGCATGAGTCATAAGCAAACTAGATAAAAGTAAAAAAAAACCATAGAACGGTCAGTAGTCCAAGGCTCTACCCCTGGACTACCGCGACCCGTAATGATGAAAATACATTAGGAAAATACATTCTGTTATTGTGTACGGAATCGATAACATATTCTCGATTGGATCATCCACAGTTTTCTTCACGTAATTCCGCTATATATTATTGAGACCGTAGAATAAAATAAGGCTTCGCGGCCCCCCATAAAATAAAGGGCACTCATATAAATGTAAAAATATAAAAGGTTTATGGAGACCTTAATTCAATACCAGTTGCCAATTGAGTCGATGAACCCAGTACTAAAATTGACAGATTTCATGCAGGGGTTGAACGAGCTACTTAATACAAGGGCCGAGGAAAACATTTAGGAAAACCAATCAAATCGTGGACGGCTAGGGAAATCTGATTGGTTATAAATTGCACATAAAAGTCTGAAGGAGGTGCTCTCCAATGATGAAGAGATCAAGTGCAAGTGTTGAAGTAATTACCATCATTCAGTATTGATGTCGGAAAAGAGTCACGTTGTGTGAAATGAATGCGAATAGACTTCAACTTTTCAACAGACCAGGTTGTTTCCTACCGTTAAAATCAAATTAATATCTTGGAATGGTCCATAATTAACTGAATGTGTCGTGCGTATATGGATATCAAAGAACATATATCTTAATCATTCTGTTTCTTTCCTCTCTCTCTTTCTCTTCATCATTCTATTTCAACAAAATAAGTTCCAAGGAATTACGTACGGAAATGGATGGCAACGAAGCCAATCATGGAGCCAAAACGCATGCAACTCCGGTAACAGGCACCGTCCGCGCTTGAGCGCACTATACGGGGGCGGTCCATACGCAGGCGTCCCGTATGGAGGCGGCCGCCATAGGAACCGGCCCCGCCGAGATATCCCATACGCAGATGGCCCGGGGGGAGGCGTTTTGGAGGGCGAGAGCAATTATGGAGGTTCATACGAGAGAGGGAATGAGATTGACCTTGTGTACGGAGACGATTTGGAGGGCGATGAAGGAAGCAGTAATGAAAGTGTGTACGAGACGGTTAGGGATGGTAATGATTCCGGGAGCAAGCAGAGGAGCCGGAGATCTCTGGAGATGAACGACCATTACAGGAGCACAGAGGAGAGCTCGTCGAAGAGTGATTCGGGAAGTCATTCCTCTTCATCTTCATCGGAGAATAAACATGTTCAAAATGAGTTCCTACCCCTTCTGAGAGATGAGGCCAAAAGCTGTCCAGAGAATTCGTTTGCAACAACACCTGCATACCTGACGGGTAAATATGTTATGTCTTCTTTCGTTATTAAATGTCTAAATACAAGTATTATCCCTATAAATATCTAAAATGACTTACAGCACATTCAATGAATTCGTTTTTGGTTTCTTAACACCCTTCATCTTCCTTTTGAACAACTAAAAAAAGTACTTCCAAAGAAATTATGTTTCTGTCAATGAACGAACAGTCCATCCACACTCGCAAAATAGATTAATATTTACTCATTTTTATAAAACTTATGCGCGGTATTTTCCACGCTGATACAGTATCACAATAAAAATATGCAGGGAGCGCCGCTTAATTCCGGACAAATGCGCGTTTGCTCGAATGAGATTTCCTCGCCGGTTTAGCGAAAGCTGCCCTGTATATCGTTTTTCTGAAGCCACTGATAAAAAATGTTAATTAAATTGAATTGAAACAATGTTTATAAGAGCATTCTACTGAATTACATGCTGACGAGACTGATCATGCAGACATATATTAATTTGCTCATTTCCTTTTTTGGTTATGCATTTTCTGAATAAGTCTATTTTCAGATGGCTGCGTTACCCTCTCCTTTTTTTGCGTCTATTCTTTAAGCAGTGAGTGTAATTGCTATTAGGCATTATCTCAGAACCGAATAATCGAGCATATGATATAATTAGCCTTTGCTTATAATTTTAGCAAATGTGTTTTGATAGCATGTTATTCTGGGAATCGACTCTGCTTGTCGAAGACCAATGGTTACATTCTTGTTACAGAAAACCTTTTTTATCATCGGTCTAAATGCCTGCACTGGCAAATGATTTTTCTATAGATTGTAGAGTATCACGTAGATGTAGATGTAATATTTTCAGAAAACACTTTTGTGCCTCAAAATTATTTATTTAATGCCACCCTGTTTAATCAAAAACTCGGTGGCAATTCTTTATTGACGTTACTATCGACGGTTTTCGCGAAAGATAGCCATTTGTTCCAATGGCATCACGCACTGTCTTTACATCTTAGTCAAATGGGGAACTCATTCGTATTCAAGTAGTTTTGTTCATAACTTTATCTGCCACTGATACTCACCACTCACATTTAAAACTATAAAATCGATTATTGTTGATGCATGACTCTAGCTCTGGTGTGCCGCAGGGAAGCATGATAGGTCCCCTCCTTTTTCTCATTTGATTCAACAATATTTGCTTCATGGAAGTAATCGAAACCCGATTATTCCTCAATTATACGATTTTATATCGACCCCAGTCCATCAACTTTTTCAGATTATTCATTTTAAACCATAGATTAAGTAGGGATGTTGACCAGATTTTTACTGCTTATTTCGGTTAATATGAATTTTCAATACTTGCCCGGATAAATTAGGGATTTAGAGTGTCAGTCTAAACATTGCACCCGAGTTGGTTTTTCGTGAGAGGACAGGGAGACGGAGAGTGCAATATTTTGCATGTTAATCTATATTCTTTGGGAGCCATTGCATGCAAGAATTTACGTTTTTAAGATTCCATTTAATGATTTTTAATCATGCATTTAAGTTTAGCGCGGAAGAAGAAGGAAAACATTCATATGAGATTAAAAGATAAATGATACCTCATTGAGCTCATTGGAATGTTTTTGTGACGAAGTTTAGATGATTTGAACAAAAAGCATTACAGAAATTTTTGGGCACATAAATTTATTCCAGATATTGCTAAAATGCCTCAAAATTCTTCAAAGTATATCTCTTGAGCGTTGACACACTTTTTCCAGCGGCTTTTCCACAACTTGAAGGTTCCCTGGTAGGCGCAAGGTCCTTCAGGATGCGCTTGCAAGCTTTTTTGATGGCATTAAGGGTCCCACGGTGTTGTCCATTGAGGGAGGATTCCACCTTTGGGGAAAGGAAATAGTCTGATGGTACCAAGTCGGGGCGACTGCAAGGGGTTTGGAGGAATCGTCGTGGTGCCATATGCAGAGGATCTTCGCAAGCAGACACTTGACTCTGCTCTTGGTCGTCTACCCAAGGCCTTCGGATGAGTTAAGCACAGATCTATCAATTTGCCAAATTTTCAGTGATAACTAGGGGCACTGTCATCTTATCAATGCCAATACTATGTACGATCATGAGAACACTTAACGTCGGTCTGAATTGAGCGCTTCAGTAAAATGTCAAGAAAATATTGTCACCGATATTTTTATACAAACTATTTATGGCTGTGCTCACGCCAGTCCGGTGAAATGAACAGGAAACGCCACCTTGAAAATATATGAACTTCTGGAAAAATCAGTTCTCCAAACAGTAAATAAACTCCAGACTAGCTAATGGATGGCGCCGAGGCTTTCTCTCCTGCAAGCCTTTATTTCAGCGAGCAGGGTACTAGACTTAGACTTAGACGATGATGCTAACTAGGAAATACAAGATTACATTATTTTCACATTAACCATGACATGTACAGATCTTCGCTGCTTTTAAAACTCTTAGAAAACTTCAATATTAAGACATTTTGGGTCATCTTTCAAGATACCGTAAAATGTTCACACATTCCTATTCTATTAAAAAAAACCGATGTATTTCACTTACTTAAATTCAAATTTGACATTTTATGTGAGGAAGTTGGCCACAGGTATCTAAAAATGTGTATAAATATGGCCAATAACCTTCCTTCAGTATAAAACATTAGAACAACGAAACCTCCAGCACGAATTAGTAAAAAAGGGAAAAGAAACGAGCGTTTGCCTTTCACTTTTAAACCAACCTGTACACCTGCCACACACCCCTAGACTTCTATTCTTTCCGCGATTCTGAATCAACTTCTCTCCCCATAAGCAGTGTCCTCACCTTCCTTCTCTCTCTTTTCTCCCATCTCCCGTTTGGCACTTTCTTCGATTGCGGTGAAAGGTGACGAGCGGGTGGACATTCACCCCTGGCTGGCTTCGAACCACGTGCTATTGCTCAGGGAGCACAACCGGCTGGCGAGGGAGCTGAGGCGAATGCACCCCAAGTGGCGGGAGGAGCGGCTGTACCAGGAGGCACGGAGGATCGTGATTGCGGAATTCCAGCTCATCACGTACAGGGAATACTTGCCCAAGATAGTCGGTGAGTTATGGGAATATCCATCTCCACAGCATACCAATGGTGACCCCGGTTGATACGGGGGATATTGTTGATAACGGCATCGTTTTTGCATATGTTAGCCCACCGCTTGGGCCTGGGTTCAAATCCTGGTTCTGAAAAGACATTTCATTGAGATCCCGGTCGTTGAGTGCTCTGTGGAGAGCGTATTAAGTGGAGACCGTCGTCAAGTGAATGCGTCGCTGAACTGTTGGCCATCTTGGGTGCATTTTGTTATTAAGTGGCCAATGCCGACGCCGGGTTTCTCTTCACCAATCTTTCCCTGTTCCCTGACAACCCTTTTTTTAGCAAAACAATATTAAACCACAATCATTTTGAACTTTCCTTTGATAATATCAGTTTATAAATTTTGACAACTTGATATTATTAAAGTAGTGTTTCAAAGTGAATTCGCCCATCCTTCTTTGCCTGTAAACTCTGCAGTTTATGCAAGAAAAATTGCATATTTGGAGCATGTATTAAACTCACTTGGTAGATAAACATATTTCCGGTAAATAAAAATTGTATGTATCAGAGACAATCGAAAAGGAGAAGGAGAGGAGGCCATGGATTAGAAATCTACTTTCTATTCCTCATTTTTCAGCTTTCCCATTTGGCATATATCTCAACCTACATTTGCGCCATATATTTGCATCATTTTTGTTATTTTAAAAACTTTTTTCACTACATTCCTAAAAAGATGAGAAGCATGAAAAGAAAAGACAAACGACGTTCTGCTCGCCGCGGTTATTATTGGTGGGCCGCTGGAGTGTTACCAGCCACAATGTTGGTTGTTTCCAACATGCGATGTTAATGGACACAGGGGACTGCTCTTCCCTGTAGTGTAATTGCTATTTGGAAGATAACACTTCAGGGGCGTAGTTCTGGGTTATCAATCCTAATTTATTTTCCTATATTTGGTTACTTTACTACATTGCATTGAATCAGGCCTCTCTATTTCATGACTTCCGGTTAAAAATTGAGGAAAAATAAACTATCTCAAATGTTCAATCTCCATGCAGCCATTGTCACACGACTGTCAAAATAGTTTGCGTACGGCTTCATATTTCATATCTATCGTATGGAACCTTGTCCCGTGCACAAATATTTCATCAGTTGCTTACTCTTCCATCGATCACATTCCAAAAAATTAAAACTTGATTATTTTATTTCCACAGGCAAGGGTATTTTAGAGAAAATGGATATGTTAATGGATTCCAAGTGGGCAAAGAAGGGAGGCAGGTATAATTCCGAGGTCAACCCCTCCACCATGCTCGTGTTCACCTCGGCCGCCTTCCGGTACCTTCACACCCTCATCACGGGCAATATTGAGTGAGTCATTACTCATTTGCGCACCCATTTTTAAAGTGGCTAAATGGACTCTGATCGAAACGTGTTGCTTTAATTCCATTCCAATATGACTGGCTCAAGTTGATGCTTCTACATTAACGGCCATGTTATATTTAAGGTTAATTCTGCTTCATTATATCTCTAATGAATTATCTCAGATTGACCATTTGCCTGCGTTGTGTCGTTTTACCCAGGTGGATTCCGTTAAAGAAGCAATCGACTAATGATAGGTCAAATCTATTTCTATTGTTTGCTGAATCTTAAGGCTAACCCTGCCGCAAAATGTATATGCCCGCCGTATTGTTTTGTGTGGTTGATTCCATTTTTAACCTGTTTTTTAATTAAAAAATTCGATAGAAAATATTTGTGGAAGGAATTCACTTGGCTGCAATATTGAGTCATTCAGTGATATTGCGAACTACGATGAGGAAATATTTGCCTTCAAGAAATGAAAGTGGACGCACAACTTCATAGTTTCCCGTTTAATAGTTCAAAATTTTACTGCATTAGCACTTGAAAATGTGACAAATACTTATTTTGATGGATACAGGAAATCTCTTCCCTTAATGGAAAAAGGATTTCCTCTTCCGTGTGTTCCCTCAACTCTTTTTTCTGCATTTAATTTATTAATTTTTCCCAATTCACCCCATCAAACGCTTTTTCGAAATCTACGAAAGAGGCAAATACCTCCTGGTTGTATTTTATATTTCTCTTGATTAATAATCTCATTACTGCAATGGCATCACGCGTACCTCTCCCCTTCCTAAACCCAAACTGATCATCCCCTAAGTAATCATTTGCCCTACTCCCTATCCTTTTGTTTATGATCCTGAGAACAACTTTTGCTGCGTGCGATATCAACCTTATTGTCCTGTAGTCCTCAATTGATGTAGCCTTTACCCTTTTCGTAATAGGAACTAACACCATTCTCAAGAAGTCTTTCGGCCAGATTCATTCGTCATGGATGCTGCAAATCAGCCCATATGGACTCTTCCTCCCACATTTTCCTATACCTTTTAGCAGTTCCACATGAACGCTGTCAACCCTGTTTAACTTATTTGATTTCATCTCCCTTAATGCCCTTTCTATCTCATCGTCGGGTATTCCTAGACCTAAGCGATCTTCCCATCTTCAGTATACAGTTCATCTATCTCTCTTGGATTTTTCCTATTTCGGTTTTCTACGTCTAAATCTACTTAATACGCCGCAAGCCGCCGCGAGGGCGTGTGGCGGGGGATGTTAGGGCACTACCCTTCATTAAGGGAAGAAAAAAAAACCGCATTTAAAAGCCACAAATTTATACAGCCAAAAAACAAAATATGGTATTCGTTCATGCAAGATCTCTTTGACCTCCGCACACATGCAAACACGCAAGGTACCAACTAACATACACAATAAATGTACCTGAAACCTTTGAAATGTTTAATTTTATTCCGAATTGTAAATTAAATGCTTTTAGTATTTCTTAACTGAATTCTGTTTTTTAATATTATGCTTTATGCTTCACCCCATTTCGTGTAATATTGTAGAAATATCTGCAACTCTGTATCAATTGTCAAGGTTTTTGTCCTGTATTCTTGTAAAACCTTTTCTCAATTTCCCGTAATCAGTTAAAATTTACTTTGCCTAATAATTAGATTTTACGCTTTTATTTGCTTTCTATCTCTAGGTTGATTTTTAATGCTACAATAATAGCTTGTTGTTCACTGATGCCGTCAATTTATTCAATGTTAGCAATGATTCCGGGCGTAGAAGTCATTAAGATATAAAGTATGCCATAGCTCGCGTTGGTGACTTAAACATTTGTTCTAGAGAAGGCTTTGCGAATGTGTGAATGAGATGTTGGTATGAATCTATTTTTTTGCAAATTTTCCTATGCAGTATTAATCGACGGGAGATCATGGTCACCAAGCGTTTCTTATTATGATGTTGCTATGTTTGCTGCTGTGAATGAATATTTGGTCGTCGAGCTTGTGTAGACTATCTGCATTAGAATCTGAGGCCCTGTAAAATGAATATACGAATAGGCTTTTGCCGTTGTAAGCCTTTATGTTGCATCCAACGCTTTCTATGTCATTTTCGTAGCATTCATATGATTGGTCACTGAGATGTGAATTTGCAGCAATGTATAAATTCTGTAAATTTTGAAACCGTTTGGAAAACTCTCACTGTTTGCCATACCTTTTGTTTTCGTCGAAAAAGACATAGTCACTCTTCGGATCTTCTCATTAACCTGTAATGCACTGTCAATCCTTTCATCGCAGGACGCAGAGTCAAGGAAGATGTCCACTTCAAACGTTCAAATTCACCGATCTCTTATTGCACGCTAACGTCATTGAGAGACCCGACTTCCTGACGTCGATATTTCGGGGGATGACCAACCAGCCATCAGGGGGCGCTGACACGTACCTCACCAATGAGGTCAGTTAAAAGGGACAGAGGTTAACCCAAGTTCACTTGCCAATGCTCCTTCACAGGCTCAAAGCGATTGGCTATGGGCTTTTAAAGTCAGAGTCCAAATCTTCCTGATACACTCCCTTCTCTCGAGTGAGACTGTTGTTTTATACACAAGTATTTATAGAATAGGGCCGGAGATAGCATTGTGGTTGGGTATAATTTCCATGATATTATTTTTATAATACCTGTCAAACGTTATCTGATGAGGATAAACTTGTCTTCCATATAGTACAAATTTTGTCTTTGAAAAAGCATTCAACTTGAAGAAATGAAGTATTATTTTAGAGAGTTTTGTGAGGATTTGATTTTTTATACCCCTGTTTTTGAAAGCGCGTACCTTAGGTGTTCCCCCTGTTATTGTTGCCTCAGATACTGTGAGAGAAATACGAATACTTGAATCTATCAATTCGACAATCTAACTCTCTAAATTTGTACCAAATATTGGACCTCTCAATATAATTAGGGGTCTAATTACATCTCCAAAGTCGGATGCAAAACCACTCGCTTTAAATCTATGGAATAAGTTTCTCTAATCTAACCCTGAGTCTTCGCATATCTAAAGGTTACTAGCCCAGATTCTGTATTCAATGTGTATGAAGCTTTGTGACCTTTGGTATGAGTTTTTCACGAACCTAGCGGCCTTTCTCTATACCCTATTCAATTCTGCGATTAATATTTTTTGAAAAGGGTCTCAAACGCTTGACGCGTACTCAATGTTAGGAATTACTAAAGATAAATATCAGGGTAACTGCAATTTTTCGTTGCTACTCATTCTGACAATACGTTTGACGAATGCTAGCTTTTTTAGCGCCCCCTCCACTAATCGTACGTATGCTTCACACAAAAAGGTCCAATGAAATCATATAAGTATATTATTTCATCCACGACGCTTGTTTGAACATCTCCAAGTGTGTAAGTTGGTAACGTTTGGTTGTGCTTTCTATTGTTTAATATATACGTGAAGGTAAATTATTTCATATTTAATCTTAGCCCCCAGTCATCAAACTAACTTTGAATGTTTCCAAGCCAGTTTTCTGTGATTCATGATCTGCGGTATTTCCCTGTAGATTGCCGTGTCGGAGCAAAGAGCCTAATACCGCTTTTTATTTTACTGGTGATATCATTAATGCATAAAAGAAATAGTACTGGTCCTATAACACTACCCTGCGTGACGCCAGATGTTACTTTCAAATAATTGAGCATGAGGCATCCATAAGTACCTTTTGTATGTAGTCAGAATGGAAGACCAGAATCCAGTTTATTACTTTTTCCTCTATTTGTTACCATTGCAATTTATGAATAAATTAAGCTTGTGGGAGAAAAGTACATTACTTCTTAAAATACTTCCATTGATAATCTAAAAAATATTTTCTTCAAGCGTTAGATAATCTGAGAAATCAATGAAGTTATGAAATTTGTTTGAACATGACATGAAGGTTAAATTTCCGCAATGAAAAACTTCATGAATTGGTTTACGCGATAGTGGCTCTTACGTTGCATAAGTATCCAATCGGAGATGTATGCGATATGAAGACATATTCTTCACCGATTTTAAATTTGTGAGCTCAGCTCAGAGCGAATTCGAAATACCTTTTCTCGGATTGGTGCTAGGCGGCAGCCCGAGAGAAATAATTCTGAAAGATATTAAACATCCCTTTTAATACACTCATTTATTTGAATTGGTTGTGTCTTATTCCGCTTTTGCCCATTTTCTATCGCCACCTCATAAAGTCCACTTTTATTCCAACGTTTCGATTTCAGATCACAAATAAGCTGATGAAGTTGGGGCGTCCCTACGGAGTGGATCTGGTAAGTATTGACATCCAGAGAGGCAGGGATCACGGGGTGCCCAGTTACAACGACATGAGGAAGATGTGCGGACTTCCCAAGGCCAAAATATTTGATGACTTCAAGGACGTCATGTCTCATAAGGTAATTGTAAAGGAAGTAAGCATTGAAAAATGATGCTTTGGTGGGCAAATTTGGTCAAAGCATTCGTCCTGAAATGCAGGGGATTTCTATGTTATACTTACACTGAGCAATAATACTTAGTGACTAACTCATTTTGACAGACTTTCCCTACATTTCTGCAGTTTTTCCGAGAGTGTGAATTGGTTTTGTGTGGTCACCTTCAATATATTTACGTTCAAAACACAGTTTAATCAGGTGCTTAATTGAAAGTTCGAGTAATTAATGTGATTTAAATATGGTCCCTTTGGTGTACCATGAGACAGACGAACGTTTGAATGACTAATCCTTGAATGAATTGATACAGAGAATGAAATCGAGAATACAGATTGAAAGCGGTCGTACATTCATTTAGGGAACCTCTTTTTTCCTCTTTTTTTATTCCCTGAATCTCAAATATATGTATTTTTACTGCGCCATGCAGGTGTGAACCGCAAACTTTTCAACAAATATTGAGCCTTGCTTAAGACAAGGAAATACAGGTGTTCTTGTCTCCTCCAAAAACAGAAAATCCAGCAGCTCAAGGACCTCTATGACTCCGTCAACGACGTGGACCTTTTGGTTGGTGGGTACATGGAGGACTCCTGCTGGGGAACGTATAGCTCAGGCATCGTGGGCCACACTTTCGGCTGCATAATCTCCGAGCAGTTCTACCGCTGGTGGAAGGGCGACCGGTACTTCTTCGATGACTTGAAAGGACCCGGAAGGTTTACCAACGGTAATGGCTTTGGGAAAAGGCTTAATTATTTAAATCTCCTTCCTAAAAACGACTCACTTTTCGAAAATGTGGGCGGTGGTAATATGCGACGATGAAGGCATTTTATTGGTCCGACTAATTTCCCACCTGAGCGGATTATTTAACTGTCCGTATCTCTGTTCAAGATCTTTAATTGTCCTCCTTCGTTTATCCTTTTACTCCCGTGTCCCATAGTTTCATCTTTATTCTATTTCGTTTAATAGCCGCTGGTTCCTTAACTGCAACTTCTATCCTATTCTTAATTTCCTTCAACATTCGCTTAAACTGAATTTCATGACAACTAATGCATAATCCAAATCTACACTTGCACCCGGGAAGTTGTAAGGGCTGATGATGGCTGTTATAAAAACCTTTAGGAGCACATTATGCAATTGAAGTTGACTTTGTTGATCTGGGCCCAATCCTCTCATTCTGCCTGGTGCTCCTTAACAGCTCCGGGGTCCATTGGACTGCCAACGCATCGCAGTTGAATAGATGGTGGGCAAAATTATGGGGACGTGGATTTCAATTGAATGAATTGAAACGTTAAATCATTCTCTTCTCTGTCGCTACGGAATCAAAAACATGTCTTCGTAATTTGAGGACACCCACTGACAGAGCAGCTGGCGCAGATAAAATTATTGCTAACATGTCTAAGAAACGGGCAACATTGCCATTAATAAAGAAAGAAATTTTACACGCACTTCTCCGCAAACGCGTGCTAAGTTACAGCCAGTTATTAATACGGGTATCGAGTAAAAAAATAGCCTATCTGTCCTTAAACTAAATGGCAGAAGCCTTAAAAATAAAATATCGGATCTCGAGCACATAATCCAAAGTTATTCCACTGTTACAGAATTAGGCACAGATGGCTGGTGATGACATAAACGACCAAGAAATTTTCCCAATACATTTCACAGTTTACCGACACGATAAAGGTTACAATACCCGGAGGAGGAGTTTTCGCCGCAGTGAAAAGCGTTTTTGAAAGGAGACAATGTTTATTTGGAAACAATAGCATAGGAAGTGTTTGGTACACCTTACTGCAATCTAATCATCTCAACATTGACTTATGTTCTTTCTCTAGACCTCCAGACTACGATTTTAAAACACTTCATACCCTCAATGACCAAATATGCTAAATTACACGTAAAAATAATAACAGCATCAACATACGAGGGCGGTTCAATAAGTACCCCTGTTTGAAATGAAGAAACCATTTTTTCAAGAACATTTTTTTTATTTTTCAACACAGATTTTCTAAATTTAGAAGTAAAGGACAATTACGTAACGCCATGCTTTCAGTGCATGGAATCCGACTGAAAAAGGCCTCATTCAGGAAATTGACAAGATTCAACGAAGATGCGCCCGTTTCGTTAGAAACTGTAACGATAATACGAAAAAAGACAGGGGTAGCAAACATTGCTGAGTAAATTTGAAATTCAGTGCGATAGATATGGGTTGAGAATCAATATAAAAATTTTTTGCATTTTTACAGGAAGACAAAGTCAAAGAGGTCAAAATAGGTCAAAGTATTAGGGTCGTAAGGATTATTGCACTTGGGAAAGAGGCTTTCACTAGAAGGAGGGATTGGACGGCTGGGACGTTGAGTAAGAATGTTAAGAAAAGACTTGTTGAAACTTTGTATTGAGGCGTAGTTATGTACGTAGCGTAAACGTGGTCACTGAAGCAGGATGATGGACGTAGATTGGAGGCTTTTGAACCGTGTATGTGGAGAAGGATGGAGAAGGTGAAATGGACGGAAAGGAAAACAAGCGAAGAAACGCTGGGTGTGGTGGGCAAGGAGAGGATTTGAATCAAGTCAATATAAAGTAAAATCGGCGCTCTTATACCTGTGCTGACATGAGATTCGACCAAGTTAGCACGCCAGCCGTCAGTTTATAAAGGGAAAGTGGTGTTCATGAGGAAAGAACAGTCTTTTCAAACAGATAATTTCTCTTCAAATGTCAACACATCGATTCCATAGACGCATAAGGCAGTAGTGACTCGGCAAGGAATTACTACCAAAGCAGATACCTGAGATGAGTATTGCCCATTCTATTTTTCAGGTCAGTTCCAGGCCCTGCTGAAGGTCTCCCTGTCATCTCTACTCTGCGAAAACCTAGCCGGCCTGAAGTACATGCAGGAGGACGCCTTCAGCATCGTCAGCGATGAGTGAGTAATTTCGGGCATGACACAATGAGGCTCCCTCTCAAATGGAAAGGTCCACCCAACCAAACGTTGTCGCATCAGAAAGAAGCTGAGTTCATTGAGACAATAAACAAATTCAAAATACATCCCTTGATATGCTAACTCAATTCTTAAAATTTAGTCTCTGGTTACTCATACCTTTATTATTTTGGGACATCCCCCATTAATGCTTTAAAAATCAAAGTGAAAAATTTTGAAATTATACAACTGCTGGAACTCCCTAAAATATGCAGTATGTGGAAACCAAATAGTAATTTAATGAAATTTTTATTTCATTTTTCCCTTCTTCGATGGGATTCTTTCATTTTTCTCTAAGTAAACATTTGCCACTTTAGCAAACAACGTTATACTTTTTGTTGGCACTTGGGCACTAACAAGTTGGAAACTGAAATCAGTGTGACATGGATTTCCATCGACTGCCAAGAAATAATTCTTTCATATATAAGGACCATCGTTTAAATGCTCCCAGCCGCCTTTACCTAAATTTTTAGATACATTTTTCCAATTCTGTTAATATTTTATTTTAGCCGTTTGACGACGTATCTTGAAAAAAGATAGCTTTTTGTCTGATGCAAAGTACAACTTTGGTCAAATAATATCAATGCTCATTGTGCACCATCAATTTGTCTTAAGCCAATCACTGGACTTGTCAGATCCATTGCAAATCTTCTTTGGGAAAAAGGAATACCTGGTTTTAAAAGAAATGTAATTCAAAACTTCGGGGTTCCTTACTGAACTCCGTCATGACAACCAAATTGCTTTCTCCATGATGTTGTTTTTTAATGGCCAAGGATGAATGGCATCAGCGTTTTACGTAACTCGTTTCATTATTGAGGTCTGGTTAATGTTTTAATTTAGCGAATGCAGGATGAAATAAGGGAATCTTCGTGGTAGTATCACTTCTTTCGTTGTATTTAAAAAATAGATAAGCTCTGTGCACGAGGCCTCAAGGATTAATGGGTAAATTAAACCTTGAAGTTTACCTTTCACTTGAGAAAAATATGGTGATGCTTCGCGGAAACTTCTTAAGAGGTATCAAATAAATTCAAAATCCAGTGGAAGTTTGGTTGGAGGTTGGGATAACAAAAATCGATCTCGAAGATTCGAATGCTCTCTTAAATCAACAGAAATGTTTTCGTGTGCGATATTATCTTTCTAAAAGATTTTTATTATCGCGTTTCAAAATCTCCCAAAAACAGATCTTTGGTACGGTTCGATATTGCTAGAACCTTGCTTAGTTTTATTCTCTTGCAGGGACTGAGACGTCAGCCACCCTATTGACCTCTCTTTCTCCTTTCAGCAATCCCCTGAGGATGTGCAAAGACATCCCACGGCTGGACCTGAAGCCCTGGGACAAATACAACCTAAAAGAAAACTGCGCCGCAAAGAAGAAAAAACATAGAAAAACAAACAAGTCGAAATCCAGTGATAGTGAATCGGACTCATCGAGCAGTTAATGAAGCTGGATGGTCCTGAGGCGTGAATTGATTACTTTACAGCCTCAACAGTCGCCCTAACAACCATTAAAATAAAAATAATTACCATAAAGATCCGAGCCATTCAATGACATTTCCTCTCTCAAGCTCCAATCACTCTACAACTGCATACACGCAATACCTCGTAAGCCGCCGCAAGGGCGCGTGGCGGGGGGTGTCACCAGCCATGCATTCCCAATCTCAACCATGTCACCTCAACGCGAATATTGCAATGATCATGCTCTCAAATGATTTTAATCTCATGAAAGGAAGTACTTACAAGCAAGAATATTCAAAAACAGGATACGTATCTCAAGCAGCTGAAATATGAGTCGAATAAATACCCTGTACAGAGTCGACCTATTGGGAGTCGTACTCTTTTGATGAGACGTAGTTGATTTTTACCTGTGATAAAAATCGAGTACTGATAATCAACGGTATTATATATAAACTGAAAAATATATAGTATATATTATATATAAACTAAAGTACCTTTTTACTGGTATAACAGGCGCTTCAACCTCAAAATAAACTCGATAAATCGTTCAGGGTCTTCCATGGCCAATGTCAATGTCAGATTAAGACTGTTGGCCGCAAGTATATGATATTTTTAGATAGTATATTTACAACTACACACTACCCCTCCGCTGCTGCGGGTCGCGTTTATCGAGGGGAGTTTGGTCACCATCCATAAAACACAATGAAACCTCAGGAAAAACCAAATCATGATATCTCGACACAAATATTAGCGATGCACTTGAATAACTGAAATCACACGAAAGAAAGTACTCAACATGCAACAGTATTTGATAGCAGGACACCTATATTCAAACATACCATATGTGTTAAACAAATGGGTTTATTAAATAAGTAATGTAACCTGCAAGAAGAAACGTGCAGGATATCGACAAATATATATATTATCATCTATTGTAAATCAATTTTATATCTAACAGCATCTACGAGGGTCATCCGGAAAGTAGTACCCGTTCGTGAAATAAAGACACAAAAGTAAATATTAACAAACATAAAAAATTTTATTTGAAAGAGGATACTTTAAACTACTTCTCAACATAATCTCCAAGCAAATTAAGGCATTTGTCATAACGTGTGACAAGTTTCTGTATTCCTGCTGCATAGTCCTTCGCCGCCAGCTCATTGAGATACGCGAGGGACCCATCTTGCACAAATTTTTGCATAATGCAGATGGTGTTTAACAATTTCATGAACAATTGTTCGAGAAACATTGGGAAAATGCTCACAGATGTCATCAATTGTGACGCGCCGATCGTTCCTCACGAATTCGTCAACTGAGCTCACCAGTTGGTCTGTAATGACAGACGGTCTCCCCGAACGCTCGTCGTCGTGTGTGTTCCCCCTCCCCATGTTGAAGTTGCGACACCACCGCCGAACAGACGACTCGTCCATTACATTGTCTCCATACACCTCCTTTAATTGGCGATGAATATCACATGGGCGAACGTTTCTTGCATTGAGGAATTTAATCACTGCCCTCACTTCACAACTGGCGGCGTTCTCAATTTTTTTAAACATTGTAAACAATCACAGAAACAACACAGGCAATGCTAGCGTCACGCAACTTGGCTCAGAGAAGGCAGACAAGCCACTGAAGCTATCTGACCTCGTCCAGCGGCTACTCGCGTCGTCAGCACTTCATGCGGCACGAACGGGTACTACTTTCCGGATGACCCTCGTATTTTAAATAAATTCGCTCTACTAAAAACCTCCCTGATCTTACTTTGCTCAACTGATCTGCCATAATAAGCTGGGGTCTGTAATGTTTCTTTGATATCCTCGGATAGATAACCCGCTTCCAAGTTACGCATTTAATTTAACTCAATCAATCGGTGGTACCAAAGCAGCATTTTATATTCCGGGGTGGTTTATTGGTTTAACATGCTTTTTGATTGCATGCATGGCCCTTATTCCACAACAGGCAATGGTTTAAAATACTATCTTCATTGAGATGGCCCAAATGGTCCAGATATTTTACCCTATAACCTACAATGTAATGCGTTCGGGTATTACCACCCCCCACTATTACTTCTTCCCATCTACTCTACTTTGCGTTCTCTCTGTATCTTCACTCACAGTTCGCGGCTGTCTAATTTCAATCTCCCTTGCAATTCTTATTGCTACTCTTCTAAAAAATAATGGACTAATCATCACGAATCAATCAATATGAGCAGTCATCCGCTATTAAGCATCGATCAGGGCAATAGATTTCCCTATATATCGCGACCGCCAGGTATCCCTCCTGCTCTTTATCAGTCCTCAGTTAACAGTTAATCCAGCCGCCCACGAGAGAGATACAGAGATAGATAGAGGACTTTTCAGAGGCGAAATATAAACCTAATGGTCCTTGCATTTTACCCATTGTCGTATAGATTCTATTTTAGGCATAAAATTTATAACTACCTGCACACATACATATAAATACATATCGACAGACACACATTCATTATGTACATATTTACACACCAAAAAAAATATACATATATTTATATATATATAGAAACAGATATAAGGAAAAGGGATAGGAACACACATAAAGGACGAACACAATAGAGGTGGGGAAGGCGGAATCGAACGGATCAAGAGAGTAAAAATATGACCTTGACCGGGAAACCTTTCCTTATATCTGTTTCTATATATATGAGTATTTATTCGCCGTTTGGCGGGATTTCGTGTTTGCATTTATATATGTATATATATATATATATATATATATATATATATATATATACGTGTATATATATATATATATACACGTATATATATATATATATACATATATATACATATATATACATATATATGTATAATTATTAGGTAATCTACCGGTTAGGGTAGGTTTTTGGATGGACGTAATTACTAATTAAATAATTTGTGGCCCCTAGCAAAACACAAAATCCATCATCCTACTCTATATCAGGTCCCTCTTTATCTCTGAGTACTTTCTTTCTCCTTTCACCCCGTCCAACATCCCTATCCTGTTCTTTCCCTTTCCTCGTTTGCCTAACATTCTCCCCTCTATTACAGTCTTCAATATCCCACTGCCGGTCAATACCCCCTTCAGCCATTTTTCCTGCCTCCATAGGATTTCTCCCAACAAACCCCTCTCTTCGCCCACCATACCCAGTACTTCCTCATTTGTTTTCTTCTCTGTCCATTTCACCTCTCCATTCTTCTCCACACCCACATTTCAAAAGCCTCTAGTCTACGTCTATCCTCCTGCTTCAATGACCACGTTTCCGCGCCGCACATAGCTACGCTCCGTATCAAGGATTTAAGAGTCTTTTCTTAACATCCATACTCAACGTCCATGTCATCAACTCCTGGTATATATATATATATATATATATATATATATATATATATATATATATATATATATATGTGTGTGTGTGTGTGTGTGTGTGTGTGTGTGAGTGTGTAAAATAAGGATACTCCTAAACATACACCAACACTCAAAGTGTATTGACAGTGAAAAAAGAGAACAATGAAATAGAGAAATTCCAAGCAAAGAATGAGGTCTGTGGGAAAAGCTAGGAAGAATGTGGAATTGCTCATCTGGTGAAAACCCACGCAGGAAAACTTCTACGAAGAGAATGAGGTCGTGAAAAACTGAAGAAGCCATAGATAAAGTCCTTTGATGGCAAAGATTTGATGGCACTTTAATTAAAATTTCATCAGAGAAGTATATCTTTGTATAAAACGCACCTTCCAACACGTTTATCGATTGTACGGGCAAATGGAACTGAGACAAACGATTTACTCTAATAAAATAAAGCGCCGGCCCTTCTCATTTGGATGTATTTACTGCGAAGAAATAACCCGGATAATAACGGCGGCGGCCTTCGGGGTTAGCAATAACTGCACATAAATATATTTTCCCACGACAAAATCCACTGGTAGCCCGATGAACATGTGAGCTGAATTGATTCTTCGACGTAAAATGAAATGAATGTAAATTATGTGGAAATAAAATAACCAGTGAGGAATGCTGGCATTATAAAGAACCTATTTAAATTTACAGGTGAACACGAGAAACCGCCAATGTGTTCAATCAAAGATGACGCCAAAACAAGCGAAGAACGTATTCCAAAACAGAATTCTAACCATTGCAAATATAATTGTTGTATTGCGAAAGGGGAAGAGTAAATAATCATTTTGATGAAGTTTTCTCAATTTCTAGGGAATAATTTCTCTAAAAAACAAGGACGTCTTCTGAAATATCTTTTCAAAACCTCCAGATTGAAGAGACACAATTAAAACCCTTTAGTGTTACTAAGTCCTGTAGTCTTACAAAGGAGAAAGATACCGAAATTAGAGAAAAATGTACGAAGGATAACTCTTTATTGACTTTTTACTTAGAGTAATTCTTTAACGTTAAAAAAACTATTTTAGAACTTTCAGTTGGATTCTTCTTTTCATTTCTACTATACAGCCACTAGTTGCCTTTTACACTTCGCGAACATTAGATATACCGGGCCCTTCTTAGTTTTTGCAAATATTATTCCGCCGTTTACCTCTTCCATTTCCTCACTCTCTCTTCCTAAGTTTTATTTTAACTACTATAGCTTAGCAACGTTGACCCTTTTACCTCTCTCATTTCATCCCTGCCACCTCTATCTCACCTCACACATTCCGGACACGTCTCTGGTATATCCTCCCGACTCCTTTCTCCAGATATTAATGCTGTCAAACTTCACTGTCCTATGAATCATCCGAGAATTCCAAGTCTCAACTTTTACCGTGAATTTCGTCTTCTGTCGCTTCCTTTCTCTCATGATCATTGTCTAGAATGTCGGGTGGCTCCTTCCTTCTTCGCTGATGAGAACGAAGACGCTTGGCCTTGTGGGTCGAGTTCCTTTCTCTCAGGACTTTTATTTCTATGCCCAACATTTCTTCTGTCCAACATCATCCCTTACGATATCAAATAGACGCGGTTTCTTTATTTCCTGGCCCATTATGACTTCTAATGGTGCATGATCCCGGGAATTGACGTCCCATCGGGATCAGACGCCGTCCCTGTCTCCTCTACGAAGAACACTGCACACTCTGCGTGGAGTCGCCTACTTCCTGTCCCTCGATTTAATTCGGCATGTGTGACCCTGCTATCGTCTCCCTCCCCTGAAACACTTTACGGCTCAATGGAATATTCAACCCTCTTCATCACCTCAAGATTATAGTCCATGAGGAGGAAACTTAAATTTATTAAATATATATTAATACATTCAATTATATTTATTAAAACGGTCGACCCTCTTAATTTTTTTAATAAATTGATGTTATTACCAAAACAAAGTATTTCACCATTTTAAAATCACATTAGAAAAAAGTCGAAAAAATGAGTATATCTAATGTAAATTAAGCTTGGAAATTTAGAAAGAGAATATCAACTATTTTATGAAATATTCAAAGGGAAGGAAATGATCTAGTCTCCATCCATGTCTTCGTGTGAACGTCAAAATTTGACCATAATGATAGCAGAACTATATGTTCTTACCCGTCGAAACCATCACCCAGGTACGAGGCAACTGTTATTATCGAATATCAGAAAAAGAAAATTTGAATAAACTTAAAGTTTTAAATATGCCGTGCTCTGTAGATATATTTATTTATTTTTATTTATTTATTCAGTATAAGTCCGAAAACAGCGCATTCTGGCCTTTACATCGAACTCTTAACAACGATAACAATGATCACATTTACAAACACCCAAGCCCTAGGTGGAGGAAAACTCACCCAGGCGGGAATCGAACCCGCGACCCTTGGAATGGCAGACGAGGACGTTACCCCGCCGCCACCGGGGTCGGCAATTATATATCACTAATACGATGGCACTTTCACACCTAATGAGAATATCTGCAGCCCCTACCCGTGGTCACTGCCTAGGGAAAGACATCAGCGAACGGGAAGGAGGGAATTGTTGTAACAGGCAGTTCAAATGTCCGCCGTGTGATGAAGGAAATTGAGGGAAATGGCGCGCCGTGTACCTTCGGTCAACGGGAACTCCGCCTGGTGTAGTCGGCTAACACCTCCCGCCACACACACCCTCTTGCGGCGACTTGCGGAGTAATGTGTAGTTGTAATGTGATGGGTGACACGGTTATTTATTGAGAGATATCTGGGGATGAGGATCGTTTAATTCTAACACAGGATATACATCTGCATCAATACCCTTCGAGCCACCAATAAGGTGTCTGGCAGGGGGAGCAGCACCAGGAGGAAAGAGTAAGGGGTGAGAGGGTTAGGGTTTTTCAAGTGGTGGGGGAAGGTGATTCTTAGTTCAGGGTTTTGTGGAAGGGATGGGGGTGTTGATTGCATTCTTCAATGGTGTTCAAAGTGAGGATTGTCACTCAACCTTAATAAATGTCCGTTGGTAAATATCTTTAAAAGATCAACAGAATCAGCTTACAATCCATCTGGAGTTGCTATAGAAATAGAGAAGACGGAAAATCACTTAGGTGTTAGACTGACTAATGGCTTAACTTGGGGCACCGACATACTTAAAGTCTGAGGGAGAGCAAATGAAAAATTGGGATTTATCAGACGTGTTTTTGGTTAAGTGATTCCAATGTCAAGGAACGTTGACCAGCTGCCCGTTTCGTTACACTGTAACGATAATACGAAAAAAGTCACCGAACAGCTACTGGAGTTGGTGTGGGAATCATTAGAAGAAAGACGATTCAATGCTGGCTTGAACTTACTGAAGAAATTCAGTTCGGCAGGTTTGTACGCCGAGGTCTTACGCATTATTCGCACTCTAACATATATTGGTCGTTTGGATCATGTATGTAAAGTTCGTGGAAAATGTTGCCAGAACCAGCAGACTCGAGGACTCTTTCTTTCAATGGACGACACAGGACAGAAAATGTATGGATATCGATAGCAAAAATTCCACGGGCTTCCCACACTTTCCGAGGAATTATTAGTTTTACTATTCATGCACTTATACTAATTTCGTGTATTTTGTGGCCAAATCTCTTTCTGCTTAACTGCATGGGACTTCCATTAAAGAATATAGTGTTCATTACAGTATCACCTGCCTAGCTTTGTTTGTTTCCAGGCTACCTATTGTAGTTGTTGCTAATAAATGACTGTACTGTTCGGCTCAATGTTGTCTGCATTTCTTTGCTATTTTCAAGCTTCATCTTCCATGCCTCGCCTTTTTCTCTCTCTCTCTTTGGAGGAAGGGACGCCTAACGCAACGGACGGTGTGTCACATTCCCTACGTATGACAATAGGGGCGGAGACTATGAGCTGTTTGTCCTCGTGGCAGCAGAATTTCCCCTTCTTACTTTTCAATCCTGCACAACTTGCCTTGTTATTTTTGAGGTCTGTCAAATAAATGGTTGTGGCTCATTTTTGTATCGCTCTTATCGTAGAACAAATAGTTAATTTATTAGTTGAATTAACCCTTGTTTTAAATGGAGTAGCTCCCCACAAATACCATACAAATTTGCAAGTTATTTTAAATTGATGTTTACTGAAAATACTTCCATTTCCCATTCTCTCCATCTATACCCTCCTTCACCACCCATTCTTCCCACCTGGTGCTTGCACTTCCTGCCACACGAAATTTGGTGGATCGCGGCGTATTCATTTCGATATCGATATCCGCGTTTAGAGCACGTCACCGTGGCTCGTTTTAGCCCTACTACTCTTTGGACAAACCATTTACTCCTTATTTATGGATTTGTTTATCCAGTGGGCAACGTACTCCGATGACCACAACGAAGCTCGTTCCTGATACCGTCTATCACTTTGGTTTTATGCTGCCGTCTCATTCGTTAAACCGCATTAAAGTTGAGTTACGATATGACCTGAGATGTCGGACGGATGCCTAATGAACTGCCACTTTTATCGCTACTGTGCATTGACAGCGTTCAGTCAGCTGTTTATCTTCATGATGGACTTTTCCAGTTTTACTGAAATACATTGAGTTCCGTAAGTTCAATCGCTCGATTCAATTTATTGTGACAATGTTATCATTCCATTTTAACACTCCCTCCTGCCACAGTCATGTAATGTTTTTTGATGGGTGGTGACCAAATTATTATATGATTATCTCACGTAAAAATCAGTAATTGGTACGTAAGATTTCAGCGTAAGATCATTAAAAGTCGAAAAATTAATAAACGACGATAACTCAGTTTGTTTTTTCAATGGGCATTAAATTTGTCCTAAGTTTACTATTGTTATTATTATTTAAACTCACATGTGCAAATTGACAATGTTAGTTGGCACATAAGTTCCAAGTATTAGAATCAAACTTGCCATGGAAAAAATAACATAACATATCATAGCATGAATAAATATTACAGAAGATAATAAATAAAACCAGTCAGTAAAAACATACACTTAAAGGAAACTTCCAGACATAAATCTCTAGCACAAAAAAAAGGAAATTCCCATCTCATCAACGTCAGTTTCCCAAAACAACAAAAAAATTAACATTTAGGCTTTTAAATATAATTTTGCACAACACATCAATCAAATTATTACATTGCTTATGTATTTTCCAAAAAGTATTCAATCTGTTAGTAAAGGGCTCGACCAGTGTTGCAGGTAATGTGTTCCAATCAAAAATTGTTTTATTAAGATATACAGGTATTTTTTAATTCATTCTTTTAATTTCTTATTGTTTTAATGCAAAACGAAAGTCTACAAATATTTTGTATTCTCAATTCAATTTTGTATTCACATCTATTTGGAGTTTAAATATTAAATATAAAAAAGCTAAAGTGAAATTTGTTGACTAATAAATTTTAAAGAGTCTTCTAAATGTTTTTATTCGTTTTGCAGCATTCTAAGAGGATATAATTGCTATGATTTCCTGAGTTAAAGATGAATTTGCAGAATATATCCTGAGACATTTTCAATGAAAATTAATTTTTAAATATTGATTCGTAAATATTATAATGCTTTTAAGTATTTCATGTTTGCCTGGAGAATTCTCGAGGATAGCATCGGTAGTAAATGTCGTCTACTAGCAGGTGCTGTCTGCTCACACAGCTGCCTTGGCGAAGCAACGCTTAGACTGATTACGTGCACACAATGTTCCCAAAGTTGAATGTTCCTGAGGCCCCTGATATCCTTTTTTTCTACTCTCACTGGACGCTCTTCCGAGTTTGTGGGTCGGCGGCCATAGGGAGCCTCCTTTTCATTTCCAAGGGTATATTTCATTGCTTTCGTTTCCAAAAGCGCCTTTAGGTTTTATCACGCGGCTCATCCTCATTTTCCAGTTAGTGATAAAGAATGAATACACGACCTGTTGGTCTTCAGTTTTATCTTTACTTCTTTGAACTCCCTAAAATTACTATCGTTTAGATATTGCAAATGGGTTAATTTTGTTTGAATCCACTTTCGTAAATATAAGGTATTCGGTAATTTTCCACGCGATTATGTATTGCCAACCGCGCTTCAAACGTTGCACGTCACATTGGGAGAAGAGTTTTGCCTTGATAATTCCATGAAAACGGTAAAACTGCATAGTATGATTAACATATAGGTTGCCGTTTAAAAATATACTTGGTATTTTTCTTAAGTTATCGCTATTTCAGAGGTTCGTTTTTTCAATTTCTCGCATTTAGTCCTGATGATATGATTATTGAATAAAATTTCAGTTGGTAAGGCAACAAAAACACCAACAAGGAATAAGAAGTTAAAGAGAGCGTTGAAATTTAAAATATAAACTTTGTAAAATAATACCAAGCGAACCCAGTAATTTTGGCCCGTTGGGCTATTAGCGGCCAAAATAGATGGGAATGGTGGGAAATTATCTCAAATTGACCTTTATGTTACTTATATTACTTCTGCTTTGAGTTGCACTAGTTGGGATTACTTCATATTATATTGAAATAAAAATGGGTATTAAAAAATAATTTATGTTTGTCAATGAACATTGTGATTGTATTTTTTAAAACTACCAATGGCGATAGGTCATAGAATAGTCATAAAACTATTTATCGTTTGCGAGATATTGTGATGCAAATTTGCATCATATGAATGGGCCGTGCCCAGTAAATTACATATTGTTTATTTTCATCTATTTGTCAATGCTGTCCAAAGGTCCTTGTTATATTTATGCAGCCCCCCCTCCTCTCTAGCATTCTTTCTTTCACGACAGCTCTCATCTAGCAACGATTGCCCAATGCCCTCCACTCAATCCATATCCCATGGCATCTTGAAATTTCTACCGCCTTCTGTTCTCGCTATTCCACCCCATTTTTAACTTTGCAATTGGTCTCTCTACTCTCATCAATCTTATTCCAACACGCTATCCACTCTCACACGGTGCCAGGACGACTCCCGTCCTCATGCCTTACGGATGGAGATGTTATGACTACAGTAACGTCGAACAGGTTCCCTCGTGCCAGATCCACACCCTCGGAAGTTCATCTAAGTGTAAATAGTGTAGGATATCAGGGGCCAACCAAAATTCAAAGTCAGACAATATTGTGTGCACTAGGTGAGCTTATTCATATCAAGTATGTTCGCCGATATACCGTATAAAACATTTAAAAATCGATGTATGCCACAAGAACTCTTCAGGCAAACATAAATTATTTAGATAAATAATAATATTTTCGAATCAATGTGTAAATTTAATTTTGAAATGATAAGCATGCTTTCCACTCGAAAGAACAAGGGAAGAAAGAATAAGAGCGACGCTTCGAAGGAGCTGGCAAGAATATCAGGAATGCAGAATTGACGTCTGCGAGAGAAAAAAAGATCACCAATATGATGACGAAATACACGACGGATTTATGCCAGTCCCGTGATTAAGATCGCCGAGAAGAAGAGACATGTATTGCATGAGTAAGGAAATTCTCGGCTGGTAACCCAATATTATTGAAGGGAGTGCTTCTACGCCCACGGACTTACGTATATGCAATTTGTGTGAAATCAGAGTAAATTTGAGGCGAAATGTTTCATGAAATAGGAAAAAGATCCCATTTGTAGCGCGAGGAAATATTGAGATACATGAATATATATATATATATATATATATATATATATATATATATATATATATATATATATATATATATATATACTTATATATTCATAAACTGCGCCAGAGAAAATCAGTCCAACCACTTTTGGGTGCGACCAGGAAGGCACCCAAAAGTGGTAGGACTGATTTTCTCCGACGCGAACGGAGCGATGGAGGGGGGTCTGCCTGGCAGGGTAAGATGAAAGGGGCTCTTAGCAACAGACCGATACCAACCTCAGTCACCTGCGGGCTGTCGTTGAGTGAGGACACCGTTTTTAGTGAAGCAAGATTTTTGTCCGCGTCAAAAAACAAAAAGAATCTGAATTTAGAGTAACGTTATTCCGTGAAGTTTTGTGCGAAACTCGGGAAGACGGCAACTGAGACCCTCGATATGATCAAGCAGGCTTATGAGTAAACTGCCTTAAGCCGTTCCACAGTATTTGAGTGGCATAAGTTGTTTAAAGAGGATAGGGAGCTCGTTGAAGACGACCATCGCTCCGGACAGCCGTCGACGGCAAGAACCGACACGAATGTGGACAGAGTGAGGACACTGCTGACCGACGCTTAAGCAGTGAAGATATTGCACACCAGTTGGGACTGTCTGCATCCAACATCCAACGCATTATTTCACAGGATTTGGCCATGCGCAAGGTGTGCGCCAAGATGGTGCCGAAAATTCTGAGTGTCGACCAACAGGCAACGCGTGTGCGCATTTCCGAAGAAGTGTTAGCCAATCTGCACCGAGATGAAAATTGTTTGGACAATGTGATAACTGATGATGAAACATGGGATTTTCAATATGACCCCGAAACGAAAAGACGATCCGCGGAATGGCACACTTCCGCGTCCCCAGGGCCAAAAAAGGATCGCATAAGTAAATCAAAAAGATGTTAATTGTGTTTTTCGACCGCCATGGATTGGTTTACAAGGAGTTTGTCCCACCAGGAGTGTCTGTAAATGCGAACTTTTACGTGCAGGTGCTCACCCGTTTCCGAGAATGCGTGAAAACAGTCCGACCGGCCATCGCAAACTGCTGGGTGCTTCATCATGACAACGCGCCGTGCCATGTCGTCAGACAGCTCCTGGTCAAATACGGCGTTGCCACGTTGCCGCACCCGACCTATTCTCCCGATCTGGCACCACCGGACTTCTTCTTCTTCCCCCTGATGAAAAGACAGCTCAAGGGACGACGTTTTGACTCGATAAAGGTCGTTCAAGAGGCTTCGACGAGGGTCATCAACGGCATCCCCAGGAATATTCCCAGCGGGCGTACGGGGAATGGGAGCAACGTTATACAAAGTGTGTAGCAGCTCAAGGAGCATACTTTGAAGAATATTAAGTCGATGTAAGTATATTGTCAATAAAATTATTGTAAAAAATTCAGTCCTACCACTTTTGGGTGTGACTCTGTGTACAAACATTCAAACACGAAATCCCGCCAAACCGCGAACAATACTCATTTATATGGAAACAGATATAAGGAAAGGCATAGGAAAACACATAAAGGACGAACAAAGGAGAGGTGGGGAAGGCGGAATCCAGCAGATAACGAATGTACAAATATTTCCTAGACCGGGATTTGAGCTCTGTACATATATATATATATATATATATATATATATATATATATATATATATATATATATATATATATATATATATGTATATAACCATAAACAGTCATCAACACGAAGGTCGGTTTAGTAGGTTATGGTAGAGATCACCCAGTACTAAGCCCTATACGGCGTGTAAAAATTCACACATCAGGGTAGGGGGGCCAGTTCATTTCATTGTGCCGGTTATGATTTCCCAGGAAGACCTGGTACCCAAAAAATCACTTTAGATATATATATACACACATATATATATATATATATATATATATATATATATATATATATATATATATATATATATATATATATGAAAACACAGATGTAGATTTTTAGAATATAGAGACACAAAGAAAGGACACTCACAATTTGGTAAATGCCATTCTGAAGACGACAGCCGTGCTGTCGAAACGTAAAATAACAAATTGTGAGTGTCCTTTCTTTGTGTCTCTATATTCTAAAAATCTACATCTGTGTTTTTATATATTTGTGTGTCGCCGATGAGCGTTCCATTTCGAAGATATTTTATATATATATATATATATATATATATATATATATACATATATATATATACATATTTGTATATATATATGTATATATATACATACATATTTGTATATATATATATGTATGTATTTATATATATATACATATTTGTATATATATATATATATGTATATATATATACATATTTGTATATATATGTATGTATATATATATTTATATATATGCATATATATATATATATATATATATATATATATATATATATATATATATCCCGTAGAACAGTTTTACGTATCTCGGTAGTGTTTTGGACCAACACGGTCAAAGTAGTAAGGACGTAAGGAGAAGAATTGCGCTAGGCAAAGAGGCTTTCACAAGGAGGAGGGAGTTGATGACAGGGACTTTGAGTAAGGATGTTAAGAAAAGACTCGTAAAAACTTTGATATGGAGCGTAGCTATGTACGGCGCGGAAACGTGGTCATTGAAGCAGGAGGATAGACGTAGATTGGAGGCTTTTGAAATGTGGGTGTGGAGAAGAATGGAGAAGGTGAAATGGACAGAGAAGAAAACAAATGAGGAAGTACTTGGTATGGTGGGCGAAGAGAGGGGTTTGTTGGGAGCAATCCTATGGAGGCAGGGAAAGTGGATGAAGGGGGTGTTGACCGGCAGTGGGATGTTGAAGACTGTGATAGAGGGTAGAATGTTGGGCAAAAGAGGAAAGGGAAGGAACAGGATAGGGATGTTGGACGGGATGAAGGGAGGAAGAAAGTACTCAGAGATGAAGAGGGACCTGATGTAGAGTGGGATGATGGATTTTGTGTTTTGTTGGGAGTAATAAAGTATTTGTTTGGTAGTTGTGTCCATCCAAAAACCTACCTTAACCGGTAGATTACCTTAAAAAAATATATATCCCCTCTCCGGACTACAACCTTGACGTGGTGGAAGGGCTTGTGCGTTCCGATGACCCCTAGAGATGTGCTGGCGGGAGTAATAATAATTGCTCCTAGTAGGGCCATGGGGGGCATGGATAGGTCGAAGGTTAGGAGCCAGACGAAAGGTAGTCCACGCTGCGTCTGTTCCTCAGTGAGGCGGCTGCAATGGCGTCTGACCCCAGGGGGGCAGCCAGTAAATGATGGTGTCACGTTAAAAACACTATTGAGGAAGGCAACGGGAAACCACCTCAATTATCATTCCCAAGAAAAATATGATGGACAATAGAGATATTTTGAGTCCTGGCAACCACGGTGCTCGGCCCAATCGGCCGTGTGTCGTGCCCGGCAGCGGGGGAGGCAAGGCTTCCGCTATCGTCATCCCACGAAACCCTTGCATGGAAAAACCAGCAGCAGCAGGACAGAAGACGCAAGAAAAGAAGACCATATTAGTTAGAATAGGAACGTGGAATGTTAGAACAATGATGAGGGCAGGCAAATTGGAGAATGTTAAGCGAGAGATGGAAAGGGGAAATATAGATATTTTAGGTCTATGGAAGGTGCGATGAAAGGCTTGTGGGCATTACTGGAGTGATAAGTATAAAATAATATACAGCGGCGGGGACGAGAGCCAAAGAGGGATTGCTATAGTATTAAATGAAGAGGTAGGAAGAAGCGTAGTCAACATAGAACAGGAAACGGACAGAATATTACTAGTGGAGATAAAAACAGAACCGACGAACTTGGTTATTATTCAGGTATACATGCCACCGAGCAACCATACGGAGGAACCGGTCGATAGGATATACTACCCGTTAGAGGTCATAATCACGTGTGTTCCCCCAGGGAAAACTTGTTAGAGATGGGGGACTGAAATGCGATGGTAGACGAAGGAAGAGATGGTGATGAGGTGGGGGTTTACGGTTTAGGGACGAGGAATGACCTCGGGGAGAAAGCAGTTGAGTTCCGCCGGATATAGGGTTTAGTCATCGACAAAACTTGGCTTAATCACCCCAAAAGACGCAGGTATACATGGAAAATACCAGGTGGTGACTCAGAAATGTATCAGCTGGTTAGACATAGATTTACGAACAGGGTGATAAATTCGCACAGCTTCCCGGGAGCGGATGCGGACTCTGACCACAATTTAGTTGTCATGAAATGTAGCGACCGTTTCAAAAGGATAAGGCAGGGGTGGCTGGTTAGAAAAAGGAATGTAGAAGCATTAAATGAATTAAAAAGCAAGGAGTACCAACAGGCTGTAGAGGATGGAGGATGGTATAGAGCTCAGTGCTATGGAAGAAAAATTGGTAAAGATCAAGAAAGGTGTTATCGAAAGCCGCAAAAGACACCATTGGAACCGTAAACGCTGAAAGGACTAGGAAATCATGGATCACGGATGAGATTATTACAACGATGGGTGAGAGGAGAAAATGGAAGAATTTAAATACAGAATTAGGCAAAATGAAGTAAAAGAGTTAAAAAATAGATTTAGGCGAGCAACAAATTAAGCAAAAGAAGTATGGTGGAAGACGCAGTGCGAGGATATGGAAAGTATGCAAAGGATGGGTGAAATCGGTGCGCTGTACAGCAAAGCTAAATCTTTATCGGGAAGTAAGAAAAGGAGATCTATGTTAACAGTTAGAGATAAGGCGGTTGAGGTAATAGTTAACACAGGAAAGATACAAGAGAGATGGAAGGAGTATAAAGAAAACCTGTATAGCAAAGAACTTAGTCCATCAAAGTTAGACATTGAAAAAGAATATGACGTAGAGGAAGATAGCTTAGGTCCAGGCATACTCGACGATGAGATAGAAAGGGCATTAAGGGAGATGAAACTAAATAAGGCCGTTGGGGTGGATAACATTCTCGCTGAACTATTAAAATGTTAAGGAAAATTTGGGAGGAAGAGGCTATATGGGCTGATTCTTAGTATTTATGAAGACGGAATCTTGCCGGAAGACTTTGTGAGATCAGTTTTAATTCCTATTCCGAAAAAGGTAATGGCCACGTCATGTAAGGACTAGAGGACAATAAGTTCTATATCCCACGCAGCTAAAGTTGTTCCCAGGATCATACACAAAAGGATATATGGTAGGGCAAATGATTACTTAGGAGATGATCAGTTTGGGTTTTGGAAGGGCAGATGTACGCGTGATGCCATTGCAGTAATGAGATTATTAATCGAGAGGAATATAGAATACAACGAGGAGGTATTTGCCATTTTCTTAGATTTCGAAAAACCGTTTGATAGACTAAATTGGGAAAAAATAATGCGTATATTGCAGAAAATAGGGATAGATTGGAGGGAAAGGAGGATAATCCGCAACCTCTACATGTCTCAGACTACTCAGGTGCGGGTGGGAAACGGGGAGTCTAGATGGGCAGTGTAAGGAAGAGGTGTAAGGAAAAATATTTTATATAGTAGCTGTGCCCATCCAAAAACCTACCTTAACCGGTAGATTACCTAATAGTAATAGTAATATAGTTATATATATATTTGTATATATAATTACATATATGCTTATATGTGAGTCGCGGTAGTCTATGGGGTAGAGCGTTGGACTGCTAACCGAAGGTGCCCGGGTTCGATTCCCGGGCAAGGCACTTTAGGCACCTGCAGCTCCACCCAAGCAATGTGATTTTTCAGGTACCCGATCTTCCAGGGAAATCATACTGGCACAGGAAAAGAAACTTGCCCCCTCCCATCTTATTATCCTTATGTTTGAATTTCACACGCCGTTGGGTTTAGTACTGGTCGAACTCTACCATCAACTACCAAAGCGAAAAAAAAACAGAAAATCTATTTCAATTACATAGAAATCGTCAGAATTATAAAAATAATAAATCAACTGAACATATGATATATCATAAAATATTTTTATTTCTAATCTTTAAAAAGCTCTAAAAAACTGAACGCCTGAGGGTTCATATGATTCATATTTTGAGGGCTCGTATGGGGACATTTTGAACTAATACCTACGCCGTAATGGAGTCCGCAAAAACAAATCACTGAATATCATGAGGTAATGCGTTTATTATCCCATTCATCTCATCGCACTGACGAAACTTCCATAGAACATCCTCAGGAGAACAATAGACAGAAGAATCCGTATTTTTTGAATTTCCACTCCTTCTGCATTCACTTTCCCTGCCTTACTCGAATATCTCCCGACAGCCGTCTCCACTCCCGCCCAAAAACATCATACTCGCAGCTTGATTAATAACTAATAGAGGCAAAAAAACGACGACGAGAAATGTTTTTGCGTTTTTTATCTTGTTTTCTATCTTGCGTGCATTTGAAAAGAAATATATCTACATAATACCTCGCAAATTGCCGGAAGGGCGTGTTGCAGGGGTTATTAGGTCACCACTCGTAATAGGGAAGAATACCACATGCAATTACAACACATCATGCAAGCCGATACCCATAGTGGCGTATGTTATCATACGGTGTGCATGCAAAATTCTTTCTACGTACACGGGTGAAGATACATTTAATTAAATGAAATACAAGAGCTTTTAACGAAATTGGCTGCCTGGTCTTGAACTTTCTCAATTTGCCGAATGATGCCTTTTTCAGTCGGATCCCTTTGACTACGTGTGAATTCTAAGTGAGGTCTTACAAGGGCGTAGTAATGACGTTCCTTGACCTTGGAATCACTTCTTCCGACACACCGTCTAATAAATCCCAAATTTCCATATGCTTGCCCGAAGATATACGTATGTAGGTCCCCCAAGTTGTCTTTACTCAATGTAACACCTAAGTATTTTAAATTTATTAAGGTTTAATGACAATTCCCATTTTGAACACCATTTAGTAATGCAATCTAAATCCTGTGCTAGAATTATAAGATCCTCATCCCGCGGTATCTCCCGATAAATCACCGTGTCTTCCGCGAGCATCCTAACCACACTTTAAAATTCGCAGTTCAGTTCGTTAATAAAAATCAAGAAAAGCAACGGCCCGATTACACTTCCCTGAGGTACCCCCGAGGTCGGTAGTAAGCTGTCGGAACTAGCGACTTCAAGAACTACCCTCTGTTCCCGCTCTGCAAGACAGAATTCTGCCCAATTTATTGCGGCATTGTGACCTGTGACCTTTAATTTATGAATAAGTTTGCAATAGGGAACCAATTATCTTTTGGAAATCCAAAAAGATTTCCAAAAGTGGTAGGCAAGTGTAAATCTAAAAAGATTTCCACTTGCCTACCACTTTCACCCGATAAAAGTAAGTCATGTGTGAATAATCCTAATTGGATCTTGCAAGAGCGGGTTGTTTTTAATCAGCGATGATTGTCTCTTCAAAAGTTAGTGTTATCAAGGTATCTAATTTAGGAAGTGACACTTCGGTGAACCAAAATGTTGCAATCTAGCTGTTTATTAGCATTAATGAAGTTTTTTTCGAGTGCTCTCAAATTAACAAACTGAAAGAGACTACTTCTGAGATAAATTTAGTTTAAAAGCGAGTATACAAAGCCAATCATATCTTAGTTTTTATGGAAATATAACTTTTTCTTTTTATCAATTGTGTGTATCCTAGCATTCAAAAACTTTCAAAGGTATCAGACGAAATAACCAAATTATCAGCATATTAAGTTATTTACTGGTAATCATTTGTGTGCGATAAACCTATTTATCGCTTAACTTGGGCAAAAATATCATTCAACTTATTATCAATATTTGCAAAGCCTTGTTCCATTTAAAACCTTCCCATATTTGTGAAACCGGAATATCTGGTGGAAAAGGCTGGCCGACTTTAATTCTAGGCGAACATATAGTCTGAGTGGCCGAAAGCAACGAGTCACTTCTGTCCAAGGAGCTCGCGAGGTGACTTCGCCCTATTCCTATATTACCAAACATTCATCTGACTGTTTTTAGGTAAGTAAGAGTTGGAAGTAGAATCAACCAAGATATAATGTACGTTTGTAGTAAATATTATCTTAAAATATGATTGGATGATTCTAATTCGTAGGATTGGTAGGTAAGCATAATAGGATTTCAAATGCTTATTCCATTAGGAGTATGAAATCCTACCATGCACGGCAATCGGATATAAAATGTTATTATCCCAATTCTCAGCCTCTCTAAAGTAGAATTCTTTGCTTTATCTTCAACGATTGTCTTAGCAGGCGAATCAATGTGTATCTTGTTGGACGAAACAGTAGGATACAGAGTACTTACTTAAGTTTAAACCTAAAATTTCATTCTCAACCACAATTTCTGCTAAAAGGTATCCTAAAAATCTACTTCTAATGCATTGGCCATTTATTTTGCCGAATTTTAATAACATTAGAATTGGAATTTAAATCAATATAGGCTTTTCTCTTTAGACCAATGTAGGCAATAAAACTTTTCTTCTGGCAATAAGTGCCACGAAACGTACTATTCCTATCCTTTAGGTGTGATTGCCTTCCCTACCATCCTTTCCTCTTGTTTTCTCGTTAAATAATCCTTTGGTGGGTGAAATAGCTCCCCAACGCCATTTTATGGCCTAAGAATCGGAGCAAAGGGTTGCATTAATCCCCCGCAGCTTCCAGTGTAATTTGTAATTCCTTGATAGGTCAAGTGGTTAGAGCAGTGGCGGCCAACCTTGAGCATATCATGCGCCAATTTTTTTCATAGACGAGCTCAGATGCGCGATAGAACTCAAGCGAGTTTTTTATCTTCTTATTTTAACCTTTGGGGTCGTAAAATAAGGATAAGGGTAAGGTCTGCTTTGCCTTTAGGGAAGAAAAGGAGAAACTCAATCGCGCCATTGAATTAATTAATCTACGCCATTTAAATAGTCCCGTTTATTATATAGAAGTGGTTCTGCAATACAATTTATAACAGTAGCGGTCGTTTTAAATAAAAGTCTGCGTATATTCTATTGTTTCAGGCTTCAGTTCGTGGAAGTATTTAATATCCATACTAAAAAAAAAGACTCGTACTTTTCCACAGATTTTATTATACGGTAGAAAAAAAGTCTGCTTATTGGCAAATCAACACTTTTGCATGAATTAATTGTTGTTTGAAAAACAATACCTATTGAAGCACAAAACATTACTGACCTTTAACGAAACTTTTGCTCCCGCTTGAATTTTGCAAGTTTTTTAAGGTTTGGTACAAAATTTGTAACTGAAAGCAGTAGAGAATTCTTCAAATTTAGCTAGCTATTCGCAAATTTGCTTTGCTTTTAATCAATTCCATGGATGAAAATGCCTGCTCACATCTATGGCGTTCCAAAGCTGTATGTGCAACGTTTTGGCTATTTTCTTTGCTGTGAGAGATGTACCGGATAATGAACGCCAGAAATTAATTAAATCAGAAGTATTTTGATTTGGAAAAAGCTCAGTAAATTTTATTTGGTAGAATTAATTTATTTTTAAATCGATCAGCTATATTAGAATGTTATTAGGCACCTGCCTTACGTCTTTTTGGTTAATTTAAAATGTTTTAAAAAGACAAGAATGCAGTCTTCTTTTTTAGTAAAATCATAGATACAACTTTCGAATGACTCTTGCAATATCTTGATTTTTTCAATATATTTAGTAGAACTGATATTATTTGCAGTATGTTCGCTTGGTTTTTCCATATGTGGAAATTGGCTTAAATCTGTATTCTCTAACTGGGAGATGAGCACATGATATTTTAAATTAACTGATGCCATTTACTAAGTTAGGCAATAATTTATTCTTGCCCTGCAGTTAAAAATTTTGATCATTGAGATGGCTATTAGCATAAATTCAAACTGCCAAATCAAACAGTCAGCCATTGCCAAATGTTAAAGTTCTTTCATCAGGTAGTTCCTTTTCCTATTCAAAAAAATCAGAAACGACACTTTCCAATTTCCCAAACCTACTAAGGACCTTACGCATAGAAAGCTAGCGTACTTCACATTGAAGGATAAGTTCTCTTTATTTATAATAAAACTATTCACATTATTCTCTGAATTTTATTATGTTTAATGCTATTGCTCTAATTTAATTCATAACTGGGAACTGGGGCTGAATATTTCCAGTTTTCCCTCATATTTCCTCTTGGTGTATAACTCAGTGATATTTCAGTATAGGACGTTTCATAAATTTTCTGCCAGAATTTTGTCGTCGCTGCTTGAACCGCCTCTATGGAATAAAACCGATATCCTTTGAGCTCCTTTTGAGCTACCCTTTGATATGATAACGTTGTCGAGAAAATCTTCATCTTCCTTGACGCAGTCCAAACATTCTTGCGAGATTTCCACCCGCGACAGATTTTGTTCCTCGCTCAAGACTTTCGGCACCCGCTTCGCGCACACTTTCCTCATCGCAAGATACTCAGTTACAATGGTGTGGACGGTTCTGACTGAAAGGCCGGTCTCCTCACTCATGAGGGCGATGGTCAAACGCCCGTCAAAGGCCAAAACCTTTTTCTCTTTGGCCACCTGAGCATCGGTTCGAGCGGTCGTCGGGCGTCCGACGCGGTGCTCGTCTTCGACGAGCTCCCGGCCTTCCTTAAACATTTTGCACCTCTCAAAAACTCTCGTAAGGCTTAAGGCATCATTCCCATAAGCCTGTTAAAAGAGTTCAAGAGTCTCCGCCCCGGATTTCCCGAGTTTAACGCAGAACTTCACAGCGTAGCGTTGCTCGACGGTGGGCTCCATGCTGGCGCGACGACACCACAAACAATCACACGTCACAAAACTCCACCTCCTGTCTCAAGGCAAGCCCGGAGGCGACTGAACTAAAGTGCGCCTGAGTGGTGGTGGACCCCTCTACCGAGCCGACCGGTCGGACCCCCATCCATCACTCCGCTGAGGCTACAGCGAACCAGTCCCTATACTTACTGTGCGGACCTTGTCTTCTCTTTTTGGACTTGTTCCACAAGACAATTGGACAATATTTAGACTTTGTTTAATTCTTTGGACGGATGTATGCAATATAGAAGTGATTTGGGAATCAGAAGGTGTCTAAAATTTCCTTCATTTTACTCTAAAAATAATTAATCAAAGGTTCGACCTTTCCATATTCAGAAAGAAGTGTCACTCCTACCAAATTATCCACTCCACATCCAAACATCGCCATTCACAAAAACCCTGCCTTTCATTCCATGTTACACAGGGTGGGCGATATCTCAGTGTCATCACACAACAAACAAGGGGAACACCGTATTATAAAACGAACTGCAGTCAACAATTGGTACAGGGAAACAATGATTGATGGCATGTGTAGCAGAAAACAAACTCAGATAGCCAAGAAATCTATGTATTTACCACACATCTTAACTTGACGAGCATCGATGGTGAAGACTTCCATTTCTTGGCCAAATTATACTCAGGATATAAGAAATACTCTCCAAGAAAAAAATTAAGACAGCGTTCAAATACACACAACCTTTAAAAACATAATGGGTTCATCCAAAGACTAATTGATATACTGTAACAAAGTGGGGTTTATAAAGCCAATTGCACGGACTGTAACGCCATCTTCATTGGAGAGATATGGAGGAAATATGATACCAGGATTAAAAAACACCAGTCAAGCTTCACAAAGAAATATAAAAAAATCACAATTCGCCAAGTATTTCTAGAAAAAGAATCACACCAGTAACTTCACAGCAGACATTGTTCACACTGAAACGAAAGGATGCAGGTTGAATGATTTGGAGAAGTTGGAAATTTGGCAATCCCTTCAGTCTGACAGATTTGAGGTGGTTCACGAAACAAAGTACCTCTCCCCTTCCACCCTCCTACAACTCCTAAAAAACTCCCAATATCTTTCCGCACCAACCCCACCCCCACCAAGGCAGTGATGACCATCGACCGTCCCTTAATTAAGGTCAAACAATTGCAGACAAACACCCTCTTAATTAAATAAGGAAAACAATGTATTTTTCCCCTGCCGCTCTCTCAAAGAACAGTGGAAGGTCACATTGCAGTCTTCATTTATTTAACATGAATTTCCACAAAGTTGAGCAAGAAACCATTTAATACATACCCCCTCCCTCCTCTAGACCACCAATAGGTTGCTGTACCAATACTCAACTTACTCCCTGTCTCTTACACCCCCTGCCTTCCTCCCCTCTTAGAGTCAGGCTATATAAGTTAAAAACATTTTCATGTATGTCAACTGTATATGATGCGCAGCATCGAAACCATGGTCGTGTGAAGTATTTAATCTTTATGTAGACGTACAAAATTTCTTTTTCTGCCCTCATCATGAAGAATTTCCACAAAGTTAAGCCTGAAGCTATTATGTTCTTCGAAGATATTTAAACTATCACCTATTCCTCTTATAAACATTTTTAACTGGGCAGCATAACATCTGTTCGTTGATTCATCCAAATCTAATGAAAAGAAAGTACAAGAATAGGCAGGGTCTTCCAGTTACTGAGTTTCAACCTTATAGAGTTCCTCGTTGCGTCTCGTAACTGTCTGCCTCGATATTGTAATTTCGTCAGGATTCCTTTCGAAACCTTTATCACTGAGTTTGGGTGCTAATATTAGCAGGAAAGGCTTAAAAATTTCTCCTCGATCAGAAAAAGGGTCCTTTTTTCACCAATACTCAAACAATTTCATATGACGCTTCGGTCATCGCCAAGTCTTAACTACTTGCTTTAAAAAATATATTTTGTCTTTTTCGATTTCTTGCTTTTTCTTAGTTACATGTTCATTCCGTAACACATACCCTAGAACAAGCTTCATTTTTTTCTTCTATATTAGTCTGATGTTGTGTTGCATATTGTTTCTTAAGATCATATTTTCTATTATGTGAAAGAGTACGTTCGCAAGCTATACAAAACGGGTTTCCCGGTGAACTTGCTATAAATAGCAACTCCAGTTCCTACTGTTCATTGTGTAAGTGCTTTTATTTGCGCCTGAAGCCATTTTCTTGGCTTTTTGTGCTAATTTCCTTTTGCACTACCACGTTTAACAGGAGTTAGGCATAGAAAAGTATAAAACTAAAAAAGTGAAATGAACGAATAGATCACAAGTACGTGAGCTGTACCTCACAAAATATCCATTAAGTAGAACTTGAATTCTATATTCGCACCAAGAATAGATAATTACGCTCTTCTTTGACAAACGTAAAATATATTTAATCTTGAATCAATTTTTCAATCATTCTCAATACAAAAACTACGCTAGTACACTCAATAAAACACTGCTTCAAACGCCACGATGGCTCACTCAGAACTGACTGCCCAAATCGAACCCTCACCCCTGCTCATTCGCACGCGACTTCAAACAAATGATGTGTTGCTGGCGCGCGGTGTTTGCGATTCCTTGAGCAGAAACGCGTAAGGGCCAAACCGATAAAAATATTCGTTTAAATTTGTACACCCGCCTAAAGAAAAACATCTTACAAGTTCCATTCTGTATTTTAGACACCGAGAAGTTGAACATTACCGAAGGCTGTTCGAGTTGAAATGAGATCAATTTGGTGTTGAAAATTAGAAAATGGATTCAGTTGTGACACTCATTTTGAAAAAAAGTAGGCGCAAAGACCCAAAAGACCCAACGTTTAGCGCATGTGCCACGGTTTGGCCACCCCTCGGTTGGAGCATTGGCCGGGAAATCCGAAAGATCAGTGGTTCGAGTCCCGGTGAAATATGAGCACACATGTATTGTATGGATAGCATTTTTATGGCGTTCAATTATTCTTGTTGCACAGTTGCAATTAATAATATAATAAAAGGATTAACGTGTAGCTCAATTCGATATTTCGATGGTCCAAGCCAAAGTCATCTAAATATAAGGAATAACAAGTCAGTGGAATACTATATAGCCGATATCGCTTTTTATATACCCTAGTTTTTTAGCCCCTTTGAATATTTTAGCTCACTCTTTGCTTAATTTTCTAAAATATTATTTTCAATAATTTTCCACAAATCAGCAACTAATTTTAATTTGCTAGCTAAATCAGTACGAAGAGACAAAGAAGTATTGCATAAAGTTTTTCTCACTTCACAGGTTTTTCCACTTGGTAATATTATGTTCTTGCAAATAAAACATACTTAAAATTTAAACGGATATCTTGCATTAACTAAAAAAGGAAACGGAAACTCCATGGCGAGTAGTTAATTACTTGCTCTACTACCATTATCCTAGGAGACTAGTTTACCTACCTATGTGTCTGTACATGCACACACATTCAAGTTCTTTATTTCCTTAGAATATTTAATATATAAACATGCTGGGTGTATGGCGCAGTTGCCTATTTTTCTAAAATATTGTTTGCAACAATTTTTCATATAAATCAGGAATTTATTTTAATGCACTTACTAAATGCAATATGGAGGAACCAATAAAAGAATTTTATAATATTTTATCCACCCATCAATCTTTCCATGTGGTTGAATTATGTTACAAATAAAACAATGATTACATTTAGCAGTATGCATATCACGCATTGGTCATAATAAATATGCTTCATAAACTACGTTGCTTGTTATAAATAACGGCCACTGCTATCAATATTCTAGGAAACTATTTTGACAACACCATGTGTCTCAACTCTATTGCAAAGAGATATTTAGAATAGATTTAATCCGGCAATGAAATATTCCTGAATGAGCATAATTTCATAAACAGAAATAAGATTTACTTTTAGTAACTATGTGATCAAATTTATGATTTTGCTCACATATTTTTCTAGTTAGTTGATTATAGCAAAATGGACGAAAATGGCCTCAGCCTGAAATACCAGGTTCAAAAGTAAACGCAAAAGTAATCTTATGAAATGAATTAGGGCCGTCCCCCTTGGGGCACACCTCCTGTCATATTTTGGCATAGTTTCTTCTTTGGTAAGCTATTTTACGATTGACGAATCCCGCCACACGCCCCTGTAGCAGATTGCGGGGTATTATTCAGATGCAGATCTCCAGGTGATCATCACCCTTGATTGCGTCATTAGTATTCTAAGCTATCCCTCAAATTTGAAAGGCGAGCAATAAATAAGAATATGCCCACTTTCTTTAAAGGCGAGGCACTCCTGAAGGATGTCCAACACAAGATGGCTCTCAGTCGTCCTCTGTTCACTGGCGTGGGCGGCGGTTACTGCTGTCACGGGCGCCGATGACATCACCATGGCACCTCTGGTCGCAAAAGGTAGTTGAGGTTATTAGAGTGGTATTGGAACACATCAGGATGTTTCAAAAACATTATGACTGCATGCGGAAGATATTGAATGTCTACCCTTTGTTATTTTTCTTCCCCTCCTCTGTCTCCACACTTTATTTTCAACATACTATTTGACTTTTCTGATGAAGGGTTGTTATTGCCAAATTAAGCTTCGTTATGCAAGCTTATATCCGCCGTTTCATTGCAAATTTAAAGTGAGGGAAGAGGAAGAAGTCTGGTGGGGTAACGTTTGGTCTGTATGGAGAAGAGCTATTGGCTGAGTGCGAGTTTCCTTTTGTTCTTCGTCCGAGAGCACTCGCGGCACCAACTTCGCGCACACCTCTCTCATGTTTCCGGTCACAAGTCGACGCATATCACTTTTAAGGGATGCCAAAATAATCAGAGACCATGCGAGCACTTAATCTGCGATCCCTGTCTAACAAAGCCTTCACTCTTGCAAGATTTTCGTCACTCTTTGAGGTCGAAGGGAGCTTTTGGCCTCTTCAATCTTCTCTGGCCTCTCGAAAAATCTTTGCCACTCAAAAAAACCCCCAAGGTACCCATGGCGTTATCAACTGCTTTCAATATATATCATGAGTTTCTTTCCAGGTTTCACCCGATTTCACACAAAATGTGATGACGTAGTGCAATTACAATAACTGGTTCTTTACGAAGCGAAGCGAGGTCACGCTATAGAGGTTTAGCAAATGCACGTATATAACTCCGCAAAGGCTGACAGCCAACTGTCACCGGCCCCCAGCCTTTCCTGGGACTCCCCTCCCTCGAACCCAGTCGGAGGAACCGCCGCCCGCCCATCCGTCCATAATATATCCGAAATAATATCCGAAAAAATAGTCAAACAACTTTTAGGGACAGTCCTTGTACGTTTTCCATTTGATCTTATATTTCTCATCTTGATTCCTTTCCAACACTCATTTCCGGCCGTTCAATCCCCTTCAATTTGATTCTACTCATTCATAGTTTACTATTCAATATGCATTATTTTACAATTAAATATCCAGGTAAAACGTTCATGTAATTCCGAGATCCAAAAATATCCTATTTCCCGTGTTTGCAAAGCCTCCCTATCCCTGTCCTTATATGAATGCTCCTGGAATTTCCCTGGTCAAAACTCCCAGGACTCAGTTTTTATCTATAAAAGCGCTTGCTGAATAATATACTTTGAAATATTCCTCGGAGCCGCGTTCTTTAATTCACTACTTTTTTCTTTTTAGGTTACCATGATCTCAAAACACTTTTCTAAATGCGATTTTTGCGCGGCACATAGAACACATTTCTGATTATATGACCTTATCAATTCAAATATCAATACTTGACTCAAAGTCGGCAGATGATCCCTACAGGAAATAATGCTTGCGTATTATTGCGTATTTGTTGCGATTTTTGGGCGGCTCAATGAATAAAATTCTGATAATTAGACTTTAGGAAACTATAGTTAATTTGCCGGTGAATGTGTACAGATGTTACCTGCGAGAAACTGCTCTGTATATTTACGAGATTTGATTTATGAATACTTTCTAGAGGACGCAATTATTACAGTTTTGCGCTATCTTCAAAAACAATTAGAGAGCATTTGTAAATTCACTTGTAGTTTTCATAAACAGACCCAAATCCGTAAATAATGAACCATTCCTTTGAAAACTTAACAAAAAATGTTGTAAAGTTAATCCTGGAAAAAGATCATAGCTACTTTAGAATAATGCTCATTGGTGAAAAGATAAAAAATGTGTGACTCAATTTTATCTTTCAGAGGAAAAATTCCACCTTTGATATTTACAATAAGGTCAAGGTAATTACATAATTTATAACATTTACCGAAGGACTTAATACCATTATCCCAGCATTTGAGTTTCAGGCCGCAAAAGATGTAATCATGGAAACAATAAAACTATTTACTGTAAAATTTTTCACCACCTTTCAGCTATTTATATAAAAGAAGCAGCCCTTTTAAAAGTTATTTATAATGTTTTGCATAATAATGTTAGCATTTCACTAGCGGAGATTTCCTAAACATGTATTCGTGATACTCTGTCTCAAAGGCCAACACTAATTTCTGAAGTTTTCTCCATCACTAAGTGTTATTCAGTCAAATTATTTGTTCGTAACTTGAAAGGCCTTCAGCATTTCAAGTTTCACCGTTGACCAGCAAATCCCTTCCACGATTGACCAAATGCCTTCATCCTTGGTACATGTCCCCTAAATGGACCATCATGGTCTAAAAAATATTCTTAACCTTCTTCAATGTTTTTCTATGCATTGTTAATGGAATTTTGACATTCACTTAATATAATGGAATTGAGTTTTACGATTTCCCTAGTTCTTAAACGATAATCTTTATGTTACTTCCATGTATGGGCCACCGAGCATCGGTCTCTGTAGTCAAGAGGGAAGATGTTCTCACAATTGCTTCCGACGCTCCAAACTTGCAGCCTTGCTCCGGAGAAAACTGCACCGTGAACCAACGAGATGAGATAAGTTCCTCTAGCAGTTCAGAGTACAACCAAGGAATAGTCAGCGATGACCACTACAGCGATAAGGATTGCGAGCACATGGACTCCAGAGAATCGGCAAAGTAAGAATAGCCATGTTGCAGTTTCAGTTGATGACTGGAGCTATTTGTGAAGAGGCATTGATGGCTGTGTAACGTATAACAACTCATTACCACTGATTCCGATGATAAAATTAGGAAAACGTCAGTGCTTCCTGAAATTACATCACATATTGCAATTTAGTTGCATCGGTTCTATATTAAAGCTACTTGGACTCAATCAACCGCTCGTGACGAAATGCCATTCTTAACGCTTGGCATCTCGTGGCACCACTCTCGTCGCTACCTTAGTAATATTCCATTCCAAGGTCCATTTTTAACACACCTTGACTCTGATACGAGAACAGGAATTCGCAAGTGATAGTGAAAAGGGAGGAGGCCGTAGGGGGGTGGTCGCTTTTAGTTGATTTTTCGTTTGCGGATAATAACGTAACGAAGAAAACTTGAGAAGTCAATTTGCGATATCATTGTAAGGCAATTAGGCTCTTCTGATAAACTGCGTTGTGAGTTTTAGAAGGCTAGCTGTATTGTTTTGATTTGAAGCATTTTAATGCGTGTATAACTGTTGTGAAAGGAAAAATATTATTTTAAAATAAATCTATCCATAATTATTTGCATATAAATTGACATGAAATTTAAGGATAACCCAGTGGGAAGAATTAACTTCTTTTTTTAATGAAAAAGATGAAATGGCATACGCTACGATTTAAAATAAACCGACATATTTCCAGCGAAAGTAAGTCAGGTGGGGCATTTATTCTTTAATATTATTATTCATATTCAGTAGATAGGTTTTGGTGGTGGTTCGGTAGATGGGTAGGTGGTAGGTCTTGGAAGTTCAGAGCCTAATATACGAGGGTCATCCGGAAAGTAGTACCCGTTCGTGCCGCATGAAGTGCTGACGACGCGAGTAGTCGCTGGACGAGGTCAGATAGCTTCAGTGGCTTGTCTGCCTTCTCTGAGCCAAGTTGCGTGACGCTAGCATTGCCTGTGTTGTTTCTGTGATTGTTTACAATGTTTAAAAAAATTGAGAACGCCGCCAGTTGTGAAGTGAGGGCAGTGATTAAATTCCTCAATGCAAGAAACGTTCGCCCATGTGATATTCATCGCCAATTAAAGGAGGTGTATGGAGACAATGTAATGGACGAGTCGTCTGTTCGGCGGTGGTGTCGCAACTTCAACATGGGGAGGGGGAACACACACGACGATGAGCGTTCGGGGAGACCGTCTGTCATTACAGACCAACTGGTGAGCTCAGTTGACGAATTCGTGAGGAACGATCGGCGCGTCACAATTGATGACATCTGTGAGCATTTTCCCAATGTTTCTCGAACAATTGTTCATGAAATTGTTAAACACCATCTGCATTATGCAAAAATTTGTGCAAGATGGGTCCCTCGCGTATCTCAATGAGCTGGCGGCGAAGGACTATGCAGCAGGAATACAGAAACTTGTCACACGTTATGACAAATGCCTTAATTTGCTTGGAGATTATGTTGAGAAGTAGTTTAAAGTATCCTCTTTCAAATAAAATTTTTTATGTTTGTTAATATTTACTTTTGTGTCTTTATTTCACGAACGGGTACTACTTTCCGGATGACCCTCGTATATGGAAATGAGCTCCCTCACTTTGCCTTTGAAAGAAATAAATAAAGAGAGTTACGGACCTAAAACAGAGTTTGCTAAGGCAGAATCAGTCATTCAATTTTTCTACAAACTGCCAGATCTGCGAATAAAATGCCAAAAACGTTTTCGCTAGATTCATGTAATAAATGGAGTAGGTTTTAATAAGTTAAATATAAAAAAGTATTTTATGTAGTAGATTGAGTAGAACAGTTTTTTCCTATTTTGGAATTTTTTTTTACTAAGATGGGCAAAGAGTTATGGGCATTAGAAGAAGTAGTCGGGAAAAGAGTTTAGCCCAAGGAGGAGAGAATTAATGATAGGGATTTTGAGTAAAGATGTTTGGAAACGGCTCGTCAACATTTGAATATGAAGCGTGGTTTTGTACGTCGCGGAAGCATGGCCATTGAAGCAAGATAATAGGCATAGATTTGAGGCTTTTGAAATTTGAATGCGGGGAAAGATAGAGAATGTGAAGTGAGCAGAAAGGATTACAAATGAGGAGGTGCTGAGTATGATAGGGGAGGAGAGGTGGTTGTTGGGAGAAATCTTAAGGAGAGAGGAAATATGGATGAAGGGCAGTGTTGTTTGGCAGTGGGGGGTCGAAGCCTGTTAAAAGGGGGAGAATGTTGGACAAGTGAGGGAAGGGCAGGCATTGATATAGGACGGTTTGAAGGGAGCATAGAAGAGTCAGATATTAGAGAAGGACTTTTTGCTGTGCCCGACTTCATGTTGTGCTTTTTTTAAGGAAAACAAATATGGAGAGGCAAATACATTATATCGTGTACACCTTTATAGGCTATGTCCATCCAAAACCTACCTTAACCAGTAGGATACCAAATGATAATAATTCCGTAAAAATTAAAAACGAACTTAGAACTAAAACATGCAATAACTTTTTACCTCATTTACGCGAACATTTGAGTATAGCACTAAAAAACGTAATGAGAGCGAGTTTTCAGGACTCTTTAAACAATTTCCAGCCGATTAATCAACATAAATGCCTGCATAAAACATACGGACGTAATTGCATATTACAATTATTAGAACATAAGATGGACAAATTTAATTTGCCAATAAGCTTGGTGATGCTGCACCATAGTGGAACTTGGGTCACATTAATGTTTACTTTTCATGTGAATTAACAAAGTTTGCTGAGGGACATGGCTGGCTCCGCATCTGGATTGATTTTTGAAATTTGCGAGGCACGGCATTTTCAATTCAATGTATCTGGTGCACTTACACGAAATATATCATTAAATTCATTGACAAGCTTATATTATTTGTAAAAAAATGTACATATCTATGTGCTCCGTCATATTTTTTTGTATATCGTTGAAGGAGGTTGTCATTTTGCTAAATTTTCCTTGCCCTATTTGTTCTCAAGAATTATAATTATCTCATTAAATTCAGATTCTTTCGCTGGCTGCGCCTTGATTCGAATACGCTGCAATGATATAGGATCCACTCGAAGATGGATTAATTGCTGAATCAGATTGCATGTAACGTAGAGGAGCTAAATTTGTAAAACGTTGTTGTGATAAACTTAGTAGCGTATCCAAAATATCAGAGCAGCTAGAGTGGGAATCACACGATGGAGGGAAGGTTAAATTAAATCTCTTGTATATGATTAGGAAGGATGTCTCCTTAGCAGTGATGCTGAAAATTTATCATTACTCCCATCGTACTACGGTAGGAGGGATATTGTACATAGAATTAAGAGTGGAACAAATAGATGTAACATGTTATTTTTCCCACGAACGATAAGGGATCAGAATAACAATGTCCGACCAGAGTAGGGGGCAATAATCTTCGGGTAAAAATTAGTCTGGTGTGTATTCACCCACTTCAACGCACCCTAGCGGTGACTGGTAGTAAAATATCAATTCATTCTCTGCTGTCTTTGTGGTTCCGTTTAATATTCCGTGGTATTTTTTGTGAAATATTAGTCATTTTGATCAATCTGACGGTACGCAGCCTCTTTTGGTGCAATGGGGATTTTGTTGTATGATTCCAAATAAGCCACCTGCTCATTGCAGGAACCGCAAGAATTATGGGAAGAAAGGGAGCAAGTGCCACGTGTCCTACCCGCTGCCCATATGGGAGACCCGCGGGTTGGAGCAGCCGTGCGGCCTCGACATGAAGGAGTGCCGGATTTGCCGAGAGGCGCCTTACAGGGAACTGAGCGGATTATGCAACAATGGGGATAAAAATTTGGGGGTCAGTGGGACTCCTTTCTTGAGGATTCTGAAGGCCAGATACGAAGACGGTAAGGAAAGGATGGAGTCCCATCCTGTATTTCTTGCCAATCGGTGGGACATATCCCCTTATACCAAGATGCTCAATACGTTGATTGAGTAGCCTTCCTCCTCCCCACTCTTCTCTTCAACTTTGTTTAATATTTACAATTGACATAAAAAACTGTCATTTCTACCTTTGGCCGGATCTTAGCTCATATTTTATTCCCTTCAACAATCCATTCGAGATGTTTCTAATCAATATGCTTTATCACATAATATTACTCTTCCTCGTGCTTCTAATAATTTCTTAGATGATTGAAGAGAGAGACTTTTCAGGCGTGAAATGGTGGAATATCATAATTAATTAAAAATTGTCAATATTTTCCACAAAATAAAAATTTTTTAATGCAATCGGTTTCAAAGGATCTGCATCGTCAGTAGTCCTATGTCCTGACACCTGACGATGATGTAGTTACATTGAAACCTGTGGAATTTATAAATTTTATTTTTTGGAAAATATTGACAATTTTTAATTCCTTAGACGATATTCCCCAACAACTAGACAAAATTCCTCATTTCATATGTTGTCTTTTCAGCTGATCTTTAGGAGTCTCCCAAGTCGCCACCGTTCTTGATCTATTATTCTGCTTCAACCCTTACGTTCAATTTCGACAACATCTTAGGGAAATGATCCACATACATGTTTGTAATCTCTCTCTTGCGCGTAAGCTCATTGTTTTCTACAATTCAAGAGACTTTCCTCATTGTTCAACGGAGTTCAATATAATTCTTCATTGGAAGCAAATATAATCGGCTTAAAAAAACATTGATTCAAGGTCGCAAAACTAGCCACGATCAATGATTACATCCGTCGATGATAGCAATTCTGAGATGCTTGAAAAGTTTTAAAAACCCAATACTTTTACATTAATTTGAATATTTAACTCCCTTCTGGACGCATTAGGAGGTCATTCTAGCCATGGAATACCGGTAAGTCTCCCCTGATATGTCACAAAATTTTCTAGGGGTTGAACTATTAGAAGAAGAGTTAATGGTAAGGTTTAATTGGAAAGCCATTAATATTTTAGTGTGTTCGACGGATGTAAAGACCAAAATACTTGTACTCATGAAATTCCAAATTTAGAGTATCAAATGAATTAGTAGAGCAATGCATTTTGGAAAATTATTCTTTTATTTAAAAGGAAATAAATAATATTTAGTTTTTCATACTTAAAACAAGACAATTTCATTGCTCGTTTGTTGATATGTTGGCATGTTTATCCAAATACTGGAAGGCGTGCCGGAAATATTGGGGTTTCTCTGTAGAATGGTTAGGGCATTCCTTTAGATATGGTGTTTTCTTGACTCTATGAGATGTTAGGGATCTCACGTGCAATTCGCAATTTTTCAACGGGTTCGACACGATGGATCACTATCAGTGATTTGGTTTTTAAAATTGATTTTTATGCGATTGGGGCGAATTTGAAAAATATCAAGTATTCTCTTTTATATATCTGCATTGTCATGAATAAAAATTTCTTTACCCTATTGCACATCACAATGCGTCCTGTTGCACCGTTTACAACGTGACCTTGCATAGCCCAACTCTTATTCCAAATACGTCATTTAATTCTTAAACTCTCCTCCAGCTTGACTTCTTTGTCAGCGTTCATTAGATTAAATGGAATGGGTTCTTGATATCCGAGTATAAAGATATAAAAGAGAGTCATGTCGGTCATACCCTTTCACTATAATTCAAATATTGGTTTGCACGACACCGGTTGTGGCATAAATTCCTGTCGAATTCCTTCTCTCATACTAATCTCCACTAGTTTTTCTAAGGTACCCAAAGTATGCCGAATACTATATTAACAGACATCCTTTGCATGTGAAAACATTCAGAAAGACTTAATTCTAACGATTAGTAAAACTCTTCTAAACTCACCTTGTTCTTATTCATTAATTAACAAGTAAATGATAAATGCATGCATTACCTCTCCTCGGAACTATGTTTCAGGCGTGAGCAAAGTGATCAAGTATACTACAGCCCATGGCACACTTCCATCGCCTAGACTCATCAGCACTTCCCTTTTCAAGGATGCCAACTACCCTGACAAAGTAAATTCTCTCCTACTGATGCAGTGGGGTCAAGTTGTAGCGCACGACACCGGGTTTCAAATAGAAAAGACCAAGGGTGAGTTGAATCCCATTATCACCTTGAAGGTATGATGTCCTAAACCATTTTCCTAAATGTTACAAGCGCCCTCATTTTCCATTCTTGCTCGCAAATTGGTATCCAGCGGACGGATCATCGATCAACTGCTGCCGGGAGAAACTATATAAACACTCCGAGAAAGGAGCCTTTTGGGACGACAATTGCCTGCCCATCAGTATTCCCAAAGATGACTACTTCTACTCTAAGTACAATGAACGCTGCATCAACTTCGTACGGTCTGTTTGGATAAAATGCCCCAAAAAGGACTCGAAGAGCAGTAGTAGCTCCAGTTCGGAAGAGAAGAGAAAGAAGAAAGGCCATTATGAGGACAAGTCTGTTCAGCAGGTAGGAAAGAATCCTTTTTAAAGCATAAATGCCTTTTGATTACGCGATGAGTATCTTATCATTATATTTTGTAACTTATAATAAATAAGTGAAGTAATAGGGAAATATAATTTATTAGCAGCATATCTACAAGTTTAGGGTAAATTTTAGATAGAACGTGGTACTGCTCAAAACAATGATACTAAGACGTTATTAATATGCATTGTAATACTCTTTACCCTCATACTTTACATTGGAAGACTCATTTTTTAGGACTAAAAATTTCTTCCCCCTTAATTCCATCCAAAATACCTATACCTTTCATCCATCTCTTTAAGCGTTTGGTGATGGAAGAGTCTCCATAGCGTCACCCTCCCCAGAAACTAGAGACAACTATCTATCTCCCTCCATTGCCGCCCAAATATTCTCCCCTCTATTAATATCACTTTGATAGGCATTCCAGTGCCTACTAGTATCTTTTGCATACTTCCTACAGGTGTACTTTTAATATCTTCCAATCGCAAGAGGCATATTTTCAAATTTAACTCGAGCATCTATGTCTCGTACAATTTTTGAATTGCATTGAGGACTTTAGCCAAAGCCATTTCATCTTCACGAATGAAATTTTCCCCAAATATCATGGCATAGTGAGCAAATAGATTAAGTTTACTGGAAACCTGAAACCCGATGACAGTGTACTAACCTAGTTTGTAGGACTTAACCTAAAATTAATGAAATATCTTTCTTTGTACCTATGTTTCGGTGATGAAAACCAGCATTAATATTTTTTTGTGATATCTGCTTTCTAGCCGTTCCCGACGAAAAATACACGAATACTTCAAGTAGAAATATAACTAGTGTATTCTGAACAATAGTGAAATTATTCCACTGGGATCACTATTTGCTCTCAATTTCCCCACTTCCTCCCTCCTCAGATCAACCACGTGAGCAGCTTCTTGGACGCTTCCGTCCTCTACGGCAACGACGATAAGATTGGCAGGGAGCTTCGAGTGGGAAGGGATGGCCTGCTGAAGGCCAGGAAAGTGCGCTCGTCGACCAAAGGCCATTACGACTCTTACAAACCGAAAAAGGATAGCAATGAGGTCTGTGTCGAATTGCGCACTCCGCAATCTGAAGAATTTTTGTTTCTCACTTCAATTAATAGTCTTATGCTAAATTTATTCAGTTAATTTTTTCTTGCTTTTATCCAAAATATAACGCATTTATGTGTGTTTTTATTTCATTATAATCAATTCTTCGCAGTTACTAATACCTTTGTTTTTGATTAAACATAATTATCCGTATCCGGGGCAAGCCCATTAATTCTTCCGTTGCTAACTATCGATGCGGTCCATATCTCACAAACACAAAAGGAAACGCTTGGTGGAATTGTTTCCTTTCAACGATGCTAATTCATTCGTATTTGCATCGACTCACAGTTCAGTATGAGCCTTCCCGGCTGGGCTCCTCTGAGGTTTTCTGCACTTGATAAAATCAACTTTCCTTGTAAACTGCGCTTGTGAAAGTTATATTCTTGGCCATTTAAAAATAAATCCCTAATTGGAGAAAAGTATTTTTAGTTCTTAGGTCGGGTTTCAAGAGCTAAATGGTGATCAAATATGCATCATTTTTTGTAAGAAATATTGGAAAACTGATTTTCCGGTTAATGCCGAAGGCATTTAAAATCTGCTCGCAAAAAGATAAAAGGATAAAGAAATGCAACCTTTCAACTGGTGCGATGGAAATTCAAATGCAAACGCAAAAACGTACTTATTGCATGCTTTTAGTAAACTTGCCATTAACTATTTTTCCAAATCTGCTGAGATGGAATTCAATTCACCTCGTGTGTAAGACCCGCCATGTATCTAAGCCTCTCCATGCTCTGCATCGCGCATAGCCGATGATTGCATCTTTCGCTTTATTTCCCCGACTCCTGTTCCATCGATCCCTCATTCGCTCACTTTATTCCGGAGCAGCCCACGTCATTGAGTGCCCTTGTTAACGGTACGAATGCTACATGTCCGAATCTTTGAATCAAAGTATTTGCGCAAATGTTATCATTATAGATGGAAGACATTCCCCAGTCATGTGCTTCACAATGTTGTCGTAAGCATGTTCCTTCCAGTTTCCTTTCCCTCCTCTGGTAACTACTTGAACATAATTATATGTGACCAAATATTTTACGTATTGTCTTATGAAGCTTATATTCCTCTTTATTTTAATGTTATCATATAAATCAATCTTCCAAATCGAGTGCTCTTATTCAACTGCATTGAACAAAAGACACTCATCTCTGATGCCAATGTTAAAACTGTGTTTGTCAGGGCCAAATGCAACAGAATTGAGGAAAATTAATAGATACAAAAGTAGACTTCTTAAATAGCAATATTATTAAACTCGATGGTTTCAGGCTTCACTTTGTGGAAATCCATTCTAATAAATCAAACGAGAGATGGTACTTTTTTCCACACTTTATTTTACAAGTCGACCGGTTTCGTCGCATAGGCGACATCATCAGGTACATAGAATCAGTGAGTTCCAGAATATATACAATCCATTCTTCTTCCCTTTTTCTCGAGGTGAAGTATCTCTGGGACAAAATCGCTCCTGTGGTCACTTTCCCGTAGGTGTTTGGCGAAATGGGATCTGTTTAACTCACCGTTTCGTAGATGTCTTCTGTGTTCCTCTGCTCTTACTCTGAACGACCGTCCAGTCTGGCCAACATAACAAATTTCACAGTCACCACATTGGAGTTTATAAATACCACTTCTATCATTAATGTCAATATTGTCCTTGGTTTTGTTTAACACAGCCCTTAAGTTACTTGAAGTTACTTGTAAGATTGTCTGGAGGAGCTGGAGATTAGGAAGCATCAAAAGGAAGGAAAAATTGCCAACGAGAATATATTTGTGAGCAATTCCCCCCTTTTGGATATTTCTCTGACCACAATACATGACGCCCCAACCCCCGCTGTGAAAGGCATACCTAACCAAGCTTCCACTTAGCCTACATCCACCCCACCCCTCCCTTTGAGTCACCCACGCCCAGTACCACGCTCCCTCTCACACCGCCCCCCCCCCTTTTACCACCGCCCCCCCCCCCTCAACCTCCTCTTCCCCCCCCTCAAATAACTATATATTCTGGAACTCACTGATTCTATGTACATGATGATGTCGCCTATGCGACGAAACCGGTCGACTTGTAAAATAAAGTGTGGAAAAAAGTACCATCTCTCGTTTGATTTATTAGCAATATTATTATTATTAATATTTCAAAAAACTGAAATTTCCCTTATTTGTTGAAATCTCCTCGTATAATGCCACCATGAATCAGTCCTTTATGTACTGCCATGTTCAAACAATTAATTGAATGTGTCATGCATAGATGGATATCAAAGAACGTATATCTCAATTATTCCGTCTCCTCTCTCCCGCCCATTTTCTTTCAACAAATAAGTTCAAAGGAATATCATACGGGAATGGATGGCAACGGAGTCAGTCGTGGAGCAAAGACGAATGCGATTCCGGAAACAGACACCGCCCGCAAAAAGGCGGCCAATACGCAGATGGCCCGGAGGGAGGCGTTTTGGAGGGCGAGAGCAATTATGGAGGTTCATACGAGAGAGGTAATGAGACTGACCTTGTGTACGGAGACGATTTGGAGGGCGATGAAGGAAGCAGTAATGAAAGTGTGTACGAGACGGTTGGGGATGGTAATGATTCCGGGAGCAAGCAGAGGAGCCGGAGATCCCTGGAGATGAACGACCATTACAGGAGCACGGAGGAGAGCTCGTCGGAGAGTGATTCGGGAAGTCATTCCTCTTCATCTCCATCGGAGAATAATCATCCTCCACATGAGTTCCTACCCCTCGTCAAGGATGAGGCCAAAAGCTGTCCAGAGAATTCGCTTAATAAAAAATCGACATACCTGGCAGGTAAATATATCACGGGCCCTTTATCTTCCAGGATAAAAACCTAAATTATGTAATTAATTAATGGGCTCCCGTATATATCTATGACTACTTGTATCATATCGAATGAATTTGTGCTTAATTTTTAAACCTCTTTTCTGTTCCAAATCCAACCAATAAATAAACTTTGTGTGATGGTTACAGCCAGTTAACAATCTTACAATCCATCCCCACTCGCAAAATCGACGCGCTCAACCATAAAACGTATATCTTCCTTCCATACCCATGCAATATCACATCAGAGGTTCAAATGGTACAAAAATGTGCCAGCAAAAACACACATGTAACGTACAATTATGGTAGTTAATGACTGATTGATATTTCTTTTGTCGGTGAAAAACATCCGAGTCTCATTGATTGAAAAAATGTTACATTCACCTCTTCATTCCTTTGCAATGCAAAATACTACCTTGATCAAAAATTTCCCGGAATTTATTCAGAAAATTAAATATACAAGTTTATTCATCTAAATCTATATTGTCCCCTTCAAAGTAATCCCCATCGACTGCAACACACTTATGCCAGCGCTTGATCCAATCCTCGAAACATTTTTTATATTCGGTTTTCGGTATGTCCATCAGTGCTTCCTGCGATTTTTCCATTACTTCCTCTCGGCTGCTAAAACGCGTTCCCCGTAATGGTTTTTTAACTCGATTGAACAGAAAGAAGTCACAGGGAGCCAAATCAGGTGAATTCGGTGGCTGTTGGATGGTATTTGTTGCATTTTTCGTCAAAAAATTACGAATAATGATAGCACTGTGCGACGGTGCGTTATCATGGTGCAAAATCCACGAGTTTTCTGCCCACATTTCTGGTCTCTTTCGGCGAATTGCTTCACGCAAACGTCTCATAACGCCCAAATAATACTCTTTGTTTACTGTCTGGCCTTCTGGCAAAAATTCATGATGCACTACACCGTTGTAATCCATGAAAACCGTCAGCATTGCCTTCTTTTTTGACTGAAAACGACGTGGTTTTTTTGGTCTCGGCTCATTTGGTGAACGCCATTCACTTGCCTGATGTCTGGATTGCGTGTCGTACTCATAAACCCACGTCTCGTCTCCAGTAATGATCCTTTTGATGAATGTGGGATCGGATTCAGCCTCGCAAATCATGTCTTTTGCGACGTCAACACGGTCTCTTTTTTGCATGAAATTGAGGTCTTTTGGCACCAACTTTGCTGCTACACGACGGTTATTATATTAGTATTTCATGAATGTAAATATATTTATAAGTGATTTCCGGATAATAATTTCTTGAGGATGCAGATAATGTTGCAATATGGAATTTGATCCAGTGGGCTAATTTCAAAAACCCAATATCCTACTCTACATCAAGTCCTGTCATCTCTGTTTATTTCCTTGCCTCCTTTTATTCTCTCCAACATGCCTATCCAATTCCAAAGAAACTGCAGGAGATGCCGCAACAGTAACTCTTAACGGAGTCATCCGCTAATGTGATTTTCAATGCAACAATTTCAGAGAGTAAAAATCAGTCTCCTCGACCGGGATAATGGATGGTGACAAAGTGCACTCTGCTATAAATGCTTCTAAACTAAAACTTCAATTGTGGAGTAGGATTTGGAGGGTGACGATGAATAGGAATAAAAATATTACCATTTGTTCCAGTTCTCATGGGACCGCTGCATTTCACTCATTTTGAGTCCCATGGGAAACTACAATATTCAGAATATATTCACCAACTTGTGTTCTATTTACCAAGACTGACATTGTGAAATCCCTTGATTTCCAGTTTGATGCAATATTTGAGGAAACTAAGCTATATCAATATGACCTAAAACCTGGATTCAGCAGAAAACCTTTTCCGATATTAATGGCTTCCAACAAGTGACACCCCAAACAATTTTATTCATCAGCATAAAACATTAGAACAACGCAACCTCCAGCAAGATATAGTAAAAAAAGTAAAAAGTATCGAGCATTTCCATTGGACTTCCCAATCAACCTATACACACTACTACACTCTTATTCTTTCCGCGATTCTTAATCAACTTCTCTCCCCGTAAGCAGTGTCTTCATCTTCCTTCTCTCTCTTTTCTCCCATCTCCCGTTTGGCACTTTCTTCGATTGCGGTGAAAGGTGACGAGCGGGTGGACATTCACCCCTGGCTGACCTCGATCCACGTGCTATTGCTCAGGGAGCACAACCGGCTGGCGAGGGAGCTGAGGCTAATGCACCCCAAGTGGCGGGAGGAGCGGCTGTACCAGGAGGCACGGAGGATCGTGATTGCGGAATTCCAGCTCATCACGTACAGGGAATACTTGCCCAAGATAGTGGGTGAGTGGAACCCAGGGTAGAGCTAAGGGAATATCCATCTCTGCAGGGTCCCTAAGGTGCATTTCAACGCATTTTTCAGCTTTCCCATTTGGCATATATCTTAACCTACATTTGCGCCATATATTTGCATTATTTTTGTTATTTTTAAAAACTTTTTTTTACTACATTTCCCAAAAGCTGAGAAGCATGAAAAGAAAAGACAAACGACGTTCTGCTCGTCGCGGTTATTATTGGTGGGCCGCTGGAGTGTTACCAGCCACCATGTTGGTTGTTTCCAACATGCGATGTTAATGGACTCAGGGGACTGCTCTTCCCTGTAGTGTAATTGCTATTTGGAAGATAACACTTCAGGGGCGTAGTTCTTGGTTATCAATCCTAATTTATTTTCCTATATTTGGTTACTTTACTACATTGATTTGAATCAGGCATCGCATGGCTTCCGGTGAAAAATTGAGGAAAACTAATATATCAAATGTTCAATCTCCATGCAGCCATTGTCACACGACTGTAAAAATAGTTTGCGTACGGCTTCATATTTCATATCTATCGTATGGAACCTTGTCCCGTGCACAAATATTTCATCAGTTGCTTACTCTTCCATTGATCACATCCCAAAACAATTAAAAACTTGATTGTTTTATTTCCACAGGCAAGGGTATTTTAGAGAAAATGGATATGTTAATGGATTCCAAGTGGGCAAAGAAGGGAGGCAGGTATAATTCCGAGGTCAACCCCTCCACCATGCTCGTGTTCACCTCGGCCGCCTTCCGGTACCTTCACACCCTCATCACGGGCAATATTGAGTGAGTCACCACTTTTCTCCAATCATTAGCGCACCCATTTTAATAGTAGCTCAACAAATTCTGATCAAACCGTGATGCTCTAATTTCATTCGGAGGGGACTGGCTCAAGAGAATGCCTCTAAATTGACAGGCGCTCTTTCAAAGGTTCATTCTGCGCAAATGACATCACGTATGAATAACCTCAGCTTAACATATTGTCCCCTCTATGTCGTTTCTTTCTCATGAACTCTGTTAAAAAACAAATAGACTAAAGTTATATTTTATTGTGTCCTGATATTTATGTAAAACCCTTTGGCAAAATGTCCTCCGTTTGCTTTCGAGCAGTGGATTCAATTCCTAAGCTCCATTTTTTTAATTAAAAGATTCGGTAAAAAATATTGGTGATTTAAAATTCTCTTATCTATAATATTTACTTATGAGGTGATATTGCAAGCCACGACGAAGAGATACATGCCTACAAGAAATGGGAGTAAATTAGAGTTGTCTCCTAAACATTTTGGGGTGGAGAGCTGTGGATTTTTTGTTTAATATTCCAGAATTTCACTCCATGGAGGCATTTATACACGCTTTAAAATACTGCATACATTTACAAGGATTGATGTAATTAATGCCTTAGATTGATTCAACAAGACATGTTGTGTATTCTTCAAAGCAACATTTAATCCACAAAATAAGTAGTCTTACAAATGTGATTAATGAAAGTCATCATATGAATAAAATATTTTAAAGATAGTTTATTCCGGATATGTACAATTACAATTTCTGACAAATTTTCAGGATAAAATAAAATTAATATAGTATGTCTATGTATTTTCACTACTACTGCACTAAAAATGCCATTTATTTCCTAATCACTGTGCAATGGACGTTTTTCTTCTCTCGTGTATATGTTTCTATGAAAACTCTTCAAACTGAACTTTCCTCTGGAAATAAACTTTCCTTCTACAGCTAAGTGATCCATCCCAAATTCAATAAAAAAATTCTGCCTACAAACATCTTTGATATGGTAGGACTTCCATTGGTTACCCATTAATATTTTATTCAGATTGATGTACTAGTCTTAGCTTCCTTTGGAAAATATCGTTTCCCTGCACTGCACACAATGTAACTCCATCAATGCACTAATGTAACTCATAGAGTTACATTATGTGCAGATTCATTTCAATGCCTCTTGTATGTTTAACACACAATTTGAACCCAATGGTTACTGCAGATAATTCTACAAAAAGCAGTGTCAAATCTTAGTATTAGGAAATATACCGGTTAATGTAGGTTTTTGGATGGACATAGCTAATAATTAAATAATTTGTGACCCCTAGCAAAACACAACATCCTACTTTACATCAGGTCCCTCGTCATCTCTGAGTACTTTCTTCCTCCCTTCATCCTGTCCAACATCCCTATCCTGTTCCTTCCCTTTCCTCGTTTGCCTACCATTCTCCCCTCAATTACAGTCTTCAACATACCACTGCCGGTCAATACCCAATTCGTCCACTTTTCCTGCCTCGATAGGATTTCTCCCTTGCTACGCCCACCATACCAAGTAATTCATCATTTGATTTCTTCTCCGTCCATTTGATCTTCTCCATTCTTCTCCACACCCACATTTCAAAAGCCTCCAGTCTACGTCTATCCTCCTGCTTCAATGACCTCGTTTCCGCGCCGTACATAGCTACGCTCCATATCAAAGTTTTTACGATTCTTTTCTTAACATCCTTACTCAACGCCCCAGTCATCAACTCCCTCCTCCTAGTGAAAGCCTCTTTGCCTAGCGCAATTCTTCTCCTTACGTCCCTACTACTTTGACCGTGTTGGTCCAAAACACTACCGTGATACGTAAAATGTTCTACCTGCTCTAGTTTTTGCCTTCCTATTTTAATGTTTAGCTCAGCCTTTTTCTTTCTAGAAAATCGCATAACCTTTATTTTACTAATATTGATTCTCATCCCAGTCCTGTCGCACTGAATTTCCAATTCACTAAGCAATGCTTGTAACCCCTTGGCCGACAGACAAACTAAAGCTTGGTAATCAGCAAACCTAACTGATTTTACGAATTCCCCGCCCACTTTCATGCCTACCTCGAGTTCTTCCCTTGCCTCTTCAATCATTTCCTCTACATACAGGTTGAACAGCAACTGTGATAATGGGCAACCCTGCCTTACACCGCTTCCTAACACTTCCCATCCGGACTCCCTGTTCCCCACTCGCAACTGAGCAGTCTGAGACATGTACAGGTTGCGGATTAGCCTCCTTTCCCTCCAATCTATTACTATTTTCTACTATATACTCATTAGTTTTCCCAGTTCACTCTGTCAAAAGCTTTTTCGAAATCTACGAAACAGGCAAATACCTCCTGGTTGAGTTCTATATTCCTCTCGATTAATAATCTCATTACTGCAATGGCATCATGCGTACCTCTCCCTTTCCTAAACCCAAACTGATCATCCCCTAAGTAATCATTTGCCCTACTCTCTATCCTTTTGTGTATGATCCTGGGAACAACTTTAGCTGCGTGTGATATCAAAATTACTGTCAAATATATCCGTAAATATTTTATGCTTAGAATTTCACCACAATCACGTGCCAAAATAACAACAAATTTTCACCTGGTGCCATTAGTAAAGGAATTGACCACTTTGGCCCTGGCACCATGACCTATTACATTCTAGATTGTTCCTGGAATTCTATCAATACGACAGGCATGCGGCACACAATAGATTAGAGCTTCACAATAGATTCCCTTTGTCGTATAAACTGTATAACCAACCAGTGAAGCAATTCTGGGGATGTACTAACATTGAATAAGAATATTTTTGTCAGTAAAGCATAAAGTAATATTAGATTTTTCGCATTTAGCAAACATGTCAAAGTACCATATGACTTGGATCTTGGTAGGGTGTATGTGAACTACTTTTATTAATAACTGGACATTGATTCGGATGAATCTGTATTCGCGGAGGAGAGATCAACCGCCTGAATTATAAGTTTGTACAAATGGTAATATTTTCATTAATTGGTATTTCCTTGGGTGTTTTTCCCTGAGAACTTTCCCTTTAAAAGGAAAAGAATAATATCTAAATAAAAATATGAATTAATATATCGTAAAGCATAGAGCTATTTCTTCAATTTATTTTTTTTAAGAAGGTTAATGTGGCCAATTTCAATTTTGAACCACATATGCGACATGTAAAGTTATCCAACCATTTATGAGCCTAAATGCTATCTTGTGACTGCAGTGTGTTAGTATGACCCATTTTTCACAAAGTCAAAGGCCATTTTAAAACCAGATGGGAACAGTTGAGATGTTTTATAATTTATTTTTATTTTATTTTATTTATTCAGCCGAAAATAGCACATTTTTGCCTTTACGTCGAACTATTAACAACGATAACCATGGTCACATTCACAAACACCCAAGCCCTAGGTGGATGAAAATTCACCCAGGCGGGAATTGAACCCGCGACCCTTGGCACGGCAGACGAGGACGTTACCCCGCCGCCACCGGGATTTCTTGCACATATTTTTCCAACACTTGTCAATGAATCTCCAAAATTTCATTCTTCTTATTTAATGACACATATAAATGACATTTGTCCCCTTAAGCCGTTGAAAATGTTAACATTTAATTCGAATTCCGATCAAATTCACTCGTGTTTTTAATGAATTGGAATCAGTCGTGTGGTCCATGCAAGAATTCAAAAAATTAGACGAACTTTCTTTTAATTTTCCTGGCTTGAATCGGAATATTTAAAGCCAATGCGTTGAAAACGTAATTACTGGGGTTGCTGTTTGTCCTTCTCATCCTCTTTAAATCTAGATCAACCCTCACCATTCCTCCCCACCACACCCTTCCATTCGCGCCTTCATTTATAGGAAGGCACGAGTGTTACCAGCGACTCTTCGAATGTTTCCATTAACCTGTAATGCACTGTCAATCCTTTCATCGCAGGATGCAGAGTCAAGGAAGATGTCCACTTCAAACGTTCAAATTCACCGATCTCTTATTGCACGCTAACGTCGTTGAGAGACCCGACTTCCTGACGTCGATATTTCGGGGGATGACCAACCAGCCATCAGGGGGCGCTGACACGTACCTCACCAGTGAGGTCAGTTAAAAGGGACAGAGGTTAACCCAAGTTCACTTGCCAATGCTCCTTCACAGGCTCAAAGCGATTGGCTATGGGCTTTTAAAGTCAGAGTCCAAATCTTGCTGATAGAGTGTCATAACATAAACAAGGGTGTTTCATTCCCATAAACCAGGGTTGGAGATAGCATTAATAGTAGACTTCTCTCCTCAACATTATTTTTCATTCACTCCATTCCAAACTTAGATTAAGATAATACCCTTGTGTTCACAGTACTATGGATTCTGCGCTTGAACAAACCAATTCAATACAACAATTTCTGAGTCTAAAAGTCATTTTCCTTGACTGAAATTTGAGTCCCAGTCTTATTTAATGATTTCCTCAGTGTATTACTTCCCATTGTCTCGCTCTTCTCAATGCCCTTTAAACCATTACCTCATGCGTACCAAGTGTATTAAGGATGTAATTGCGAGTGAATAGGTTAAAATGAATTGCTCCTCTTCAAAACCCATCGTAAAATTGCCATTCCTCATTACTCCCTGTGCATCACAAACCAGAGCAGTCTTGGCCATGTGCAGGTTGATAAACAGTTGCCTCTCTCTCCAATCCACTCCTATCTTTAGTCAAATTTGAAGAATATCTTCTCAATTCACTCTCTTTCTTGTTTTCTTGAAACAAAAAATGCATCCCTCTTCTATTATATTCTCATTTCAATCACTAAACTCACTGCACCACATATGAATCTTCATTAACTAAGCTAATCATCTTCTAAGTAACTATTCGCCGTCATTGTTATTCCTTTATTGAGGTTAACAGGTAACATTTTAAATTTTGTGTCACAGGCATTTGAACCTAAATCTGCAAGATTCCTGCCAAAGGCCCCCAGACAATTATGACAGGGGCCTTATAACAGACTAGGCATGTGACATCAAATCTAAGATTTGCTCCGGTTTCAGGCATCACTCTGTAGAAGCAATTCATATTGGAAAAGAAAATACTCACGCACATTTTATTATGCATGACCTAGGTTTCGACGTACCAAGTCATCCCGAGACCTGATGATGACTTTGTAGGTCGAACCCAAGGTCGTGCATAATAAAATATATGTGGAATAACTAAGTATTTTCTTTTCTGACATTACTACCCTCTGCAGTGCAATAATCATACATTTTCAACATCGTTGCTCCAGTAACTAGGGCTTTCTTTATTCAAGAGATTTAATATACATTGAAGGACATTTTTGGCTAAAATAATTTAAAATTTGGGGCATCAATCAGAAAACATTAGTTGAAAGGGTTAAATTGGCAGAGATTTATTTTCAGATTATTATTATATGATCTGATTTATGTAAAATTTAAAATGAAAATATAAAATGAACGTACCTATGGTCGTGAAGCAATGAAAATGGGATACCCGAGACCGTATGCTTATTTAACACTAGGTTGTAAAGAGGGAGGGGTTTAAAACAAAGTTACAAGTAAGAGAAAAGATAGGGAAGACACACTAGGTCACTTGGGCCCGTTTGAGAAACAGTGACCCACCTCAATCACATACCAAAAAAGGCAAAATTAGTAATAAAAATAAAACAAACTTACAACCACTTGATCACTAGGGTGTGTGTTAAGGAATAACAGTGACTCTCTTGAATTGCATTCACACACTCACTCAGGGTTTACAAGGATACCTCCTATGCCAGTGACCCTTAAATCACACAGATGAATGCCAAATATTTAAAACGGATGTAACGAAATAAAAAGGACTTATGTAAAAATGCAATCACTCAATCACTCGGGTGTGCTAGACCTTTTGAATCACACTCACTCACTTTTTCAGGGTTTACAAGGATACCTCCTATGCCAATGACCCTTAAATCACACAGATGAATACAAAATTATAGAACGGATGTGTGCATTCCTCCACTCAATCTCTCAGGTGTGTCCAAAAACAGGAACCTTTGTAATTATTGTCTTGTATGATTTGTCTTGTCAGTTTGGTGCTATGCAGCATCCCGTGAGATGCAATTTTGAAAGATACCCAACATTCATTTTAATACGCTCACCTTTTTGAATTGGTTGTGTCTTCTTTTGCCTTGGACCATTTTTTTTGCCTTCTCCTCAAGACATCTAGTTACCAACTGTTTTGATTTCAGATCACAAATAAGCTGATGAATTTTGGGCGACCCCACGGAGTGGATCTGATCAGTATTGACATCCAGAGAGGCAGGGATCATGGACTGCCCAGTTATAACAACATGAGGAAGATGTGTGGACTTCCCAAGGCCAAAGAATTTAAAGACTTTGCGGACGTCATGTCTCACAAGGTAATTGGTCCAACTCAAGTGTGAGCAAAAGGCATTTTTCGAAAATGCTGATATAAATTCATTTTGCATAAGTGCTGCTAGACACATTAAAAAATTCATGAAAAATGTGATTCACTGTAAAGGAAGTGAACATTGAAAATTATGATGCTTTGGTGGGCAAATTTGGTTAAAGCATTCGTCCTGAAATGCATGGGATTTCTAGTTTATTGTTACACTGAGCAAAAATGCAATTTCAATCATCATTGGCAGGCTCAGTTTGACAGACTTTCCCTACATTTCTGCAGTTTTACAGAGAATGAGAATTTGCTTTGGAGGGTAACCTTCAATACATGTACGTTCAAAGACACGTTTAACCGTGGTGCACATTTGAAATTCCAAGTAATCAACATGATTCAAAAATGGTAACTCTAGTGTACCACGAGACCAACTAACGTTTGAATGAAGTGATACAGGGAATGAATTAGAGAATACATATTGTATCCTGTCCTATATGCATTTAGAGAACCTCTATTTTCCTCTTTGTTTGTCCTCCCTGATTCTTTCACATATTTATTTACACTATGCTATGCAGTTTTGCACCACAAGCTTTTGAATAAGTCGTCAGTTCTTTCAAAGCTTGTACAGATATTCTTGTGCTCTTCAAAAACAGAAAATCCAGGAACTAAAGAAGCTTTATGACTCTGTAAATGACGTGGAGCTGTTGGTGGGTGGGTATCTGGAAGACACCTGCTGGGGAGGATGTAACTCAGGCATCGTGGGCCACACTTTCGGCTGCATCATCTCCGAGCAGTTCTACCGCTGGTGGAAGGGTGACCGATACTTCTTTGACAACACTGAAGGACCTGGGAAATTTACTCCAGGTAATAGCTCTACGAAAAGTTTTGAAATATCAAAAGCAATTCAAAATAAGCAGTCTTTTGTAAAATGGGTGCTGTGGTTAGTAAAATGTGACAAGAACATTTTAAAAGTGACCAAGGGAACTAAATTTGATTCTGGGTGACACAACGGGCCTTCCTAAGCTTCACAATACCTGTTTTTGTGCAATTCCTGGGAAACCACTGGAAATATAAACAAAGAGTCTAGGTCCTTCATTGTACATTTATTAATTGAGATGAACACTCACCATAGATATCATATTTAAGGCTGATTACTATGGTTTAGTTTCTGAAACACTTGCAAAACAGTGGCTTCGCATTCTAAATAATATTGTATAAATATTTTTCTGAATCAAAAGCCTTGATTTTTTTCTTGTGAAAGCAGCTCATCTATTTTACCAATTGACTTCAAAAATTCTAGCGTAACATTTTTTAATTTTACTTGTTTATACAATTCCCAAACATAATATATATTGATCAATATTACATTTTCGTAAGGGTAACCAGAAAAAATGAAAGTAGTTTCTCATCATAATATTGTTAATATTTTCAATTAAGATATCAAATAAATATTTCTTTTTGGAGTGTTTTTTCTCTTCTGCTAAGAATTTATATTTTTTTAATTTGGCAAAAGAGAATTTTATGCTTTCAATGTGTATTTAAAAATATGAACTTTTTCATTTGAATGAAAGTGTCGTTATTACATTTAAGCTAAACTAGAGAATGTCATCTTAATTCAGTTTCCAATATCAAAAATTAATAAAGAAAGCGTTAAAATGATAATTCCAACCTCCATATAGAAGTCCTTTATACAATATATAACTTTAAAACTGTCCATCCCAAATGAGTACCATAGTTAATGAAGAATACTTTCTGCCTATGGCATTAAATTTTATTTATTTTGAACAGGTAAACATTCAGTGACTTACAGGCACAGTGTGCCAGTTTAGTTGATATTTCTAGACAAATAAATTCAATTCAGAATATACAAACTAATTAGGCATGTAATGTTGGATGACATTAAATGCTTATGCACACCAAAAGTACCTCTCATTTTTGTCGTGCATTATTTCTTTCTTAATGATTTAATGCCTCCTTGTGGTCTATAAAGCTGGCTCCCTTGCTTCATCTTCTCTGCTTACCCAACATTCTTCTACCCTTCTTGGCCAAAACCAACCCCAAGGTTACTTTTATTCATCATCACTTGATCTTCTTTATATGGATTCCTACTTCAACTTTCTCTACTCCCTCAACCTGTTAGAAATCTTGGCGGTCATCTTCATCTCTGTCCATCTTTTATTACCTTTTCTTCCCCCATCCTCAAATCTACCATCATTACCTTACCAAAAAGACAAGGTCTCCAAGCTACGATGAACAATAATCCATCATAGTATCTTTTCTAATCAATTCTTTAAATCTAAACTCAATTCACAAATGATCTTTTCTATTCCCATTGTGGAAGCCTTAGATCTTAGGCTTCTTGGTTGTGAGTATTACTATGCATTATTATTTTAATGATTCAAAACACTAACTTTGCTGTTGACATAAGTAATCTTATCACCCTTGGATTCTCAAAATCACCTGTTTAATTATATAAATGGAAAAGGATTTTGGGAAAATTTCACCTCCGATAATATTAGTGATTAACCAGCTTTCCGTCCCAATATTTATATCTGTGCCTGTGCTAAGGAAAAGGTGATGATATTTTGCAGCTTTGTTTTTTTAACCTTTGGCAAACTACAAATTCAGTTGATATTACCTTGACGTTAGAATTTTCTGAAATTTGAATGAGGATCGTCTTCTTATTAATATTGAACCCTTTATTACATTTTCCATGCAATTCCATCTGATTTGTGTTAAAAGGGCTATTACTAGCACTGAAGTTCACTGCATCTAAAGCTTCATTACTTGGCAAAGAATAGCGATAAACGTCGTTATGATAAACTTGAACGTTATTATGATAAACCCAGATGCATGTCCAAAACATTAGAGGAGGTAGGACTCACCCACGGAGCGAATGCCAAATTACAGACTGAAACCCTATTTTCATTTATAATATTATTGATTCAAAGGTCTTCTACATACATGTATATTTTTGTAAGCTGATGATTATTTCTCGATGTATTAATAGCTTCCTAAATTTATCTATAGTGGAACTTTTGCTATTCATGCTATTAAAATTGAAAGTGCCTTTCATATTTCTTCATCCATGAAATTCCCATATCATGTTAAGAATTTTCTACTGAATTTCCTTGGCTTGATTATATCTCATCACATTTAATATAACAATCATATTGTTTTTCTCAATTACTGTAGTAATGATCTTTCATTGCTCTCTTTCATATATGCTCTTACTCTTCTGTCCTTTGTCCCATGGCTTCACTTTTCTCCTATGTTTTGCTACTTTCACTGTTTCCTTGGCTGCAATTTCTATCCTGTTCATATACTTAATCAATATCCACTCCCCAGTCAAAATCATAGGTCCTAATTTGGAGAGTTATTATGTTTTTCATTCAGAAAGTCAATGTATGTATTTCATATTATTATTATTATGTAATCTACTGGTAAAGGTTGGTTTTGATCGACAGACATACCAATTAAATATTATGCTTCTGCTCACAATAAACAAACCAATATCCCCTTCTACATCAGGTCCCTCTTCATCTCTGAGTACTTCCTTCCTCCCTTCATCCCATTCAAGATCCCATTACTATTCCTACCCTTTCCTCGTTTGCCTAAACTTCTCGCCTCTATAACTATAACAATACGCCCTTCATCCACTTTTCCTGCCTCCATAGGATTGCTCCTAACAAACCCCTCTCTTTGCCCACCATACCAAGTACTTCCTCATTTGTTTTCTTCTCGGTCCATTCCAACTTCTTCATTCTTCTCCACACTTACATTTCAAAAGCCTCCAATCTACGTTTATCCTCCTGCTTCAGTGACCATGTTTCATGCCAAATATGACTACCCTACATATCAAAGTTTTGAGAACCTTTTCATAACACTCTTAATCCACAAAGCTCTCATCAATTCCCTTTACCTTGTGAAAGCCTCTTTAACTAGTGCAAAGTAATCTCCTAACATTTCTGCTACTTTGACCATTTTCATGAAAAACATTTACAAGAAATGTAAACTGTCCCACCTGCTCTTGTTTATGCCCTACCATTTTAATTTTATGTTTAGCCTTTCTCATTCTGGAATATCCCAAAACCTCTGTTTTGTTTAAATTGAATCACATTCAACATCTGCCCCACTGACTTTACATTTCATTCAGCAATACTTGAAATCCCTTGGCTGACTCTCACACTAGAGATAGTTTTAGTGGAGCCAAACGATAACTAGGGTCATATGCGCCGCTACAAATGGGATGGGAAGGAAAGGGTGGAGGGAAACCCAGCATCAGCACCTGCCTGCTCCAAATGAAAGTTGCAACAGCTTAACATCCCCTCCACTGAAAAATTTTTGTTGTCCCCAGGATTTGAACCCGGTCCCTCTTGGTAGGAAGCCTGTACATTAGCCACTGCATCATCCTGATCTCCTTTATGCCAAACTAGAATTATTTCCCATGTCAATTAATAATAATTTTGACATCTACCAGTTTTTAATGATAACAATATGTACTAAGCAATCATATATCAATTAATGTTTGGGTGATTTCTAGAGCATCTCCTCTATCTGTTGATTTAGTGCCTTGTAAGGTTTTTGTAAAGGTTGATAAAATCATTTTTCAAGTTCCTCCATTTACCAAAAACCAAAATGCATAATCAGACACATAAGTACATCCTATAACATGGGCGTTAAAATAGAGACTTGTAAGTTTCCTTGAATTTTTGAACAGGTTGGGTAAGGTGCACTGAAATTTCAAGTCCAATAACATCAACCATCTCAGGGTGCTCAGATGATCCCTCAACGTGCTAGAGATGAAGGCAGAGTAATCCTTCTAAACAAATGACAGCAATATACATTCCTTTCAGGAGAAGCTAAGAAAAAGCAGCATTCATCATGAACCTGAAAAACATGAAATCCTTCAAATGGGAAGGGTGTTTGTCTGAGTTATTTTAAAGATGAATCCAATCAATAAAAATTAGGACTAATATTTCTCCGTATTGCCATGAGATTTCACCAAGTTAAAACACCTATCTAGTTTTACGTAGAATAGGGTAGTAAATGATGAAAATAGGCTCTTTTCACACTGATTCCTCTTCAAATTCCAACTTGTCCAATCCTTTGAGGTCCACAGGTAAAAGGCATTATGGTTTGGCTAATGTAGACCATAATTGAAGATACCTGAATGAAGTTGTTGGAAAATTCTATTTTTCAGGCCAGTTCAAGGCACTACAGAAGGTCACCCTGTCCTCTCTGCTATGTGAGAACCTAGCCAACCTAAAGTACATGCAAGAGGACGCCTTCAGCATCATCAGCGATATGTGAGTACTATTGGGGACAGCGGAATGAGTCTCCCTCTCCAAAGGAAAGGTTAATCCAACAGCATGGTGTCACAACATGAAGACCTGAGATCATTGAGACAACATGCAAATTCTAAATGCATCCCTTAATACGCTATCTACTTTTTTAAAGCTTGGGTTTTGTTTTATCGTACCCATATTTATTTGGGATACCTCCCATTGCTACTATGATATTTTAAATGCTTAAAGGGAAAAATTACTCAATTTTACCCCTGCTAATGCATTATGTAAACTAAATTACCCATATTAAGTGAGAAATTTCCAGGTGACATATATTTTTCATCATAATTAGATATCATTTTTACCCAGGCTGCATGATTTCAGAGATCCTAGTTCTTCCTGAGAACCAAAGTCATTACGGAATACAGATCTGTCACACTAAGTTCATGAAGCTTATTTGAACTTCACACTCCTTATTTTATCAAGTGAACAGTCTCTTCACCTTTCAATTTGACCCCCTGAATGATTTATATGATTTGCTGACCAAACTATTCAAGGTATACACTCTTGCAAAAGATTCCTAAATAACATTCCCCCAATTCTGCCCCCTTCCCCCCTAAAAACTTGTAGTCTTTCTCCAGATTATACCTAATGACTCTGATAGTTTAAGTGCACAATAATTGAATGTGATGATTAGGCATCTCAAGATACAATATCAGTTACATAGAGAAAAAAAATCAGTAAATGAAGTGTTTATTACATTTTATGCCTATTTTGATCCAATGGGTTCATAATTAAAATAGTGACCATTTCTAACATTGGATTTTGCAATATTTTGTTGCTGACTCTAGTGCCCAAATAAGTTTGAAACAGTAATTACTGTGGCACAGATTTTCATTTTCGGTCTAAAGATGAATATTTTACTTTTAATGATCATCATTTAAGAGTTGGCAGTAGCTATCACCTAAAAACTTGGGATTGATAAAAGATGCCTTTTATCATCTTATATCATTGCTCAATATGCACTATTCCTATAACAATTAACCCTTGACTTACTACACTCAACATGTCCACTGGCTAAACACTTGGCTTGATAGATTCATTTGAAATATTCTTTGAGAGTAAAGCATTTTTGTGTCAATCTCAATCAAAATCTCATTAATGGGAAAAACATTGCTTTCTCCTTATAGCAGTTATTTCATTTGGCAAATGTAAGATAGCATTACACAGTAACAGTATGTCAGACATTTCCAGAGCCTGGAAAAATTTTCTTAATGGATTAAGTGCAAAATTTAAGGGCTACTATAAAAATATCTCTTCTTTCAGAGTATTCTTAAATTCATAGTGTATATTTCCAAGAGATTGTGGGAAATGGCACAACAGTAACTTTTAACGGAATCATCCGCTAATGTGCATATCAATGCAACACTTTCAGTGTAAAAATCATTCAGCTTGCTGGGATTCGAACCCAGATCCCTCAATATCCGGTTGAGTGCTTTAGCCAGTTAAGCATATCGAGGCATCCTCTTAAACTCTGAAATTTTGGGGGCTTTTAAAGGTACAAGTTGTGTGGCATCATCTGGAGTTTCTTCGAAATTTGTCAAGGTATAAAAAGCCTAAGAGTTTAAAAGTTGGCTTTAGCCTCGTGAACTGTGGCACGTCATAAACGACTGTGACATGGTATGTGCGGAATTTCATCAAAACCACATGGGGTTAAGATAATTAAGATAATGAGGTAACGACAATGACGATTAATATATATATATATATATATATATATATATATATATATATATATTATCCCTTTTCCTTATATATGTTTCTGTATATATGAGTATATATATATATATATATATATATATATATATATATATATATATATATATATATATATATATATATATATATATATATATATATATATATATATATGCACACATAATACTATTATGCAATGTTTTCTTAAATTTATAATTCAAAACCAACGTTAACATGGTTAACATGGACACATCTTATTTAAGAGTCAAAAATAAAGAAGCATTTTGTAGGACTTTTCTTTGGAATAAATATACATTTTAGAGGCCCAATATACTTTATAAAGGTGACCAGACGGGTTGTTGAAAAAAGGTAAAAGTGTCTACTTTTGGTGAATGAAATTTAGCCATAATATAATAAGCTGATCTGTTTTTGAAAATATTGGTGAATATACAAAAGTTAATGCTCCACATTTTAAGAGCCTGTCAGACATTGTGCAGGCAGCAAATAAAGCTACCAGACAGACTTATGTTCACACAGAAGGGAATCACTTGGAAATAGGGCAAGCTGTATGCAGGAGACCTCAACACACAAAAGAGCATTCAATTCCCAAAGTCACACTTGAATAAGAAAAGAATATTAAGTGTTTCTTGGAAACTCCTTTAATTGTATGGCTAAAATAATAAATAAATTATAATGCTTGAGGGTTCTGGGGAAGAGATTTGGAATCAGAAAAAGTTCATTTTGAAATTTCAATTTTCTTCATACATCAATGTAATTGGTCTAATGGCCGCATTCTTCCCAAAGAGACTCCTTTTAACTACAACAGATATCCCTGCAAAGTATCTTCCTGCTGCAATCAACTTTGCTAGAACCTTGCTGATTTCGAATCCAATGCAGAAACTGATACATCAGCCACCATATTGACCTCTATTTCTCCTTTCAGGAATTCTCTGAGGATGTGCAAAGATATTCCACAGCTGGACTTGAAGCCCTGGGACAAATACAACCTTAAAGAGAACTGCGCTGCAAAGAAGAAAAAAAATAAAAAAAATAATAAGTCAAATTACAGTAGCCATGGTTCGCATTCATCAAGCAGTTCCTCATCTGAATGAATATACCATGAAATAATAACCCAGAGCATATGATGGTATGCATTCAGGCTGGCGATAAGGGGGCATATATGTGTGTACTATTTGTCTGAACAAGTAAGAACTGGTGATGGGCAAAATCAATCAATCAGAACTTTTATTCAATATGAAAAAAATTCATGTAAATGATAAGAAAATAAAATAATTAGGGAAAAAATTTTACCTTATAAATGTACCTATTTGAAATTTCAAGTGAAAGTGATTATTCATCAAAGTGTTTACTTTAAGATGGCATCCAACTAAGTGGAGCACCGGTTTCACTCAAGCATTCAATGCCTTACCAACTGAATGGCCCAACAGTAATATAGTAAGAGAAAAGTACTCATTTTAAGGAACTTTAATCATACTCTACATTAGAAACTCTTCACTATTCAAAGTTCTTATTATTCAAATATCATTCTGATATTATATTTTTCACATTAATTTTTATGTTATGTTTAATTTCCCTCTTTCTTTTCTTGAGTCTTGCTTTATTGCTAATGTACAAAGGGGTTTTAACAATACAAATTTTCTGATTCAAAATAATATTTTAACAAAAAGGGCATTGACTAATATCAAGTCTCATGGAGGAAATAATAGGCAATCCAGATTGACAGGTGTAGTTAAGGCCAGAAATGAAGACAATACCTTTTATTGTAGGCAAGTTTACGATAAACCATATAGCTGTCAATGCCACAGATTCAAATAAGATAATTTTCCATTACTCTCTCTGCAAACACAAACTGACCCCAGGCAATACAAAGAGCCCATTTCAATTGCACATCAGGCCCCATATTCATGTCTCATAAGTTTTATAATGAGTTCTTTATTGTACTTGTACATCACAGTCATGTAAGGTGCAAGTTGAAATAAATATGAACACTGAGAAAAATTATAAACTGTAACAGCCTTAGAGATCATTTAAGTTAAGTGATTCCAACAAAGAGAGTGTGAGCTGGTTGAGCAATTTTCTCAACCTCATCCAGTTTACAGTGAAAACTGCATACCTAATAAATTGAAAAATGGCAGGATAGATGCTGTTGGCACTATGCATATACGGTATAATGTTGAAGTCCGCAAAGTATTTAGACACCATAAGGCATGGAATTCAAAAATAAGGAGATCACTCCAGGACGAGTCTAGCAAAAAAATAAATTACCTGATACGTAAGCATAAAATTCCTCATTGTAAGCAGAGGAAATATGTTACCCTACTTTAACAAAATAATAAAAATAAAAAATCAGGTCAATATTTGCGCAATAATCCAAAGCTTGTACACTAAACCACTCCTTTCAAGGCATTTTTAATAATCATTCACCAAACAATGCTAATTGTTTCCCAATCACCCTCATTACCCTATATCCAAAACTCTAATATATTTTTATGAAATGAAATGCCAACTTAAAGACAAGAGTCCTGACTAATAGCCAGGTCCTGATTAAATCCCTGCTTGCATATGCAAAATGGTGCCTTTGGAGATAGCCTTATATTTGGAAATAATATCTGATACATCCCTAAACGATCATGCAGTATTCTTAGACTGAAAAGTAGCCAATGCTATGCCAACATTTAAAATGGTGGCATAAAATGGACTAAATAATTTCCAAACCATCTCTATCACATCAAATCTTGTGCAAATCTTAGAGCACACAAAGATAAGAACAGTTGGGATTGGGAAAATGGAACCACTGTGGAGAAAGACTGATGGAATTCTGCCCCGAGGAGAACATGGTAGTGGAAAACACCCTCTTTGGGCAACTTCGGAGACGAAGATACACCTGGAGGATGCCAGGGGGCCGGGAAAGATATCAACTTGACAGCATCCTTGTGAGAATGAGATACAGAAACCAGGTTATGCAATTTAAGAGCTACCCCGGTGCAGATAAATATAGCAATCACAACCTGGTGGTCATGGATTGCCAACTGTGATACAAGAAAATTAAAAAAGTGACAATGGAACCCAGATGGAACATAAAAATGCTTGAGGAGAAGCAGGCAAGAGAAAAGTTCACCACAAACATTGAAGGAAAAATAGAAGGAATAAAAGCGGCTGGAATAGAAGGACGATGGAAGGAAATGAAGAATAGCATAACTGAGGTAGAAGATGAACAGCTCGTGAGTAAGACGGTGGCAACCAAATGGCCATGGATAACAGCTCAAATAGGAAATCTCGAAGAGGAAAGAAAAAACTACGAGCATCCAAGAAATGAAACAAAGGAAACCCTTTACAAGAAGTTGTGGAACCAAGTCATGCGAGAGTGCAAGAAGGCTAAGGAAGAATGGATAGAAAGCTTCTGCGAGGAAATAAATGACAGCATAAGGAGGGGAAACAGAGAAACTGCTTATAAACTGGTAAAGACACGATTCGGGGCAAGAAAAACAAAATCTCACTACGTCCGAGATGCTAATGGAAAGATACTGGCAGGATTGGAAGAGATGGAAGGACTGCATTGAGTATCTCCATTCGGGGTTCGAACAACTTGAAGGTGACTTACTTAAAGAAGAAAGCGTGATAAAAGAAGACGAACGAGATCCAGAGATACTGAGAAGGGAATTCGACCGAACCGTGTAATGCCTGAAGAAGAGCAGGGCACCGGGAGTTGATAAAATAAACGGAGAAATTATCAAAGCACTTGGGGCCAATGCAAAGGATACCCTATTTGAAATACTGAAAGACACCTACGGCTGTGGAAGACTACCTGAGAACTTCGAGAAGAGTGCAATAATTGCAATTCTGAAAACCTAAGAACAGATAAATGTAAAGATCATAGAACAATAAGCCTGATTTCTCACGAATCGAAACTACTTGCTCGGATAATCAGCCGACGAATAGAAGGGAATGTAGAATAAAGCCTCTCGGAAAACTAATTCGGATTCAAAAATTACCGAGGAGCAAGAGAGGCAATTCTCAGCTTGAGGGTATTGACCGAAAATTTATTCATGTAAACAAGCCATTATAGGTGGAATTCGTGGCCTTGGAGAAGGCCTTCGACAATGTCGAACTGAACAAAATGTTCAAGATACTAGAAGCGCTTGGAATGGACAACAGCTGCAGAAGAATAATCCATCACCTCTACAAGAATCAGTTAACAATCATGGAAATGAAAAACAGAAGGAAAATAGAAGCCAAAATAAAGAAAGGAGTTCGACAAGGATGCAACCTCTCGCCAGCACTATTCAACGTGTATCTAGAAGAGGCCGCTCATAGGCCGCCGCCCCACTGGCGTCAGGCGCCATTGCAGCCGCCTCACTGAGGAACAGACGCCGCGTGGACTACCTTTCGTCTGGCTCCTAATCTTCGACCTATCTGACATGGGTGACCCTACTAGGAGCAATTATTTTTACTCCCGCCAGCACAGCTCTAGGGGTAATCTGAAAGCACAAGCCCTTCCACCACGTCAAGGTTGTAGTCCATGGGATGGGAAGGCGTAGGTGTACATGAAAAATTCCTCTCGGCTAAGAAAGGTATCAGTTAGACTATATTAATATTATGAAGCACAACATTTGGAATAGCGTAATTAATTCCCACAGCTTAGAGGGAGCAGACTGACCACAATTTGGTTGCATTGAAGTTAGGAGTGTATTTCAAAAAGATTAGGCATGGGCGCCGGGTAATGAATTGGAATATAATAACATTGACTGGTTTGACAGGAGAGGAACATCAGTAGGCTGCAAAGGAAATCAAAAGGAGCTATCCTGAGGTCCTATCGATAAAAATGGAAATGTTTCCAAAAAGGAATATTAAAAGCCGCAGTTGAAACTACAGGAAGTGTTAAAAGGGAAAAGACAATGAAGGCATGGGTGGCAAATGAAATCATTACAATGATAGATAAGAGAAGGAAATGAAAAAATGTGATTAAAGAGTTACATAGAAGGAAGTACAAAGACTTAAATAGTAAATTTACCCTGGTACCATGGGAGCAAAAGAAGCTTGTCTGTGCGAATATATAGAAATCTTGCAGAGGAAAGGTGAATCTGATGATTTATAAAACAAGTCAATATCGGAAACAATAAAGGGAAGTTGATGGTTTCAAGCGTCACTTCATGGAATCGATGCATTTTGGAAATAAAAAACATAGCCATTTTGTGATTTAACATCAAATTTATTTCTACATGAATCGGGGTTCGACGTTCAACGTCGTCACGTGAAGATGACGTTGAGCGTCAAACCCCGGGTAGAATCGAAATAAATTCGATGTGCAATCACAAAGCTACTATTTTTTCGTTTCCAATATGAAGGTATGTGATAAAAATTAGAGATATGTCGGGTAAAATAAATGTTGATAGCGAAATGATCGAAGAAAGATGGAAGGAATACATAGGAGAACTCTATGGTAAAGAACTTACGCTAACAAAGTTAGACATAAAACAGGAACATGACGCAGAGGAGGTTAACATATGTCCAGACATACTCGACGATGCCATAGAAAGGACTTAGAAGAAGATTAATTCAAGTAAAGCCGAGGGGGCAGACAAAATTCCTGCGGAATTCCTGATATTTTTCGGAAAATGTGGGAGAAAGAGTCTATATGGACTGATTCATAGCATCCATGAGAAATGAATCTGGCCGAAAGGCTATGTGAGATTAGTGTTACTTCCTGTTCTTAAAAAGATAAAGCCTACATCATGTGAGGAATACAGAATAAGAAGTTTCATTTCCTATGCAGCTAATGTTGTTCTCAGGATCATAAACAAAAGGATAGAGAGTAGGGCGAATGATTACTTAGGGGATGATCAGTTTGGGTTTAGGAAGGGGAGAGGTACGCGTGATGCAATTGCAGTATTGAGATCAGCACATTGAGAGGAATATACGATACATACATATATGCAGGATACAATCTGGAGGTACATGCCTGTTTCGTAGATTTCAGAAAAGCGTTTGACAGAGTGAATTGGGAAAAACTAATGAGTATATCGCAGGAAATCAGAATAGATTGGAGGGAAAGGAGGCTAATCCACAACCTGCACCTGTCTCAGACTGCTCAAGTGCGACTTGGGAATGGGAAATCCGGATGACAAGTGCTAGGAATAGGAGTAGGGCTGGGTTGTTATTTATCGCCGGAGTTGTTCAACTTATAATATGATGAAGACATCAAAGTTGCTTGGGAGGAACTGAAGATACAAAATGAAGTGTTTTTGCCCAATACGGTTAAAGGACATGAGGAGAGAAAAGGCGATATGTTAGGAAGCTTTCATATTGAGGGGAGAATACAAGAGAGGGACGTTGAGCATGGGTACTAAGAAACGATTGGTCAGAGTTTCAATAGAGATCGTGGTTTTTTACGGCACGGAATAATCGACAATGAAGCAGTAGGATAGGGGAAGATTGGAAGTTTTAAAATTATAGTTTAAAGTAGGATGGAAAAGGTGTAGTGGACAGAAATAAAAACCAAAGAGGAAGTCCTGGATATGGTAAGGGAGAAGAGGGGAGTTTTAGGAGAAATCCTAAGTAGGTTAATAAATTAAGATGAAGGGCGTATTGAATGATGGTGGGATGTTGAAGACTGTGATAAGGAGGGGAGGATATTTGGCAAAAATGGAGATGGCTAAAGTAAGAGAGGGATAGTGGACATGTTGAAGGGAGGAAAGAAGTAATTGGAGATGAGGAAGATCTATAGCAGAATGTCATTTTGTGTTTTTTTAGGAAAAACAAATATTTATTTGGTAGTTTAGCCCATTCAAAACTTAACTTAACTAGTAAATTACCTATTAATAATTAATATAATGGTATAGGGGATTTGTTTATTATATCCAATATAAACAAAAAAAAAATAAATAGCTACATCAGTATTCGAAGTCCATTTATTTTGGTATAAGTAAGTAATACTTCCCTCCTCTTGATAATCTAAAGAATGATAATGCCTCAGGGTCATCATTCATGACTGATGAAATAGAGTTTGTAGAACCAATTGAACGAGTGGCTTATCGAGGTGAATCCATGCGTGACTCTCTTGAGCAATTTGTATCTCCAGTTATTAATTCTTCAAAGATGACAGCGGTGGTAGAACACACCACCCAGATGTTGCGAATAAGGGAAGACTCATCCATCTATTTTTTATGGCAGGATTAGAGCTATCCTGAACCACAGAAGGTCGCTGATGGGAAAACACTGCAAAAACTTTCCGCCGCACTCTCTGTAAAAAAATCAAAGATAAGTTTACCTTGCTAATTACCCTGCCAGTTTAATCAATCTAATTACACCCTAAATTAAGGCACTTTAGTGGGACTAATCTTTTGGAAATGAGGACAGTTCAAATTGCTGAGAAACACTACCATTTTATCAAAGAATAAGTTAACTGATCGTAAAACAATCCGAAAAAAATAATTTACCATCAAAAAGAAAACAAATATCTAAAAAATTGAGAATTTCGTAATTTTATGAAAAAAATATATATATATATATATATATTCATTTTTTATAAAGATATATATACACACACGCGCACACAAGGTTTGGCCAAAAAAAAGACTGGGCTGATTTTATCCTTCGCAAACCGGTCTACGGATCAAAACAAGACAGTACGCCATATACCGTCATATATGACGACGACTAAAACGAGGGGTGTTGCGTTTGTTTGCGTTGAGTCGTTACGCAGCAGCAGCGGTACGTGTTTCAACCTGTTCGCCCTAAAAGGTGCTACGGAAACATTTGGAATGATTCAGCAAGCCTTTGTCTTGGAGTCGAAGGCAGTGTTTTTAGTGGTACAGTCGTTTTAAATCGGCTGGAACCTTGACAGATGAAGATTCGCGAACGGGGCGGCCTTCCACTTAGACAGGCCCAAACCGTGCCAAATTGGTGAACGATATGGTGCGAACAAATCGCCCCTTAACTGTCAGGGATATAGACGAGGAGGTGAACATTAGTTTTGGACCCTGTCAGACAATTTTGACAGTCATTTTCGCCGTGTCGCTTCAAAATTCGTCCCGCGGGCGCTGACTGATGAACAGAGACAAAAACGTGTGGGCATTGGTCAGGAACTCCTGGATCGAGCCAAAACCGACCAAGAGAGTCTTAAAACCATCGTAACCGGCGACGACACCTGGGTTTACGGTTATAATGTTGAGACAAAGGTCAGTCTTCTCAGCGGAAAGAAAGGTCAGTCTTTCTCCGCGACCAAAGAAAGCTCGCATTTCCTCGTGCAATGCGAAGGTTACGCTGGAGTGTTTCTTCGATTGGCGAGGGCTGATTCATTGCGAATACGTCTCTCAAGGTCAAACCGTGAACAAAGATTTCTACTTAAAAGGTATAAAGAGGCTGAGGGTCGCAGTGAGCCCAAAGAGGCCGGACATACGTTGGAACAATGCATGGCGTTTCCACCACGATAACGCGCCGGCTCACACGGCGCTCACCATGACAAGAGTTTTTCGTCAGAACCGGAACTTTCGTGATCCCGCAGCCACCCTGCTATCCAGACGTGGGTCCATAAGGCTATTTCAAAGTTGAAATCAACCTTGAAAGGGTGCCGATACGAATCTATTGCGGACATTGAAACTAATTGTACGGCGTATCTGAAGAGGATCCATTACGTTATACTTGGTCCAATACATATGATATCTTTAATTATAATACGATAATATTCCTTTATTAAGCAGAAATTCGGCGTACGCACCTGCTAAGTCCGTAAGCATTTTTTCCGCCAACGTCGTTGTTGCATTTCGGGCCACCCTCGCACCATGTTCTCCAGTTCCCATATTTGCACGAGCGCTGACGCTCAGAGCGACGGACACAATGAGTAACAGAAAGATGCAAGTCTTCATCTTTTTCTTCTTTGTTGATTCCTGTCTGATTCGATGGAGGTATTGTTCATGCGATGAAAGGAAAATATATCTTAATCAAGGTGTCATTAGTCTAGAAGTAAGTATGGCACAGAAATATTGCTTTAATTCTTCCCTTCTAGACATTAGGTGTTGGGGGCCCTAGAATAAGGAGGCCTAACTACCGCCCGATATAAATAGAAAATGAATGAATTGGCAATACGACCGAATGAATGGTCTTTTTAAATCCACGGCTGAGCCCAACGCCAAATTCAAGCCGGCAGTGCCAAACTGTTCATGTCCATTTTTTCCCTCAGATAAATTATTTCATCATCATTAAATTACGTGTTAATGAGATCCATATCCCATCTCATTTCAGCTGCATATGAATGCATAACAATGTATTATTTCGAAAGATCAAATTGGCATGAATAGCTGTCTAAACTTATTCCCTTGGCAATGATTATCATTTGCGAACCAACGCTTTTGACTCAGTTTTCTGAATTAATTAATGCCTCACAGATGAACTCTCAGACTCAGTTAAATGAAAATTGTTGCAACAAGGCATGTGGGACATAATATGCCATATCAATTTAAAATATATTAAGCCCGAGTAGGTATTACAAGGAATGCAAACCACTCTGCTTCAACTCCCATAGAGAACGCACGTTCGCTAGATGGGAGCGTAGTATCTCCATAGATGACACACGTACCTGGAGCCGGTACTCACCTCTAGAGATCCTGGGGCGCAAGTGCTTCGCTGCTTTCGGTCACTCGAGCTTGTAGGGTTACGACGAGGGTGTCGCTATTTATTAGATCGTGGTTACCGCTCCTGGCCGCAATCTACTGCCGGATTTTCCAGTTTTTCAAACTGAACGGGCAGTTCTAATTTAACAAGTCTGAAGGGGAATTGGAAATGCAGTTCATATCACTTCGTTAGTCTTGAAAAATAAATGGAAACAAGTTATTTTGGTGGGGTTATTGAAGTTCTTATCACCAAAAGAACTTCTGTCAAATTTCTTAATTTTGGCTTTTTTATTCTACCAATCTCTACAGAATTACCTCGCATGAAGTTGTATAATACTACTCAAAAGAAGTAGTCATAAAAACTCTGGGCATTGCCCATAGATGTTATTACTGCCCGTATGAATCATTTTAATCGTGTTGCCACAGCTGCAAGTTGACTCTGTGTAAAACTACGTATTTCCATCCTTCCTCTCGCTGTTGGCAGTCGTTTGAACAAGTTGCGGTGGCTGTGGTGTTAGAATTGGGCAAAATCAAGTGCCGTGCAGTGAAAAAATTCTTGGTACAAGAAGTTTTAATTCCGACCGAAACTCATTCCAGCAATGTGAATGTGCATGGGGACATTTTCTCTTTGATTTCCAACGCGAAGAAATGGTTGGCCGAGTTTAAACGTGACCGTGAAAGCCGCCAAGACGATTCACGTAAAAGACGTCCGAAAAGTACAATGGAAATGATGGAGGGAATGCACCATATGATTTTCGAAGTCCAGCGTGCGGAGGTGCGTGACTATTCAATTGCTTTAGCGTTATTAGAGGAATGTATCGGTTACCTTTAGTAAGAGATACTGCGTTGACATATAGTAATGAGATATTGAAGCATTAATTCGCCATTGAACACATTAGAATCGCAACAACAATACATGTAGTGGATAGAGGTCGGTCCTTCACTCCTGAAAAAGACGAAGGCTATCGAGGAAGGTCATGACGTCACTTCATTGGGGGTCAAAAGGAATTCTGTTGATCTGCTATCTTGAACCAGGAGAAGTAAAAGCTATGGAGTGTTATACTTTGCTCTCAACGAAACGAAACGTAAACATTCCTTTCAGATTAACCGTATGGTAGAGGAAAATACCCCTTTCCTCCAGGAAATTGCGTACACCAACAAAGATTACAAGTTATGGGAAAATCTAATGTTTTTGATTGGAAGTGCTGCAGAATCCACATCATTCCCCGAATTGCGCTCCCTTTGGGCTTCGACCTCTTCCGAAAACTCAATATATAGTATTCCACGCTGGTCGACGTTTTTCGGCGACTGCGGCTGTGTACGAGTACTTTGCAGTGCTTCTGGAAGAACACTACGGAGACGGGATAATGGTACTAGTTAACCCAAAGATGAATAATAATAATATGGAAAGCGGATATGTTAAAAAACAAATCTATTTTATACACATAAAATGTCATTTTCAACATCATGTTAAAGACCTTTCGGATCATCCTCGGATCGATAGATTTCGTTCAAAAAAGATTTTAATGGAAAAGACATATTTTTTTCAATTGTTCATATGAAATCCCGTCGCTATAGAAGCGCGGTGAATTTTATTCATTGGTTCGTAAAAATAATCGATCCCCTCTTCACACATTCCGTCATCGACAAATCTTGATGTCAATAAAGCTGTTGTCGATTGGTCTAATTGTAATCTTCCTCACTTTTCTTGTTAACGGTAAATTTCAGCATAGGGATATCATTTGAAGAGGTTTTCATTGAAATATTCGAGCGCAGCAGGGTTTTTATAAATTACAGGGTAAGCCAGCGTTCTGGTCAAATAGTGAGTCTCTAAAGTCTTCTTTGCCAAATTACGTAGCTTTTAATGAAGCGAGGTCCAGTACTAGCATTAGATAGAGTAACACGAGTCAGATAGCATTGGATGGAAAATGTTACAAAGGATTCCATATTAGTATGAAGAAAATCCTCGTTAAAAATTCAAAAAACCTTCACGTCAAGTAAACATTTTCTGTATTGGTAGTTAATTGCCGAAGGTGAATGAACAAGATCGAAGGATATCATCACTTAATTCAAAGTACAGGCGAAGATATAATTATTGGAAAGCTAATTAACTACTGATTTTTCGGACGGGTAAATTTTCCTAAAATCCTTTTCCATTTACAGAAATTACAGAACAAATAGAATCGGGGGCGGTGCCTTTATTGCAGTCAAAATTTGTTGCGTCAGCATGGCTGAGGTTATTCCGGGCTATGTGTTGGATAGCGTTTGGTGCTTAATTGGAAGCCCTCAATTGAAAAGAATATATGTATACACATTTTACAGACCACCAGCCGACAGAGACAATTCAATAATAGAATTAGATCAGCAAATCGAAGGTCTCCTATCAAAACGCGGATGTTAGAAAAGCATTACTACGTCAAAGGCTATGTCACACCAAGATCAAATGTGTTTGGGATGATATATCTAGCGACAGAAGGAATGAGATCACTTATCATTATAAGATATCTAGGGCGAATGCCAAGAATGAATTTCGGAAGCGTTGAGTGAATTCAAAAGGAAATTGCTATGCGGGAATTGGAAAGAGAATCCGAAAGCATTGCGGTCATGCGTCAGAGAAGTTCAGGGAAGTGATTTAACAGTTCATTCACTCAGGAATGATAAAGGCGAAAGATTAACCAGTAGTTTGGAAAAGGCTTACATATTATTTCCTTATTTCTAAGCGTGTTCGGTAATATCTCACGGAATACCGCCGATAGCTCATCGAATGCTGCCTGTCAACCGATGCCCATAATTGAGCACTCATTTAATGGTAAACTACATTAGCTGAAAAATATTAAGCCTAATAAATCCTCCGGGCCCAATGAAATACCCGCTCCTATATGTAAGGATCTAGCGTCGGAAATAACGCCGTATTTAGAAATATTTTTAAGAAGTTGCTGGTAGATGACAAGTTCCCAAGTGATTTGGAAATGGTCAATTTAACAAATATTTGAAACACTGAGGCAAGGATGAACAATTACAGATCTTTTTCTCTCCAATCGATATCATGCAAGGTCATGCAAGACCATTTAGTTGTTAATTCAATCGTGTGACGCCTCGAGAGCCTGGAGTTATTGGTGAGAACTTAGTACGGTTCCCGAAAGAGTAAATCCAGCGAGACACAAGATGCGCTTTTTGTTCATGATATTCTTATTTCGGGAGAGAGAATTTAACCAGTGGATGCCGTTTTTCTAGATTTTAAAAAAGCTTTCGACAAAGTACCTAATTGTTAACTAATCGCGAAGCTAAAAGCACATGGTATAGATTAAAATATCCGGGGTTGGATTAAACTCTTTTTCAATGGTCGGGTTCCAAGAGTACTGATTGATGGAGTTAGCTCAAATACAGTAAAAGTTATTTCAGGTAATCCCCAGGGAAGTGTTATCGAACCTCTTTTATTCCTACTTTCCGCTAACGACATTAACTCCGTAGTCACTTGTAAGATACGTACAGGGCTCGTCCGGAAAATAAGTGTACTGAGCTCAGGAAAAAAAATTATTACACTTTTACATATCTTAAGCTAATATTCCTCAAAATAGGACCCTTGTGAGTCGATACACTTGTTCCAGCGGCGTTCCCATTCCTGGAACGCTCCCGCGAAGGCATCATCGGGAACCTCTCGAAGACACGTCGTCACGGCCTATTTGACGGCGTCCAAAGTCCCGTATAGCGTTCCTTTCAAACTCATCTTTATCTTCGGGAACAGAAAGAAGTCCGGTGGTGCCAAGTCCGGGCTGTAGGGGGGGTGCGGCAGCGTTGCCACGCCGTGCTTGGCCAAGAAGTCCGACACGACAAGCGCGGTGTGAGACGGCGCTTTGTCGTGATGCAGCCGCCAGATGTTTTTGATCGCTCGCCAGATGTTTTTAATCTCGTGCACTATTGTTTTTGGCACATTACACTGCTCTGCTATCATCCGAACACTAAGACGACGATCAGAGTTCAGTACTTCGCAAACTTTTCGCTCATTTTCGTCGGTGAGTGTCGTTGATGGGCGTCCAGGCCGTGGTTCGTCGTCGACCTCTTCTCTGCCCTCCACGAACATCTTGTGCCACCGAAAGATCATGTTTCTGGACATGGCTGACTCCCCGTAAGCCTGGTTAATCATACCGACAGTTTCGGTAGACGATTTCCCAAACTTTACCGCAAATTTGATGGAATAACGCTGCTCCAAAAACTTCGGCATCGCGTTCCGTGACGTGGGTCGAGCGTGGAGGTTCGCGTTAACAGAGCTCCTCACTACACCACAGCTCAGAGCCGACTGCCTTTTTCAGCGTCGCTTGCCAACATACCCCCCTCCAATCGCAGCCCGTCAGAGCGGTGCTGGGCGCGCCTGGAGCGGCGGGAAAAAATCAGTACACTTATTTTCCGGACGAACCCTGTATTTCCCCACCAAACATTTTTAAATTAATTTTTTTTAAATTTAAATTAATTTAATCCAAGTTTTAATGAAATTTTTTTTGTCTTCCTTTATCCAAATCCCAAACATCAATTCACTCCTCTTTTGGACAGCCTCTTTGCCAAGTGCAATTCTTCTCCTTACATCCCTACTACTTTATCCATTTTGGCCCAAAACCATTCCAAGATAAGTAAACTGTTCCTTCTGCTCTAGTTATTATCCTTCTATTTTGATGTTAAGCTTAGCCTTTGTCTTTCTGAATTGTTGAATTACCTTTGTTTAATTATTATTGATTCTCGTCCCATACCAATTGCACTAAAATTCCGAATAACTCAGTACCGTTTGCCAGGCTTTAGCAGACCGACAAACTAGAGATATTTCATATGGCTACCTTTTTCTGGATTTGCCATTCTGTCAATAAAACCAAATATACTAAGCAATCATGTATGGTCTAATGGTTCAGGTGGTTTCTATAACATTTCCACTATATGTTCATTTAGAGGTTTTTGTAATGGTTGATAACATCATTTTTCAAGTTCCTCCATTTACCAAAAGCCAAAGTGCATAATCAGACACATAAGTACATCCTATAACATGGGCGTTAAAATAGAGACTTGTAAGTCTCCTTGAATTTTTGAACAGGTTGGGTAGGGTGCACTGAAATTTCAAGTCTAATAGCATCAACCATCTCAGGGTGCTCAGATGATCCCTCAACGTGCTGGAGATGAAGGCAGAGTAATCCTTCTAAACAATGACAGCAATATACATTCCTCTCAGGAGAAGCTAAGAAAAAGAAGCATTCATCATCAACCTGAAAAACATGAAATCCTTCAAATGGGAAGGGTGTTTGTCTGAGTTATTTTAAAGATGAATCCAATCAATAAAAATCAGAACTAATATTTCTCCGTATTGCCATGAGATTTCACCAAGTTAAAGCACCTATCCAGTTTTACTTAGAATAGGGTAGTAAATGATGAAAATAGGCTCTTTTCACACTGACTCCTCTTCAAATTCCAACTTGTCCAATCCTTTGAGGTCCACAGGTAAAAGGCATTATGGTTAGGCTAAGGTAGACTATAATTGAAGATACCTGAATGAAGTTGTTGGAAAATTCTATTTTTCAGGCCAGTTCAAGGCACTACAGAAGGTCACCCTGTCCTCTCTGCTATGTGAGAACCTAGCCAACCTAAAGTACATGCAAGAGGACGCCTTCAGCATCGTCAGCGATGAGTGAGTACTATCGGGGACAGCGGAATGAGTCTCCCTCTCCAAAGGAAAGGTTAATCCAACAGCATGGTGTCACAACATAAAGAACTGAGCTAATTGAGACAACATGCAAATTCTAAATGCATCCCTTAATATGCTATCTACTTTTTTAAAGCTTGGGTTTTGTTTTATCGTACCCATATTTATTTGGGATACATCCCATTGCTACTATGATATTTTAAATGCTTAAAGGGAAAAATTACTCAATTTTACCCCTGCTAATGCATTATGTAAACTAAATTACCCATATTAAGTGAGAAATTTCCAGGTGACATATATTTTTCATCATAATTAGATATCATTTTTACCCAGGCTGCATGATTTCAGAGATCCTAGTTCTTCCTGAGAACCAAAGTCATTACGGAATACAGATCTGTCACACTAAGTTCATGAAGCTTATTTGAACTTCACACTCCTTATTTTATCAAGTGAACAGTCTCTTCACCTTTCAATTTGACCCCCTGAATGATTTATATGATTTGCTGACCAAACTATTCAAGGTTTACGCTTTTGCAAAAGATTCCTAAATAACATTCCCCCAATTCTGCCCCCTTTCCCCCTAAAAACTTGTAGTCTTTCTCCAGATTATACCTAATTACTTTGATAGTTTTAGTGCACAATAATTGGATGTGATGATTAGGCATCTCAAGATACAATATCTGTTACATAGAGAAAAAATATCAGTAAATGAAGTGTTTATTACATTTTATGCCTATTTTGATCCAGTGTGGGTTCATAATTAAAAAAGTGACCAATTCTAACATTGAATTTTACAATATTTTGTTACTCACTCTAGTGCCCAAATAAGTTTGAAACAGTAATTACTGTGGCACAGATTTTCATTTTCTGTCTAAAGATGAATCTTTTACTTTTAATGATCATCATTTAGAAGTTGGCAGTAGCTATCACCTAAAAACTTGGGATTGAATTTTCCATTAATGTTCCTCTTTAAACCAAGCCAATTGACAGCGCAGAATGGAAAAGTAGCCATTTATCTGACATTGCCCATCATCATCAACATAGCTTTCTCCATAAAGGAGTTCTTTTGTGGGGCAAATATAGGATATGGTTGCAAATTGAGGATATCTCACACATAACCGAAGCTGGGAAAGAGATTCTTTTTCTGGATTAAAGGCAAAATTTAAAGACAAATGTCAAAAATGTCTCTTCTTCCAGAGTATTCTTAGAGCCATTGTGTGTAATTTGAGGAGAATAAATCAGTGATTTTGATTTTGCTCTTTTAGTGTCCTCATTCATATTTGGCTTTAAAACAGTCCAATTAAGAACAACCTTTTCAATATTTTACTGTGGTACAGAACTAAAACAGGAAATAATACTTATGTATAACATTATATTCAATTTAAAGTTCAAACACAACATTAATAACTTTAAGTTACCTAATTTAAGTGTCGAAAATAAAGTAAAATTTCATGGTATTCTAGTTAGAATAAATATAGACTTAAGATGTTCATGTTTTTCATTAGAGATGATGCAAGTATTTCATGCAAATAGGTAAAAGTGTCTACTTTTGGTGAATGAAATTCAGCCATAATATAATAAGCTGATCTGTTTTTGAAAATATTGGTAAATACATAAAAGTTGATGTTCCACGTTTTAAGAGCCTGCCAGACATTGTGCACGCAGCAAATACAGCTACCAGACAGACTTATGTTCACACAGAAGGGAATCACTTGGAAATAGGGCAAGCTGTATCCAGGAGACCTCAACACACAAAAGAGCATTCAATTCCCAAAGTCACACTTGAATGAGAAAAGAATATTAAATGTTTCTTGGAAACTTGTTCTATTTTAAGGTTTAAATAATGAATAAATTATAATGATAGTGATTTTAAAGAGGAGATGCAGAATCAGATTTAAGTTTTTAAATATCAATTTCCTTCTGCTATCAACAACATTGGTTTGACAGGGATGTTCTTCCCAAAGTGACAACCAATATCTAAAAAAGTTATCGTCCTTATCCACTCAACTTTGTAAGTACCTTGCATATTTAATTCTGTTGCTGGAACTGATATGTAAGCCACCTAATTCCTCTCATTCTCCTTTCAGCAATCCTCTGAGGATGTGCAAAGACATTCCACGGCTGGACATGAAGTCCATGTGCAAAATACAACTATAAAGAGAACATACGGAACACCTTATGGAACATATAATCACATGCCTTCCAGCAGGCAAAAACGGGGCATAAACATGCATATTGTATTGTCTGATTAGGTAAGAACTAGTGATGGGATAATCAACCAATCAGAATTTTTATTCAATATGAAAAAATGTATGTTGATTTTGGGAAAATAACATAATCAGGGAAGAACTTTGGCCTTCTTAATGTACCTAATTGAAATTTCAAGTGAAAATGATTATTCATCAAAGTGTCTATTCTAAGATAGAATCAAACCAAGAACCAATTTAACTGAAGAATGCTATCCCTATACCTTACCATATTGTAAAAGAGTTGGAGTAAAGCACTCATTTTGATGATGTTTTCTCATTTTCTTCTTTAGAAACTCTCTAAAATGCATTATTTATATTGCCTAAAATATCTTTTTAACATCTGCAGATAAAACACTCAGAGGTTTCCCTCAAATTTCTTTTCTTGAGTCTTACCTTGTTGCTGATGTACGTTGGGGTTTTAACCATACAGATTTTCTGATTCAAAATAATATTTTATAAAAGCAGGGCATTGACTAAGTTCAATCCTCATGGATAAAACAGAAGGCAGTCCAGATTGACAGGTGAATTTAAGGTCAGTACTGAAGACAACACCTTGTATTGCAGAAAAGTTTATGATATAACATATAATTGACTTTAATGTGAAAGAGGAAGACTTCTAAATGGCTGAATATATTATAAAGAGTATTTTGTGTAGCTCAAGTCCTAAAATCTGATGATATCCTTCATTAGCAATAAATTAAGATCCGAATATTTATATTCCTGCAGCATTTTACAACTTTATAATGCTTTCCCTATATTGATGACTGGCCATAATATATTTCCCATTGTGTTTACTACACTTCTTTGTACCTTAGAGTTCAATACTTTTGCCACCCTATGGGAGCTCTCACATATCCTTCAAAGTATATGCTATCATTCTAGTAATACCCCCTATCCTTCCAGGTTAACCTGCTATGTTTGAAATATCAGTGTGTTTTCTATGTTTTTCCAAGGATATGTGTCATAACAACTAAGTCAAATTGATTGACAATTAAACTGCTGTGAAAGATATGTTTTTTCTATATTGGGATGTTACTTACTCAACTTGTCAAATAGACAAAGTAATTTATCAAATTAATTACATGAATGAAGAATAGAAATGTGGAGTTTTTTCTTTAAAAAAATGTTATGCTAAGTGCATGTAATTTCTCATAGAAAAGGAGGCTGGACTCACTACTCTGTTTATAAATTGAACACTATTCTGGTATAAAACAAAAGTGCCTTGGTTGCTTGATTTATACTGAATTATCTTGCATGATTTATCCTAAATTTCTCTGATAATTTAAAGCAGTACAGCACAAAATTGGACTTGTAAAAACTGTTTGAGTCAGTATTATAATGCTATAATTATATCAATATTATAATTATAATTTATCATAAAACAAGCTGTCAATGCCAGAGGTTGGCATAAGACTATTTTCCATTACTCTCCAGCAAACACAAACTGACCCTTGGCACTACAATAAACCTTTTTAATTCCACATCAGTTCCACATATTCACATTTCTAAAGTTTAATTACAAGGTCATTTATGGAGCATGTTCATCATATTCATATAGAGTGCAAGTTGAAATAAATATAATCCCTAAAAAAAATTAGATTTACTTTTGTGAGAGGGTCTATTAGGGGGGATTAAGTACATAACTGTAACCGTTTTTGAGTTCATTAGTACCAAGTAGAGAGAAAGTAAAGTAATTGCAACAAAGAGAATGTAGGCTTGTGGAGAACTTTTCTCTATTTTGCACAGGTTGCAGTAAAAAATGCACACCTAATAATTTGAAAAATGGCAGAATAGATGCTGTTACCATGATGCATGGCAAAATGTAAAAGTACATGAAGCATTTAAATAAAGAGTTTAGAATTAAAAAAATCAGATCCCACCAGGATGATTCTAGTAATTATAAAATAACCTCTTACGTTATTATAAAACACTTAATAGTAAGTAAAGAAAATTTGTTTCCCTACTTTAATGCAATAATAAAATTAAAAAATTAGGTATTTTTTTGTGCGATAACCAAAATGTTGTAAACTAAACCACTCTTTTCAAGGCATTTTTAATAATCATTCAAAGGAACATTGCTAGTTGTTTCCCAAACACCCTCATTACCCTACATGTATAACTCCAATATCTTTTCATTGAATCAAATGCCAAATTATAGACTTAAGTCCTGATAAATACCCAGGTACTGACCAAATCCCTGCTTTCATATGCAAGATGATGCCTTTGGAGGTAGCTCTATATTTGGAAATAATATTTGATAAATCTCTAAATGATCATCCAGTATCCTTAGACTGAAGAGTGGCCAATTATATGGCTACATTTTAAATTAGTGGCATAAAAAGATTTGACTAATTACCAACCCAAATCTCTCACATCCAATCTCGTACAATATCACAAAAGTTCATTGACTGCCCAAGCGGGCAAGTATAAACCGTCCCGGTGAGTGAAGTCCCACCTTTACCGGTCATTGTACATAAGAAACACATGGCATTGAAGAAAGAAACATTTGGTGCACACAAAGATAAGCTCAATAATTAGATAACTGCATTTTCTTAACTTACTAGCAAAAACTGCCATGGTTCCTGAAAGGGTATGTTTTACAAGACCCTACTTGCACATTTTGTTCTTGATAATTGCTCTTAGGTAAAAATAATGTTCAATTCAATGTCTTATATTCTGATTTTAAAAAGGCATTTGGCAAAGTCAAACAGAAAGTTGGTCCAAGTGTAGAGAAGTTTAGGGATACGTAGGTGGGAAATAGATTGGATTCATCTAATTCTTATAATTGGCCACGAAGCAAAAAGTTGTAATAGACACAATATCATTCAACACAGTAAGAATCTTGTCGAGTATGCAACAGGGAAGGGTGATTGGTCGGCTACTGTACCTTTTATAAAATGACAATGAGGCTTAGGCCTCCAGTAAACTTAGGCTATATTCTAACGATGCATTGATATACAGGGAAATATCTCTAGTCATGAAGATAGAGTTATTTTACAATGATATAAATGCAATCAAAAACTGATGGGGGACAAGGGACCTAGAATTACAATTGAATAAATGTTCAAGGATGATATTTTGGAGGAAGTTTATTTCACCTGAAAGCACTTACACCATTCAGGGAACCAACATAAAAAACATAGTGTTGGTAAAATACTAGGGCATTAAGATAACTACTCATACAAGGGTCATCCGGAAAGTAGTACCCGTTCGTGAAATAAAGACACAAAAGTAAATATTAACAAACATAAAAAATTTTATTTGAAAGAGGATACTTTAAACTACTTCTCAACATAATCTCCAAGCAAATTAAGGCATTTGTCATAACGTGTGACAAGTTTCTGTATTCCTGCTGCATAGTCCTTCGCCGCCAGCTCATTGAGATACGCGAGGGACCCATCTTGCACAAATTTTTGCATAATGCAGATGGTGTTTAACAATTTCATGAACAATTGTTCGAGAAACATTGGGAAAATGCTCACAGATGTCATCAATTGTGACGCGCCGATCGTTCCTCACGAATTCGTCAACTGAGCTCACCAGTTGGTCTGTAATGACAGACGGTCTCTCCGAACGCTCATCGTCGTGTGTGTTCCCCCTCCCCATGTTGAAGTTGCGACACCACCGCCGAACAGACGACTCGTCCATTACATTGTCTCCATACACCTCCTTTAATTGGCGATGAATATCACATGGGCGAACGTTTCTTGCATTGAGGAATTTAATCACTGCCCTCACTTCACAACTGGCGGCGTTCTCAATTTTTTTAAACATTGTAAACAATCACAGAAACAACACAGGCAATGCTAGCGTCACGCAACTTGGCTCAGAGAAGGCAGACAAGCCACTGAAGCTATCTGACCTCGTCCAGCGGCTACTCGCGTCGTCAGCACTTCATGCGGCACGAATGGGTACTACTTTCCGGATGACCCTCGTATATCCTGTGGCAATCGCATGCAAGATCTTACAAAGTAGATAATACAAAGTAAGGATTAATTAATGGAATACTGCAATGTAATTAATGGAATACTTGGGAATTGTAATTAGAGGGTCAAGGAACCAAGTCAATTAACCCAAGATACGAGGGTCATCCGGAAAGTAGTACCCGTTCGTGCCGCATGAAGTGCTGACGACGCGAGTAGCCGCTGGACGAGGTCAGATAGCTTCAGTGGCTTGTCTGCCTTCTCTGAGCCAAGTTGCGTGACGCTAGCATTGCCTGTGTTGTTTCTGTGATTGTTTACAATGTTTAAAAAAATTGAGAACGCCGCCAGTTGTGAAGTGAGGGCAGTGATTAAATTCCTCAATGCAAGAAACGTTCGCCCATGTGATATTCATCGCCAATTAAAGGAGGTGTATGGAGACAATGTAATGGACGAGTCGTCTGTTCGGCGGTGGTGTCGCAACTTCAACATGGGGAGGGGGAACACACACGACGATGAGCGTTCGGAGAGACCGTCTGTCATTACAGACCAACTGGTGAGCTCAGTTGACGAATTCGTGAGGAACGATCGGCGCGTCACAATTGATGACATCTGTGAGCATTTTCCCAATGTTTCTCGAACAATTGTTCATGAAATTGTTAAACACCATCTGCATTATGCAAAAATTTGTGCAAGATGGGTCCCTCGCGTATCTCAATGAGCTGGCGGCGAAGGACTATGCAGCAGGAATACAGAAACTTGTCACACGTTATGACAAATGCCTTAATTTGCTTGGAGATTATGTTGAGAAGTAGTTTAAAGTATCCTCTTTCAAATAAAATTTTTTATGTTTGTTAATATTTACTTTTGTGTCTTTATTTCACGAACGGGTACTACTTTCCGGATGACCCTCGTAGGTTCCAGGTAGAGAATTCCTTAAGCAAGTGAGATTTTCACGCGGTAGACTTAATTTTGTATCAACATCAAATGCAATGCAGGGCAGCTAGGTTTGTGAAAAGTTGTTTCGAGCAAGATTACAGTGTTGCAAAAATATTTAAAGAATTAAGATGGGAGCCTCTAGTTGAACATATGCTGTAATACAGGTTAAATATCTCCGTAAATTTGAAGCAGGCTACTTAATTGAGAATATGAAAGGGTAGCAATTACAGGATCAAATATGCTATGGTAGATCAGATTTCATACTGAAAATCAGGGAGTCAGTATAGTATAATGCCATTCCCATGGACCTTGATGTGGTGGGAGGGCTTTTGCATTCTGATGACCCCTACAGTTGTCCTGGGGGGAGTAATAAAAATTGCTCCTGGAGGGAGCACCCAGGCCAGATAGGTGAAAGATTAGAAGCCAGACGAAAGGTAGTCCACACAGCATCTGTTCCTCAGTGAGACATTTTACAGGCATGTAACATGTTGCATTAAAACATGCTAGATCAGAACACGTATTTAAATCAAGAGATATATAGTAAAATGAATAGGTTTTTAATTCCTTTTTCTCTTGTACCATTAGTTACCAAAATAGTTATAACAGCAAGCACAAAGGTGAAAATTAGCTTTGGGTAAGAGTGTTATGATTAAATCTCAATCCTTAGCTGGTAACCTTTATATTCCATGCCATAATAAGCGTACCATTTTTTTTTAATGTAATGCTGATTACATTAACCAGAGCATGCTGGATAATATGAATTTAAAGCAGTCATTAACTTGTACAATTAATAGTGAGGGATATTTTTATAACACTTGAATTTGGTTGAAATTCACAGTCCTATGTTTTTCATGGAAAAGCTACATTCTAGATACAAGAAGCTCTCATTATTCCAGACAAAAGCAGTTCAATGAATTTTACAAAAGCAGTTATTATTCAAGGCAAACATTTAAATCAAAAAACATCAAGTTATTTTCATTTGAGTTTGTCACTGTTCTGTATATTTTGGCTGGCTTTTTATTTATTAAATATACATGGATTAGTTTAAAATGTTTTACTCCTCAATTTCATGCCGATTTATGATGTCTTTATTTTAATTTTTACTTGGTAGTGTGCAAATATTTGTCTGCTTTGAATGAACACAGAATGAACATAGTTAAGAATCATACCCTTCCCATGATTTCATAAACTGGCTCACCTCCCTGCAACAAACAGTTTCTCTAATCCTCATTCATTCTGTCTTTCATTATTCAAGTTGAACCTCCAATCCTATTCTTGGCTAAATTCACTCGTTTCCCACTATCATTGCCTTCAACATTCCATGTCCAATCAAAATGCTCTGCATCCATTTTCCTTGCTTCTCTCAATAACACTATTTCCACTTTCACCATGCCTAGTATGGCTTTGTCTTTTATTCTTTCTGCCCATGTTGCCTAAATTATTTCTTTACTCATAATAAAATAATATAATCATCCAAATCCTATCACCATGTGTCATTAACCTTCCCAATGCATACAAAACCACACCTATAGTTGATGTTTTTAATGTTCATTTCTTTGGAAAGGACATGTTGCGCTTCTAACAGCTTTTTTTTAAACCGACTATATTATATAATATTTCCTTAAACCATAAAGTGTTTAAGGGCTTTTGCACCACTGTGAAAGTAAAAAAAAGGGAAAATATTGAAATAATTATGGTGATTTACAAGGAATGCCAATGGCTCGCCATTGATCAGACACATATTCAAAATATTATGATGTAATTATTAACACAGGAGGGGAGAGAATATGTTCACAAGATAAACTTCCATTAGTCATTCATTCATTAATATCATAAAACTAGGATAATACCAACGTTTAGGCTCTCATCATTGTGATCATTATTGGTCTAGGAAATTGTATTTGTCAGAGGAAATCCATTATTTTCACAAGTACTTCATCATAGAAGATTAGTTTCATTGAACCATTGGTATCAAAGGTTACCAGGTTATTTAATCAGTTCATTATAAGTCTCGCATAATCGCCATGTTACTGCAGAAAAACATTTGATACTGAGCACTTAATGGGGAAAAGAATATGAGGGTAGGTTAAGGAAGAGATGGTGATTAGGTGAAGGACTACAGTTTAGTTACTACAAATGACTGCCAAGAGAAAGCAAGCTAATTCTGCAGGAAACAGTGGTTAGCCATCACCAAAACTTGGTTTGGACATCACAAAATGTGTGGGTATCCATGGAAAATCCAGTTGACTAAGAAAGGCATCAGTTAGATTATGTTATTGCTATGTACAGAATTAGGAATAGTGTGATTGATTAACATAGGTTATAGAGCAGATGCAGAGTTTCAACACTTTTTAGTTATTTTAAGTGTCGTGTCTGATTCAAAAAGATAAGATATGGGCGGGGGTGAGGAATAAGAATGTAACATCCTTAACTTGATTGAAACAGTCAATCAGAATGGACTGGAGGGACATGAGGCTAATCCACAACCTGCCATGCCACACACTGCACAGGTGGGAGTGAGGACACAAATTCCGGATGAAAAGTGTTAGGAATAGGAGTAGGGCTGGGTTGTTATTTGTCGCCGGAGTTGGCCAACCTAAAAGTGGATGAAGATATTAAAGAGCCTTGGGAGGAACTGAAGATACAAAATGAAGTGTTTTTGCCCAATATGGTTAAAGGACATAATGAGAGAAATGGCGATATGTTAGGAAGCTTTCATATTGAGGGGAGAATATAAGAGAGGGACTTTGAGCATGGGTGCTGAGAAACGATTGGTCAGAGTTTTAATAGAGATCGTAGTTTTTTACGGCACGGATTAATGGTCAAAGTACAGTAGGATAGGGGAAGATTGGAAGTTTTAAAATTATTGTTTAAAGTAGGATGGAAAAGGTGTGGTGGACAGAAATAAAAACCAAAGAGGAAGTCCTGGGTATGGTAAGGGAGAAGAGGGGAGTTTTAGGAGAAATCATAAGTAGGTTAAGAAAATAAGATGAAGGGCATATTGAGTGATGGTGGGATGTTGATGACTGTGACAAGGAGGGGAGGATATTTGGCAAAAAAGGAGATGGCTAAAGTAAGAGAGGGATGGTGGACATATTGAAGGGAGGAAAGAAGTAAATGGAGATGAGGAACAACCTGCTATTTAGTAGAATGCTATGTTGTGGGTTTTTAGGAGAAACTAAATACTTGGGCCCATTCAAAACTTACTTCAACCAGTAGTTTACCCATTAATAATAAATATAATGGTGTAGAGGGTTTGTTTATTATACCCAATATAAACAAATAGCTACATCAGTATCAAAACTCCATTTATTTTGGCATAAGTAAGTAATACTTTCCTCCACTTGATAATCTAATGAATGATAGCGCCACAAGGTCATCATTCATGACTGACAGAATAGTTTGTAGAACCAATTGAACGAGAGGTTTATCAAGGTGAATCCATGTGTGACTCTCTTGTGTAATTTGTATCTCCAGGTATTAATTCTTCAACGTTGACAGCGATGGTAGAACATATAATCCAGATGTTGCAGACAAGGGAAGGCCCATCCCCCTATTGTTTACAGCAGGAATAGATCTATTCTGAGCCACAGAAGGTCGCTGATGGGAAATTATTGCAAAAACGGGCAAGAATATTTTCTGTAAAAAAAGCAAACAATTGTTTAAAAAAAATTATGTATAAATAAATATATATATATATAATTATATATGTGAGAAGGTTTGTAAATATTACACGTTTCTTATTTTCTAAAGTATATATTTAGAAATTAAAATACAAAGAATGGATTTGGAGTACAATCCAACCGGGGATCTTTTTCACAGAATCCCACTACTTTACCTTTGGTCGTGTTTAATATGACATAAACATTTCTTATATTATAATGTGATAATATTCCATTATTGAGTAGAAATTTGGCGTACATACCTGCTAACTCCATAACCATTTCTTCTGTCATTATGGCTGTTGCATTTCGGGTCCACCTCGCACCATGTTCTCCAGTTCCCATATTTGCACGAGCGCTGACGCTCAGAGCGACGGACGCAATGAGTAACAGAAAGATGCAAGTCTTCATCTTTTTCTTCTTTGTTGATTCCTGTCTGATTCGATGGAGGTATTGTTCGTGCGATGAAAAGAAAATGTATCTTAATCAAGGTTTCAATAGGCTAGAAGTATGGCACAGAAATATTGCTTTAATTACTCCCTTCTAGACATTAGGTGTTGGGGGCTCTAGAATAAGGAGGCCTAACTACCGCCCGATATAAATAGAAAATGAATGAATTGGCAATACGACCGAATGAATGGTCTTTTTAAATCCACGGCTGAGCCCAACGCCAAATTCAAGCCGGCAGTGCCAAACTGTTCATGTCCATTTTTTCCCTCAGATAAATTATTTCATCATCATTAAATTACCTGTTAATGAGATCCATATCCCATCTCATTTCAGCTGCATATGAATGCATAACAATGTATTATTTCGAAAGATCAAATTGGCATGAATAGCTGTCTAAACTTATTCCCTTGGCAATGATTATCGTTTGCGAACCAACGCTTTTGACTCAGTTTTCTGAATTAATTAATGCCTCACAGATGAACTCTCAGACTCAGTTAAATGAAAATTGTTGCAACAAGGCATGTGGGACATAATATGCCATATCAATTTAAAATATATTAAGCCCGAGTAGGTATTACAAGGAATGCAAACCACTCTGCTTCAACTCCCATAGAGAACGCACGTTCGCTAGATGGGAGCGTAGTATCTCCATAGATGACACACGTACCTCGAGCCGGTACTCACCTCTAGAGATCCTGGGGCGCAAGTGCTTCGCTGCTTTCGGTCACTCGAGCTTATAGGGTTACGACGAGGGTGTCGCTATTTATTAGATCGTGGTTACCGCTCCTGGCCGCAATCTACTGCCGGATTTTCCAGTTTTTCAAACTTAACGTGCAGTTCTTAATTGAACAAGTCTGAAGGGGAATTTGATACGCAGTTCAAGGATATCGCTCAATTTTCCTTCAATGTTAACGGAAGTAAGGTACTTTGATAATACCATTGAAGTTTTTATCACCAAAAGGCCTAATGCCATGTTCCTTAATTTTCGGTTATTTATTGTAAAAATCTGTTCAGAATTCCTGAAATTCATGATGCATATTTAGACACAGAAGTGGTCAGAAAAACTCTACGCCTCGCCCTTAGATACTATTATTTCCCGCATGATTTTTTTCTATTGTGTTGTCATAACTCTGAGTTGAAGGCATTTAAAATTACAAGTCTTTCCATCCTTCCTCTCGCTGTTGGCAGTCGTTTTAACTAGTTGCGGTGCGTGTGGTGCTGGACTTGTGCAAAATCGAGTACCGTGCAGTGAAAAAATTCTTAATAAAAGAGGTTTTAGTTCCGACCAAAATTCGTTCGAGAGTAGTATACGTGTGTGAGTACAAATCTCCTCTGATTTTCGAGATTGAACGTGGCCGTGAAACCCTCCAAGACGATCCACTTGAAGGAAGTCCGAAAATTGCAATCACGACAGGCACGTTGAACAAAATGCACGAAATGATTTTTTGCATGAAAGGTGCATTAAATTTCAAAGATTGTAGATATACCAGAAGAAGGCATCATGTAATTATTTTTGGGGGAATAGAGCGAGAAAACTTTGCAGAAGATGGGTCTGCACCCTGAAACAAAAACGCATTCGGACGACACATTCCAAATGGTGCGCTTTGCGAAAAACAAGAGTGATTTTCTGCGTCCATATGTGACGATGGATAGAACACAGTTTCGCCATAGCACACTTCAATGGAACCACGCAGTGGATAGAGGGCCGTTCCTCTGCCCTGAAAACGGTAAAGATTGTGTCGCCAGAGGTCTTGGCCTCTTTCATCGCAGAAAGGTAAAAAAATATCTGGGAAGTACTATACTTGCCTTCTGGAAAAACACAAGAGAGACTCGAAATCGACCCTAGAAAATTGAATGATGAGTTAAAATAATATTACAAGCGATTATGTTAAAAAAATAAATTCTTTTATTGACATAAATTTTCATTTTAAACTTCATGTTGGTAACTGATTGAATCACCCTCGTATACTTGATATTATTCCAAAATGAGATTAATTGGAAAACACTATTTTTCCATTTTTCATTTGTGAACCCGTCGCTATAGAAGCGCGGTGAGTTTTACTTTTTATTTCGCTAAATTATGGATCATCTTTTCACAAGTTCCATCATCGACCAATCTCGATATGAAAAGTGCTGCTGTCAATATACCTCTTGGTAATATTCCTCATTTTTTGTAGTTATGCGTCGGTGAATTTCAACGTGAGAACATTTTTTGAATGGGTTTCTAATGAAAAAGATGGAAAAATCTATTTCTAGATATATAACGAACTGTAAACGCAGTCTTGTTTGTTTGTTTTTTGGTTCGCGGGAACTAATAACTTGTTTGAAAAATAATTTTGTCATCTAATGTGTTATTTTTCTCCCTTAAAAACTTAGCCATATTATTTGAAACTATTCGTTTTTTTATTTACTATTATTTCTCCAATCTGCGTTACTTTTGCTCAATAATACTTCCACAGAAACCGCAGCCATTCTGCCATTTATAATTAAGTTCTTAATGGGTTAACACGTTTACGTTCAGGTAATGTTTTTCTATGATGGTCGTCCTTAAAAAGAATTCTAACTATTGGTAATTATTAATACTAACCCGTAAATATATAAAAAAATAAAAAACACGTATTTTCACACCATTTCGTTTAGGACTAAATAAACAAGAAAGTAAGCCTCATTGTGGATCCACTTCATTGAAAGCTCTTTATGTAATATTTTCAGAATTTCGTTGCCCAATGACTCCTTCATCGATCTCAACTACTCATGGAATGTCAGCTTATGTACCAAACGTCCCATTGGAGGCGAGTGCCTTATATAGCAGTTATAAATGGAAGGTCCCTTAATTATAAGTGGTCGTGTTTCATTATTAGTCTTATAAGCATATCTTCACCTTTGATGAATTTATCAGAACGTCTGCAAGAAATATACAAACGTACTTTAACTTTCTCGGGGACGGACCCCCGTTACTCCGGTCGGGGCTCCTCTGTGTTGCCTTTCCAGCCGCCAAGGCTTCTAAGGCAAGGCGTCGTCTTCGCGTTGTCACGGCGTTCTGGCGATCCCTGCTACTGAAACCTGGGCCTCTTCTTCGCTGGGAGGGCATCTTGGCGATCCAGGCTCGCAATGGGGCGCTTATAGCGGTCCCACGTTGAAACCTGGATCTCTCCGAGGCGTCGGATGGTGGCGACGTCTGAATCCGCAGCCCTCTCGAAGAATCTTCGAGACAGCTCCGGAAGAAGGACGTTCAGAGGTTCCGTGTTCCCATCCTGGTGCATCTCTTCCACGCGGGCGTAGCGCCCGCATGTCAAGATGCACCGTAGCGCAGAGTTCTGCACCACTTGGATGAGAGCGAGGGTAGACTTCGGAACTCCTGATCATACCGGCGCCAAATGAGCTTCCATAGCCACCCTGTGAACATGTGAGGGACATGACATTTACCAGGAGACAAATAGAACATCCGCAGCATCAAAGCCAACAAAGCACTCGGCAGGGAAGAATTATCTGATACGAGGACAGAATTAGCTAAAGATTTAGCCCATTTTTTAGAAAGTATTTTCTTCAAATCGGTGGAAAAGGTTCAATACCTCGTGATTGGAAGCTAGCCGAAAGAGCTGCCATCTCTAAATGCGGCGATAGGGATAAACCAAACAACTACCGACCAATATCTTTCGATCATCGATCTCTTGCCAAATATTAGACCAAATTATTGTTAGAAAGTTAAGACTTTCCTCGATTGAAGGAAGATGATACGACACAACCAGCCCGGATTTAGGAAGAACAGATCTTTCGAAACCCAAATAAGTCTTTTTGTTCAAGAAATCCTCAGATCGGGATAAAATAACAAACAAGTTGTTGTGGTATTACTGCATTTATAGAAAGACTTCGATTGTATTCTATTGTATCTATTTGAAAAGATTGGACTGGAGTCTTCTTGTCAAATCCCAAAGAAATATTAGTCATCGATGGGTTGTGCTTAAGATAGGTAGATATAACTTCGAGCGTCCCCCAGGGAAGTGTAAGAGGGCCACTTCTATTCTTAACAAACATTAATATCTTAAACTCACACGTTAGTAGCAACCTCAGGTTATTTGCTGATGGAAAGTTGGTATGAACAGAAATAAGGGGGTAATCAGATTGCGAACTACTCCCTAGAGACTTATATACAATATCGAATTGGCACTCTTTCGGTATTGGAACTTTGAAAAATTCACTGTTTTGAAATTTTGGAAAAGAGGAAGTAAGAAACAGGGCATAAATTATGAAAAAGAAGGATTAAGTGTTAACTACGGTAGATCAATTTAAATATTTTGGGGTAGTTCCAGCACCACCGCTTTCATGGGGAGCACATATCAGGGCAGTATGCGGATCCGCTTGAAAGGAACTTGGCTTCATTAAACGGGTGGTGGGGAAATGTTAGGAGAAAGTAAAAGAAAGGAAATAGGCTGGGCGGCGGTTGAAATGCGAAGAGAAGAAGCGAGACATGGACTTTAAGCAAGGTGCCGAATACACAAGTTTATAATAAGATAAGGCTAATAGACTCAAGTACAGATACTTAGAAAATTTTGTTCTTTCCTCAGACTATCTGGAATCACAATAACTAGAGATCGCTATTCTTAAGGAAATAGTGAAGACATTCAATTTACAAGCGAGAACAAGAATAAACAATGCATAGATACAATGTATATAAGTATTCGTACGTGCGTTTGCTAATGTATCTTAGTTGCTTCTGCATGTATTTGCATGTAGTTTAAAATGGTTTTTGCATGGATACACACGACTCTGAGAGTGTGAATTGGCATGTATTTGTTAGTTTTAAATGTATTTCAATTCTGATTTCCTGGTGGCTACCTAAAACCCCCCGCGTTATGACATTGCGGTGGTTTTATGGGTAATATGTATTTGTAATATCTATTATATCCTATTTGACATTTATCTCCCTATACATATATCACTGTGAAATCCGCCCACATCCTAATATTTGTTCTCACATCGCGGTCCAAATGAAATTAACTTAAATGAAGAAACGCAAGGGCCCGATTTCACTTACCTGGGGTATGCCATAGCTCAATTATACGCTATCAGAACTACATTTACATCTACGAGCACGAAACCCGTGAAATTTCAAAAATCGCGATACTTTCAGAAGAGACCTCGTATTTTGCAGATTCTGTTTGGTGTAAGTATTTAGTAATGAAATTGTTTCCTCAAAATATTTTTCGAGATACATTTGCTCAAATTATTTTCTAGCTCCAATACCTGGTGGCGCTTTTCGACTTAATTTAGGGTATTCGATAATGATACCCTCTCTCAATAACTGGATATTTCACTATTTATCTCTGTATTGTCAGCAAATAGACAAAGTTTTCTAGAAGCCTGAAGCTCGATGTCAATGATGAATAAAAGGAGCAACAGCGGGCCGATAACATTTCCTTGTTGGAAATTTCGATGCGGCACTTGCTGTGACAGCTGATACTCCGATATTAAAATTATTTATCGTAACATATTTATTTAAATTAAATTCTAGCCGTCACGTCTCGCACCACTTTTATTTCGAATTTAGGAATACAGTCCCGACTTGGTATCAGCAGGCTATTTTCTATTCTCAATAGTGATATTATAAGTGCCTTGAAATAAGGATGCACGCGTACCCTTAAGGATCTTTCGGAGTAAGTCGACCAAGGAGCCTTCGAGTTTTGGAAAAGCAAAAGTGCGTGGACGCTCAATGGATGTACTTTGAAGATTTTTGAGGCATCGTTGCAATATCTGGAATAAATCCCTTTTTCAATACGTTTCCCGAAACCTTTAATAAAAACCATTTACGCTTTTAAAATCCAAATAAAGGCAGTGCTTTTTCTGTGACGTAGGACGTATTTTTTCTCACGAAAGATAGCTTTCTAGAACAATTGCTAATTAGAGCCCTATGCAATTATCATTTAAATGCTATTGGTGTAGCGTGCTTTCATCATTTTATCAAGCGCTACTTTTTGCCGGCAGCACGTATCACATGTTTTCATTTTTTTCTTTCATACATTGTTTGCAACTACAAAGTAAACACCTGTAACTTTGATGGAATTTCGCTGTAGTGTAGTAGCCCCTAACGATATACCAGTGGTTGCATTCAATATGTCATGTAGATATTTATTTACATACCCCAAAATAGTGCAGAAATTACATTTCTTTGAACTTCTTTTGGTTTTCTCTTTAATGAATCATAAGATTTGACCCCAAAAACTCATTTAATATTTCATCAATTTTTAACTCTGGAAAAAAGGAATCAATCAGGATATCCCTTGGAGTTTATGTAAACACAATTTAATCATGCAGTTAAATCTGTATATATATTAAGATCAACAAGTTCTTACAGTTCACTAGTGCAATGACCTCAATATTTAGAGCTTTTGAAATTTTCGTTTACTCAAAAAATTACTCACCCAAATATACAAAACGCCAATCCAGCGACTAAATTCTTCAATTTTATTTTTCTCATTTATATTTCTAGCTTTTTTCTAATGCCAGTTGATATTTTCCACGAAAGTAAATTTATGTCTTTATCATAAGTAACATAGTAGTCCTCTAATTTTTCAGAAGTGGGATTGTAATCGTTTCTTCTATTATGCCTGATGAACATTGTGTAAGCCCTCAAATTCAGTTTCACCCTAGTTTTTTTCTAATATTAAAACTAAGGGCTAGGTAACGAGGATATTTTTAGTTAATTTCACCAGTACAGAGCTAGCATAGAAGCGATGAATTCCACATGAAATTTCCTGGAGCAACACTTTGATAGAGGGAAAATTTGATAACGCATCTCACGTCCTTTTGTTTTTGTTTTCGGATACGTTTATATAGTTTTTGTCCCACCATTTCCATAATTGTTTGGTTTTTTCGTAAAAAAATCCAATATCCAAAAAATAAATCTAAAACCCCTATTCAAGCCGATTTAAAATTAAAATTTCCTGAAATCTAATGTCATATTAATCCGCTAGAAGTAAAGAGACTCAATGGTGATCCTTTCGCAGAAAATATGCTCAAATTTTGTTTTACGAATGGCCTTGCATTTATATAGCTAGTATTTGCGAGGTTTAACGCCTGTCCGAATGAAATGGTAGAACCGATACCAGATGACAAAAGACTTCCTTTTACCATAGCTTGAATTTCAAGAAACGAGGGGCTTGTGACGTGGACTCTTCGTGGTTCCACATTGGCAAACACGGGATCAAATTTTTTAACCAATAAAATAATTATTTCAATGAAAAACGGCCAATAGTTGCGTAATTATTAATGGCCAGGAGAAAAAATAATGTCCGTTCTCTAATTGGAAATAAGCCGCTACTTCCACTGTTTCGTGACTGAGGGAAATGACCTCTTCAAATTCCAATGTCAACTTGGCCCCTCTTTCTTTGCGCTATTTATCTTATTTACCTCCCGTAACATTATCACTTTATTAAACCCCTATATCAACCTTTCCATAAACCAGTTCCTCACTTAAGTTCTTATCAAACCCACTAATCGTCCACTGCATTTCCAGTTCAATAGGTGCCAACGTCCACATAATAAGAGCGCAATTCCCTGTCCACACTCGATCCGTGGCCATTTTTAATGATCATTCATCACTCATTTTTCATTTAGAACAGCTGATAGTCTCCCTCTTCGAACGTGGCCATATGCCTTCCTTCTTTCCCTCTCTCAACCGCTTCATCATCCATTCCTCTTCTCCGCTGACACCGCACCCCAAATCAAACATCGATGCGCCTTCGAATCATTGCACTAATCACTTGGCTGGCCCGATTACCTTTCGCCTTTTTCCCCTATTCTTTAGTACAGCCCGCTCTCCTTAAGCTCTGCTCCAAGCATGTCCCAAATTCTACAACAGGCGTTTCATAAGCCTCCACATTATACTGCGACATAACAGCCCTCCGCACCGAACTTCTCCCTCCAGAGCTCAATATCTATGACTTCAAACACGTTGAAAAACAATCCTTTTCGTTTACACCGACCCACGTGTAATTAAATTATACGGCCAATTAAGTTCAATAAGTGTCCCATCCCTACCCGTGCTACAACCTTGACGTGGTGGAAGGGCTTGTGCGATCCGATGCTAGAGCTGTGATGGCGGGAGTAATAATAATTGCTTCTGGTAGGGTCACCCATGCCAGATAGGTCAAAAGTTAGGAGCCAAACGAAAGGTAGTCAAATGTCTTGGGAGTCTTGGGAGGAAATTTGGCAAAAAGAATTAGATAAAGTCCAGAGAAAATCCGCTAGATTCGTTAAAAATTGTTATGATAAGAATACAAGCGTGACAGGTCTCTTAGGGGATTTAGGCTGGGAACCACTTGAAGTGCGGAGAGAACAAGCGAGGCTTAGACTTTTAGAAAGGTTCACAACAAACGAGTTTAAATATGACACTGAAGGAATTATAATGGCCCCACACTACTTAGGTAGATCAGACCACCAAGATAAAGTAAGGGAGATAGATTCCAGGACAGATAGGTACAAATACTCATTCTTTCCCCGAACAATCAGAAATCATAATTGTAAGGAACCGAAGTCAGTTTGGAAATATTAAAAACATTGAATTTACAAGTCGGAGCCAAGTGAAACACTGCAAAGCTGTTAGGTATACTTCCAAGTGGATGTGTATGTAAGATGTAGATTGAGTGTTTGCATGTGTGTGGGGTGTAAGTGTTCTTGCATGAATGTATGCCATGTTTTTTTTTGGATGTATGATTTTCTGGTTATTGCATGCGGTTTTTTTTCTTTTTCTTTTCTAAATTACGGGTGGTGTCCTAACACCCCCCGCCACACGCCCTTGCAGCGGCTTGCGGGGTATTAAGTAGATGTAGATGTAGTCCACGCAGCCTCTGCTCCTCAGTGAGGCGGCTACAATGGCGTCTGACCCCAGTGGGGCGGCGTAAGTGATGGTGTCACGCTAAAAACACTATAGAGGAAGACAACGGGAAACAACCTCAATTATCATTCCCAAGATTTAAATGATGGGAAAAACAGAGATTTTGAGTCCTGGCAACTACGGGGCTCGGCCCAATCGGCCGTGTGTCGTGCCCGGCAGCGGGGGAGGCAAGGCTTCCGCGGTCGTCATCCCACGAAACACTTGCAAGGGAAATCCAGCAGCAGCAGGACAGAAGACGCAGGAGAAGAAGATCACATTAGTTAGAATAGGAACGTGAAATGTTAGGACAATGATGAGGACTGGGAAATTGGAGAATGTTAAGCGAGAGATGGGAGGGGGAAATATAGATAGTTTAGGTCTATGCGAGGTGAGATGGAAAGATAGCGGGGATTACTGGAATGATAAGTGTAGAATAATATACAGCGGTGTGGACGAGAGCCAACGAGGGGTTACCATAGTATTAAATGAAGAGGTAGGAAGAAGCTAGGTCAACATAGCGCAGGTAATGGATAGAATGCTAATAGTAGATATAAAAGCAGAACCGACGAACTTAGTTATTATTCAGGTATACATGCCACCGAGAAACCATAAGGAAGAAGAGGTCGATAGGATATACGATCAGTTAGAGGACTTAATCGCGTGTGTTCCTGCAGGGAAACATTTGATAGTAATGGGGGATTGGAATGAGACGGTAGGCGAAGGAAGAGATGGTGACGAGGTCGGGGACTACGGCTTAGGCACGAGGAATGACCGCGGGGAGAAAGCAGTGGAGTTCTGCAGGAGACAGGGGTTAGTCATCACCAACACTTAGTTTAGACACCACAAAAGACGCAGGTACACATGGAAAATGCCAGGTGACTCAGAAAGGTATCAGCTAGATTATATCCTGGTTAGACACAGGTATAGGAACAGTGTGATGAATTCACACATCTTCCCGGGAGCGGATGCGGACTCTGACCACAATTTAGTTGTTATGAAATGTAGGGTCCGTTTCAAAACATACGGCAGGGGCGGCGAGTAAGAAAATGGAATGTAGAAGCAGTAAACGGTTTGAAAAGGAAGGAGTACTAAGGGATGGTAGCGGAAATCATGGAGAATGGTAAAGAGCCAAGTAGTATCGAAGAAAATTGGGAAAGTTTCAAGAAAGGGTTGTCTAGAGCCGCAAAAGACACTAGTGGAACCGTTAACACTAAAAGGATGAGGAAACCGTGGATCACGGATGAGATGATTAGACAGATGGAAGAGAGGAGAAAATGGAAGAATGTCAATACAGAGTTAAGCTTATTAAAGTATAAAGAGTTAAATGATTAATTGAGGCGGGCAAAAAATAAAGCAAAAGAAGCATGGTAGAAGACGTAGTGTGAGGATATGGAAAGTCTGCAGAGAAGGGGTGAAATTGGTGCGCTGCACAGCAGAGTTACATTTTTATCGGGAAGTAAGAAAGGGAGATCTATGCTTACAGTTAGAGATAAGGCGGGTATGAAAATTGTTGACGCAGGGAAGATGCAAGAGAGGTGGAACGAACATATAGAAGAACACTATAGTAAATATCTAAGACCTACAAAGTTAGACATAGAAAAGGAACATGGCGTAGAGAAAGATAGCTTAGGTCCAGGCATACTCGATGATGAGATATAAAGGTCATTAAGGGAGATGACACTAAATAAGGCCGTGGGGGTATATAACACCCCGGTGAAACAAATGAAATGTTTGGGAAAATGTGGGAGGAAGAGGCTATATGGGCTGATTCGTAGTATATCTGAGGAAGGAACCTGGCCAGAAGACCTTGTGAGATCAGTTTTAGTTGCTATTCCGAAAAAAGGTACAGGCCACGTCATGTGAGGACTACAGGACAATAAGTTTGATATCCTACGGAGCTAAAGTTGTTCTCAGGATCATAAACAAAAGGATAAGGGCAATTGATTACTTAGGGGATGATCAGTTTGGGTTTAGGAAGGGGAGAGATACGCGTGATGCCATTGCAGTAATGAGATTATTAATCGAGAGGAATATAGAATATAACCAGAAAGTATTTGCCTGTTTCGTAGATTTCAAAAAAGCGTTTGATAGATTGAATTGGGGAAAGGTAATGAGTATATTGAGGAAAATAGGAATAGATTGGAGGGAAAGGAGGTTAATCCGATCCTGTACATGTCTCAGACTACACAGGTGCGAGTGGGGAACGGATAGTCCGGATAGGCAGTCTTAGGATGAGGTGTGAGGCAGGGTTCCTCATTATCACCGTTGCAGTTCAACCTGTATGTAGAGGAAATGATTAAAGAGGCATGGGAAGAGATGGAGATAGGAATGAAAGTGGGCGGGGAATTCGTAAAATCAGTTAGGTTTGCTGAAGACCTAGTTTTAGTTTGTCCGTCAGCCAAGAGGTTGCAAGCATTGCTGAGTGAATTGGAAATTCAGTGGGACAGGTATAGGATGAGAATCAATATTAATAAAACAAAGGTTGTGCAATTTTCTAGAAAGAAAAATGCTAAGCTGAACAATAAAATAGGATTTCAAAAACTGGAGCAGTTAGAACAGTTTACGTATCTCGGAAGTGTTTTGGACCGACTCGGTCAAAGTGGTAAAGACGTAAGGAGAAGAATAGCGCTTGGCAAAGAGGCTTTCACAAGGAGGAGGGAGTTGATGACAGGGACGTTGAGTAAGGATATTAAGAAAAGACTTGTAAAAATTTTATAGCCTACCTACGTGCGGCGCGGAAACGTGGTCATTGAAGCAAGAGGATAGACGTACACTCGAGGCTTTTGAAATGTGCGTGTGGAGAAGAATGGAGAAGGTGAAATGGACAGAGAAGAAAACAAATGAGAAAGTACTTGGTATGGAGGGAGAAATCCTATGGAGGCAGGAAAAGCGGATGAAGGGGGTATTGACCGGCAGTGGGATTGTGAAGACTGTAATAGAGGGGAGAATGTTAGGCAATCGAGGAATGGGAAGGAACAGGATAGGGATGTTGGACGGGATGAAGGGGGGAGAATAGAACTCAAAGATGAAGAGGGACCTGATGAATAGTAGGATGCTCGATTTTATGTTTTGTCAAGAGTCAAAAAATATTTATTTAGTAGATGTGTCCATCCAAAAACCTACCTTAACCGTTAGATAACCTTAAAAACAAGATTCCCATACCAACTATAATGTAACTGGGGCATTTATTTTTACTATGTCTCAAACATCTGCTGCCTTTCCAAATAAACTATTACGGAATATCTTACTCGAGTTTCAAGTCCAAAATGATTACAAAACCCGTACGTTTCACTCATAAACCGTGTTCTCATTTCTTATCTCCAAATCCTTCCTTCCACTGCGTCAAATGCAGAGCTTAGAAATGATTATGTAGCCAATAAAAAATAATAAAAAAATAATATGGCCATTTAACTCATTCCTCCCACTCAGTTTCCAGTATTCCTTAACTCAGCAATTTCCATGATATTATATTTACTCTGATGCCTTTAGCATTGGTCTAATGCTAATATTATATGGGAATACTCTCCTAATATACAATGTAAATCTCACTCCGGCCCCAGTCCACTACATCCACTTGTCCCTGCCTTTCCCCCTCGCCAATTCTCTTCTCCCAACCTTCGCTTCCTCGCTGAATGCAGCATACATAGTGGGACAAAGAAACTTAAATTAAATGTTCTTCTGATGACAAAGAGACTCCCATAAAATATCTGCGTTCCTAGGAATTTCCCAAAAGCTTCATTAATTCAAACAACCATGAATAGGTTACAAAAACAAAGCTAATTATTAATTACATTTGATGTTTAAGTATACATTTGAAATTGGATATAATAATAATTGGATATTTACAATTTCAGCTCTTTATAATTTACCCAGCGATGTACAATAATTTCGATACCCATTTCATAACAAGAACTGTCTTACTTCTCAAAATAGCCATTCGCTGCCGACATCAAATCTTCATGCTTGGGAAATATTTGACCACCGAGCCATTTTTTCAAGTTTACGAATAGGAAATAATTCGAAGGAGCTGAATCTGGCGAATAGGGTGCAGGAGATAGCAATTCAAACTTTAATTCATGAATTTTGGCCATTGCAATAACGGATTTGTGAGCTGGCGCATTGTCTTGATGAAACAACACTTTCTTCTGAGCCAAAGACGTCCGCTTTTGCTTGATTTCTCCGCTTAAACGTTGTTATAAGTTAATGATTTCACTCGCATAATAATCGTCATTGATAGTTTCTTCCTTTTCCAAGATAGTCAATAAAAATTATACCACGTGAATCCTAAAAACCTTACCTGCATATGAGATGTTCTCCGCCTTCTTTGGACTCGGTTTTCCCATTTGAAACCATAGCTTTGATTGTTCTTTTGTCTTGGGTGTGAAGCTATGCACCAATGTTTCATTCATGGTTGTAAAATGGTGCCAAAAACCTGCTTTGGTGCCGTGTAACTTTGCTAAACACTCAATCGAAACATGTTCACGACACTGGTTTTGCTCGAGTGTGAGCAATCGTGCCAAATCTATCTTGCACACAGCTTTCTCATGTCCAAATTTTCATTTATTATACGATATACCGCACTTTTTGGAATGCCTATTATGTCTGCTAGCTTTTGCACTTTTAGTTGACGATCATTCACTATCATTTTGTGGATTTTCTTTACCGTTTCTGGAGTCGTCACCTCATTTGGTCGACTAGGTCGATGCTCGACTTGACAGCTCGTACGGCCTCGTTTAAACTCTGATACCCAATATTTTACTGTTTAAAACGAAGGAGCAGACTCACCCAGAGTAGAATCCAGTTCAGCTTTTATATTGGTTGGACTGAGGGCTTTCAAATAAAAGCATTGTATCTCATCACGATGACTATTTTCTCCATTTTCACAAAGTCACTGAAAGCGTTTTCTAATGATGGCTGCCAAACAAATAATTAAAAACGTTGTGGGTTCAAACTTGAATTACGACGATGAATCGAAAAGTAAGGTCCCCTATTTTTTTCATAAAAAATCAAATTTATTCTCAACTTTGCGTACACGTTATTTTGTTGTCTCGCCCAGATAGTCAACGTATTTCAAACATGAGCATTCATGAGTGAGGTTAACGCCCAAACAATTAATCGAGCACAACATTTCTGTTTCGGTTTTGCTGATGCAAGAATTCAGGAAAGAATTTTCTTATTCCAAAAATCCATTAATATACAATTTTTTAGGTGTAAATCTAATCGACATACGAGGTATTTATTTATTTACTTATTTACACAATCACGTTGCAATTAGGCAAATTTCCTGGTGGCAACGGTCAAGTTAGGTCAAAGATAACTCTTACGACGAAAATTACATACGAACACATAAAGACAGATAAGAGACAAAATATTTTTACATAATGACACTTCCACATCACATACAAACAAACTTTCACATCACATACAAACAATATTTTCAAAACTACAGTGAAGTTTATTACCCAGTGGCTGCTTTACATTTCAACTTAAAACTTCTAAAATTGGATGGAAAGGGCTCAAACAAACCTCCAGGCAGCTGGTTCCAATCAATAATGGTTCTATTTAAAAAATAGTATATTTTCTTATTTGTTTTTTGAGTCCTTATTTTTATTTTGAAATTATGGTCGTTTTTTCCCTTAAAGTTAGGCTTTTCTACCTCTTTCCATAAATCTTCCCACGCTTCATCCTTTTTAACAATTCTCTACATCGCGCCTAACCTACTCCTTTTTCTTCTATTTTTCAAACTCTCCCATTTCAGTATATGTAACATTTCTGTGACACCATCTGTTCTTTTGTACCTTCCGAGTACATATCTTGCTGCCTTTCTTTGAACTTTCTCTATCTTTTCAATATGTCCCACTTCATATGGATGCCATACTATGGAGGAGTATTCTAGGATAGGGATAACCAGTGCCTTATATGCTTTTTCTTTTGTGGCTACGCCACTTCCTTTTAAATTTCTCATCACCCAATGCAATACTTTAAATGCCTTCTGTGTTGTCAAATTATCTACTTGGACTCCCCACCCAAGATCCTTAGTTAAATGAATGCCTAAATATTTGCATTGACTAGTACATGGGATTCTTTCTCCAAAGAGGGTGTAAATTTATTTTTCTGCATCCTTTTTATTTGAAAAATTTATATGCTTACTTTTACTTATATTAATGCCCATATTATTATTTGTAACTTAGTCACCAAGGCGATCGATGTCATTTTGTAGTATTGCGTGGTCATTTAAATGCTCTATTCGTCTGTACATAATGCAGTCATCAGCAAAGTCTTATTTGGGAATGTAAATTGTATGGTAGATCGTTTACGTAAATAAGGAATAGAAATGGCCCTAGAACACTGCCTTGTGGAACTCCTGCTAATACGTTCGCCTCATTTGAAAATGTATCCCCTAATTTTACTTTTTGAGTTCTGCCTCTGAGAAAATTTTTTATCTATTGTTTTACCCTCAAGTCCAATGGTAACGAATCCAACTTTAACAATAATTTATCGTGAGGCACTCGGTCAAAAGCTGCCGAAAAATCAACAATTAATGCATCCACATCCTTTCCTTCGTCTATTGCGTCGCAGATGTATTGACTTGATCCCAAAAGCTGCGTTTCAGACGAGTATCCCGTTCTAAACCCATGTTGGTGTTTGAATAGCCATCTATCTCTTGCCCACCATTCCCGAATGTAGTCAGCGATTCTTTTTTCCATTATTTTGCAAAAAACTGAGGCTATGCTTACCGGTCTATAATTGTTGGCTATTGTTTTATCCCCTTTCTTGAAAATTGGTGTAATATTAGCTTTTTTCCAATCATTGGGCAAGGCATCATTATTTAAAGTTACTTTCAATAGATGACTCAGGTACAAAGCAATTGCGGTATCACCCAGTTTTAGAATGTCAATTGAGATATTATCCGGTCCCACTGACTTATTTTTCCTCATCCTCCTTATTTTTTTCACAAAATATGAGTCCTCCACGTTAATACTATTTGCCGAGGGGAGTAAGCTATTTGGTGCTGTTATGCTGATAAAGTTCTCTGTCGTTTCGGAGCAATTAGGCAAGCCTTATTTTCCTTTTTGCTTTCTATTCCCCGAAAAACATCCGTAAAGCAGGAGTTGAACATATTTTCTATTTCTACAGTGTCTGTTACAATGCCATTTTCCTTAGTTTTTAATATATTCACGCGTTCCCTGTTATCTTTCCTTGTTCTAATGTATCTATAAAATTTCGGTGCGTTGTCTTTCGAAATTGCATTGATAAGAAATTTTTCCTTTGCCTCCTTCTTTTCCCTGTTTAGGTTCCGGACCAAGGTCCTGTAATGGTGTGACATTTCTTTACTTTCATTCTTTAATCTGTGTGCCTTTCGTACCGCTCTCTTGAGTTTTTTTATGGTTTTGTTGTAGTACTCCGGATCCGTGTTCTGTTTCAAATATTTTATGGGAACATACTTCATTTGCCCTTTAAGAATTATTTCTTGTTTTGAATTTGATTTTGAAGGTCAAATTTTGTTTCGTGTGAGAGGCAGGGAATAGTAGTTGCACCGTTGAGTAGCCTGTGTCCACTGAAAACCTACGTTAACTGAGAGATAACCAATTATAGTAATAATATGGTGCACATCATAGATTCAGCATCGTGATGAAAACCAATTTATCGCAATCCTTAGAGTATGTGTAAGGGGGCTTTAACAGTGGAAACTGAGGAATCACAAACCTATTCCCTCACATCTATTTTGTGCAAGGTTATGGAACATACAAGCTGCTAGTTCGAACGTGAGACACCTCGAAAGCCAGGAGGTGTTGATGAGAAATCAGCACGGTTTCCAAGAGGGTAAATCCTCAGAGAAAAAACTTGCGCTTTTTGCTCATGATATCCCGGGAAAGAGCAGTGTTCCAGTGGACGCGATTTTCCTCGATTTTAAGAAACCCTTACTCGCAAAGCTAGAAGCATTTGGCATAGATAGCTGCAAAACAGTATCAGGTACTTCTGCTGCTCTCCAGGGGAGTATCATCGGACCTCTTTTATTCCTACTTTAGTTTAAAGATATTGACTCCGTAGTTACTAGTAAGATACTTTTATTTGCCGACGATGCTGTGGTTTACCGTGATATCCGTTGTCCTGAAGACAGAGAAGCTTTATCAGACAACCTCAATGCTAAAAGACGCCGGTGCGACACATGGCAATTAGAATTAAACCTAAAAAATTGATAAATATTTGGAAAAAGAGCAATTCCCAACCGAACGCCTACTGCATTGGGAGCACCGAAATGTAATGTGTAGACTCAATGAAATACCTAGGCGTTACCCACACTCACGATCTCCCTTGGGTGAAACACGTACTCAAGATAAACTTAGTTGCGTATCCGAAATATTGAAGCAGCTAAACAGCGAATCACTCACGGAGCGAATGTAAAATTACAAATTGAAGCTCTTGACTAAATAGGAGGGATATTTCTTTAGCAGTGATGAAGAAAATGTATTTCTACCCCCATTGTACTATGGTAGAAGAGATCATGGTAATAAAATTAGAGAGATTAAGTATCTCAAGAGATAGATATAAGATGTCATTTTTCCCACGAACGATAGGGGAATATAACAACAGTGTCCAACCGCGGTGGGGTCAAGTTTGAGTATAAAATATTCTGGTGTGTATTCACCCGCTACCACGCACTCTAGTGGTGGCTTGCCAATTGCATAAATGAATTGCAAAACGGTTTTATTTGTTATCATTTCCTTAAATGCCCTTTCAATCTCACCGTTTACTGACTTAAGCCTGGACCCAAGCCATCTTCATCTCTGTCATATTCTCTTTCTTTGTCTAACCTTACTTAACTTTAACAAAGTTCCAGGTATATATTAATTTATATAACTTATTTGAAAGTCTCACGGATGTAAATAATAATGCTTATGAAGTTAGTACCAGCGGACAAAGAAAAAGAAAAGTTATGCTATAGTTTTCGAATTTTCGGTGGTCTTTTTTGTATGATTCTGTGTTTTTGTCTTTGTCCGCTAGTGTTTACTTCATCAATATTAAATTTATACAAACTCGTATCTTATATGTATGTATAGGAATTTTTACCATACATTTTCTATATACATACCTTCCTTCTCTCTTGGATATTTCAGCTTCAAATAATATATTTCCCTACTTATCCCTGATTTCCAACATAGTTTTTAAGGCTTCCCTAGAGTTTTACATCCTTTTAGAATAGCACAACAATTCAAACCTTCCTCTGCAAACCTTCCATATCCTCGCGTTGTATCTTCCACGAAGCTTCTTATTCTTTATTTGTCTCAATTTATTATTGAAATCTTCATACTTCTGTCTACCTAACTCTCGAAGTACATTCTTCAATTTCCTTCTTATATCAATCTTTCTATTCATCTCGTTTGTAATGCATGGTTTCTTCGTCATTTTCCTATTAACAGCTATAGTTTATTTTACGGCTTTCGAAATCCCTTAAATAATATGTCCCCATTTGTTTCTTTCTTATATTGAGCTTCCTATCCTCATTCAAAATTTTCCCCAAGGCCAGCTGATACTCCTTCTTTGTCCATCCAGTCGATGCTTCCACATTCCAATTCCTAACCCGCCGCTCCTACCTTATTTTTTGAAGCGAACGCCACACTTCTTAGCTACTAAATGTTTATCAGAGCGTCATCTCCCGCGAAGTTGTGCGAATCGATCACGCTGTTCCTAAATCTGTGCCTAGCCATAGCGCAATCTAACTGATACCTTTCTGAGGCACCTGGAATTTCCATGTGTTCCGATCCGGCTCTCATCCTATCCGCCTTGAAGTACTCCACAAACTATACTAACTCTAGTAATCTCCCATCTTTGCATCTCACCTCGAAGACGCCTAAAACTTTTATATTCACACTTTCCATATAAGGCTTTATATTCTCTCAATTCTCACCACCAATATTTTCCCAACATTCAAAATTCCTATTGTTACGAATTCGGTCTTTTTATCAAGTTGCAATATTAGATATTCCGAGGCCGTTCAAAAAGTATCGCGAATTTGGAATTTCCCTGGGTTACTTTCGAATATGATTTTAGATTTTTGTGGCGTTACGTTGGAACTTATACCTCTCACTTATGCCGAAAAGTTCGGCTACTTTAAATGTTCCGTGAAATGTTGACAGCTGTTTTTCTTGGACTTGTTTCGGCTTGTTTTCGATTTTTGCCTGTTCCAAAAAATGGATCAACGAATCAGTATCAACTTTTGTGTGAAAAACGAAATTAAGTGCGCGAACGCATTCCGAATGTTGACTGTGGCCTATGGAGAAACTATTTTGGACCAAATGAACGTTTTTCGGTTTAACAAAATGTTCTCTGAGGGCGGAGAAGATGTGAACGACGAAGAGCGTACCGGACGCCCGATCACGCCAACAACAGACGAAAATATCGATGAAGTGAAGAAAATAGTATTGGCCAATCGTCCAATCACCGTTGGAGAAGTTGCTGAGGACCTAAACATATCCATTGGCTCGTGAAATTAGAGTTTTACTAATGATTTGGGCATGACACGGGTCGCCGCGATATGTGTTCTAAAATTGCTCAATTTCGACCAAAAACAGCGATGCATTAACATTGCTAATGAGGTGTTGAACTCTGTCCGCAACGATCCAAATTTGCTCCAGAGGGTCATAAATGGTAACGAATCATGGGTTAATGGTTATGACTTGGCAACTAATGCTCAATCATCCCAGTGGAAGCTTCAGCACGAGCCAAGACTAAAAAAAGTTTGGGTGAATGTGAAAGTATTACTTACAGTTTTATTCAATTGCAGGGGCGTGGTCATCATGAGTTCTTGTTATGTGGTAGAACGGTAAATAAGGAATATTTCCTGGAAGTTATGCGTTATTTGCGCGAAGCAATCCTTCACAAACGCCCGGATTTTTGGAAGAACAAAAATTGGCTTTTGCACCATGACAGCGTCCCTACTCACACATCATTACTAGTGCGCGAATGTTTGGCCAAAAACAACACACTAATGATCTCGCAGCCACTGTATTCCCCAGATCTGCCCCCCTGTGACTTTTTCTTGTTCCCGAAACTGAAGGGGCTCATGGAAGGACGACCCTTTGCTATGATTGACGGGAGAAAGATTGCATCCGAGGAGGAGCTGAGCAAGATAACAAAAAAATGATTTTTTGAAGTGCTTCGAGAATTGGAATAAACGTTGGCACAAGTGTATAATATCTAATGGGGATTATTTTGAAGGGGACAAAATAGATATTCATGAATAAATAAATTATTTTAGAAAAATCACAAAAGTCGCCATACTTTTTGAGCAGACTCGTATGTCGTACAAGCATTGTATGGTGTTGAGGTGGACAACTAAATTTAAAACGGCGTCCTCTGGGAACATTGCGCTCTCTCTCTCTCGAAACAAGGATATCAAGAACCATGCTGGTTTTTCATCAATAGCTGTTGACTACCGTGGTCATACACCGCCTAACTAACAATGAGATGTTCATTGAGCTTGCACGATATCGATTTGAGGGCATTAGGTCTGAAACGGCTTGGTTCCCCTGTAATGTTATGAAATATGGCTGTTACATCGGCCGGTTAACGTGGGATTTACTAGGGACTTCTTAAATACATGTATGGTTTCTAGATGCGACGAAATTTCAAAAACTACTTCCTTAAATATTGTTGCAAGTCTTTAATGGGAAAGAAAGGAGTCGTTGAGGTTTATATTTTTTAGCTAACCTTCCATTTTATTGCATGATATTTCAATTTTAGATATCGGTTGGAGGTGGAATTTGATAAGTCATCGGAGACTTTAGGTGAAACATTGTTAGAAACGCTTTGAAAAGAGTGTAATAAGTTGGCATTTTCCAAACTATTGGTTACGCTTTCACTGTTATCATTTCCGAGCGAATCAACTTTCTACTTATTTCCCTGAACCTCTCTGACGCACGACAAAAAGGCTTTCGGATTATCTTTCAAATTCACTTCTTATCTCTTCCTCTGGAGTTATTTAGCCCATTCCGTGTTGTTATTGCCTTTCGCCCCAGATAGATAAAACTCATTAGTATTTCCATTCCTTTTTTCGCTAGAGATATCGCTCCTTTTATTTTTCGTCTTGATGTGACATAGACTTAGGTGTCCTAGCAATTGTCTATCTTCTGAATTTCAGTTCAGTTTCCATGTTACCGTTTACAAATTTATTTAGAATGAAGGTATTTACAGTCAAGGAAGTGATTCCACGTAGCAACGATATTACGGTATTCACTGTCTTTTTAAAAATTCTCAAATGAACACTGAAACACGCGTTCTAATCACGTCATCATCTGCATTTTTAATAAGTAAATTTGAGCATTTTGAGTCATCATCTGCATTTAATTTGAGCTAATCGCTTCAGAGGTATTTTAACATCCTATTAATGCAAAAGAAAAGTTACCACTTTTTACTCTGTGCTCCGTAAGCAACTTAAATCGTTTCTTTTCAGGTTTTTCAGATACGTTTGTTGAAAAAAGAATATGAATTTCAACTTGATTCGCAGGTACCTTTTTTACCCCATTTCAAAACTACATGTCATCTAAAATGGGATTTTGACATTTTTTCCGATCATAATGAGTCTTGTGATTGTTTTGGGATGAGAAAATTGTGTTTTCCTGGCTTTTGTATTGATATTTTTTGTCTTCTAACATCTTATAGAATGCACATATATAGATTCTTATAGATATTTTTACTTAGGCTGTATAATAGGTAGTTATTACACACCAGACTACATTTAACCCAAAATACTTATCTCTCTTAGCGCGGTCTGAGAGTGTTATTCTGATTCCTTATCGTTCCTGCGAAAGATGACATCTTAAATCTATTTGCTCTACACTAAGTATGTTTCATTTTACTAACAGCATCTGGTCAAGCCACGACAGGGTTATTAATACATTTTCTACACAATTGCTAAGGAGATATCCTTCAAATATCGCAATAGATTTAATTTGTCATTTATCCTTCGTTCCGCGAGCGATTCCCAGCCTAATTTCTTCCATAATGTTAATGCACCACTCCGTTCATCATAACAGCGTTTTACAAATCTAGCTGATCTACGTTGAATGCGGTTCACTTCGGGAGCCAATCCAACTTCAAAAGGATCCCTCGTACTAGCAGAATATTCTAAATGGGGTCTAACCAGCTAAAGATTTCTCAGAGAGCATTTCTCCTTAAACTTATCATCACGATTCCCAAAATTTTCATGATAAATCCTATTTTTTTGTTAGTTTAATTGCATGTTTTTCGTATACTATGCTTTACCCAAGAGAGTTTAGGAGTGAGGGTAACCCTCAAATGGTTAATGGAGGCGAACCTTTTGGTGTTCCTAATACAATGGGCGTTCCAGAGAGAATGGCTCTTTTTCCAATATTCATCAGGATTTACTTTTTTGAGTGTTTTTGTCATTCGTCCCACCAACGTCGAACAGCGTTTAGGCCATTTCCTTAAGTTAATGCTTGTGGACCCATTTGAACATCGGACGCTCTCCGAACCGTAACCTGGAATTACCTCAGCACTGCTGACGCGAAAATTTAAACTGCAATATAAACACCACCCCCGGTTTGATTTACTATGCCATTTCTGTAAAGGGAAAAGAATTTTAGCAATATTTTTCGTCGGCGATATCAGTGGACAACGAGCCATGAATTCTAATAATTTGACACGTGTCTGTGCTTCGAATAAGGGGATGATATTCAGCGATTTTATTTTTTAAACTTCAGCAGTATAAATGATAAAATGACATTGAGATGACGGTTACTTGAATGGGAAACTTTTTCTTATTATTATCGATTACTGTAGAAAATGTTATGTGTGAATCTAACTCTTTCATATTAGATGACTTATTGTATTCCTATCTTCTGACGACCCTCACTTCATTCCAAGCGAAACCACTATGAAATAAGGAATTTACGTACCTATTTAACCCAATTGGCCCACAGAGCGAAGGATAAGTATTTTCGTTAGCCTAATATTCACATTTTGACAACATTCTTCTCATACTGTGACATTGATGTGACATTAATGACACTGTGATATGTTTTAAGAATGACTTCTGTTTGTTATATCATGTCATTGCCACCCGGCTTATCGCCTAACAGCAATGTATCCCAAATAATAATAATAAAAGGAACTTTTTGTTAGCTTCTCCACGCATTCCCCGTGTATGTTTCACGCAGGAGAGGTCGTAAATGAGAATGAAGCCTAAGTATTTCACCGAGTCTACAGATTCTATTTCGGTGTTCTTGATTCAGTAGGCCTTAGGAGGGAAATAATCTTTTCCATAAAATTCATCACTACTTCCCTTTTTGGAAAAAATAGATCGTTCAGCAAGGCAACTCTCATATTTGTTATCATTTGAAGTTTCTACACACAGCGCCACAGATTTGATGATTTTAGGAAAGCGTTTATTTTATCGACAGCAGTCGATCTTGAAATGGGTTGAGTGGGAAAATTGACCTCTCCTCAAAGCATAAGTTTTCTGTGTATTATGTCAAAACCTTTTTCTAAATCAATTAAAGGGTGCAATATTTTTTCTGTTTATCCTAAGTAACTTTCTAGAACCAATAGTATTGACTATATCTCGTTCCTTGACTTCCCCGGAAACCAAACTAATTTTCTCCAGCATATTTCATATTTTTTCAATTCCTGGATTTAATAAGTTCAAAAGGACACTTCCAGAGGAAAAATAGGTGTTCGTGTTAACGTGTGCACTCAAATTTGTTCCTGGTTATGTAATAAATAGAATTTGACCTATCTAAAGTCCTTGGCTATCTCTCACATGCAATGGCCGTAATACGTTGTCATAAAATATACTTCTTGAATTTGTTTACATGGAATTTCCTTATCTCTGCAAGTATGATATCCAAGTTGCGTTTACACAACATAGCTTATCTTAAATTCTCTCTTTTAGAACGGCAAACCACTTTCTGCACCTATTTTTTCTTTAAGTTTGATAATATTTCTTCTGATATTTATATCTTCACAGGGTACTCTTTCATGCGAGCGAAAACAGCCTTATTTTCTGCCAAAAGTATTCTCCCTTTGCTTGTCACCCCTGTGGTTCCACTCATCTCTGATTATTGCAATGATGACGCCCTGACAAATAGTAATTGCATATTTTCAGTAAAACTATGAATAAAGTCAGTAAAATATTTATGTTAACCATAAATTGTAATTATATATCATGATTTTCAATCAATCATGAAGTTAATTTCGATGAAAAATATTACCATCACACGCATGTGAGCTATTATATGGTGAACTGCTTTTCGACAATATTTGCGTTTCTTCAATATATATAGACCGTTCCTTCAATATATATATATATATATATATATATATATATATATATATATATATATGCTTTCATAGACGTAACACGGAAGTGCCGAATAGTACAATACACAGTAACATAGAAACACAAAAAAAGAGAACACTCACACGTATTTTCTTGATATTTCGACGGAAACAATCCGTCTTCCTCTGAAGATATAGAAGTAATGGTAATATATATATATATATATATATATATATATATATATATATATATATATATATATATATATACATTCAAACACGAAATCCCGCCAAACGGCGAATAAATACTCATATATACAGGAACAGATATAAGGAAAAGGGCTAGGAACACATATAAAGGACGAACACAATAGAGGTGGGGAAGGCGGAATCGAACGGATCACAAGAGTAAAAATATTTCCTCAACCGGGACTCGAACACCGGATCTTTCCACTTGCCGGGCGGATGCTCTTAACCACTTGAGCTATCGAGGATAGTCCATTTATCCTGAGATCCGTGGGTCTAATATGTCGCCAAGCGCCCCGATTCTTTCAGCCAAGAGATGGCGTCAGGGGGCTGTTTCATTTCATTTTTTACTCTTGTGATCCGTTCGATTCCGCCTTCCCCACCTCTATTGTGTTCGTCCTTTATATGTGTTCCTAGCCCTTTTCCTTATATCTGTTTCTGTATATGTGAGTATATATATATATATATATATATATATATATATATATATATATATATATATATATATATATATATATATGTACTACCTTGATAAAAAAGTTCCCGGAATAACCACCGTGTGGCGCTCCCATCGTTCCGATTTGAGTTCTGTTTTTTTTCTTAAATTGGTACATCTGTTGTTGATATTCCCTTTAAATCTTAGTGTCATAACTTGACATTTGCAAAAGTTACGTAGCCAAGAGTACATCTATCTCTGTGTGTGTTGGCGATTTTTTACAATTTCAGAAATGGATTTAAATTTGCAACAACGAACTTGTATTAAATTTTGCGTAAAAAACGGATTTAGTGGCGCACGGACGTTGGAAATGTTGGAAAAGTGTTTCGGCAACGATTCTCTAAAAAAAAACGGTGGTTTACCAGTGGCACGAGCGGTTCAGAAGTGGTCGTGAGTCAATCGAAGATGATGAACGCAGTGGCAGACCATCGACATCGAAAGTCGGTGAAAAAATTGATAAAGTAAAAGAAATGTTGGTCAATAACCGCAAATTAACCATCAGAGAAATAGCGGAGGACTTGAACATTGCCTATGGATCCGCCGAAGACATTGTGGTTAATGATTTGGGTTTCCGTCGTGTAGCAGCAAAGTTGGTGCCGAAAGACCTCAATTTCATGCAAAAAAGAGACCGTGTTGACGTCGCAAAAGACATGATTTGCGAGGCTGAATCCGATCCCACATTCATCAAAAGGATCATTACTGGAGACGAGACGTGGGTTTATGAGTACGACACGCAATCCAGACATCAGGCAAGTGAATGGCGTTCACCAAATGAGCCGAGACCAAAAAAACCACGTCGTTTTCAGTCAAAAAAGAAGGCAATGCTGACGGTTTTCATGGATTACAACGGTGTAGTGCATCATGAATTTTTGCCAGAAGGCCAGACAGTAAACAAAGAGTATTATTTGGGCGTTATGAGACGTTTGCGTGAAGCAATTCGCCGAAAGAGACCAGAAATGTGGGCAGAAAACTCGTGGATTTTGCACCATGATAACGCACCGTCGCACAGTGCTATCATTATTCGTAATTTTTTGACGAAAAATGCAACAAATACCATCCAACAGCCACCGAATTCACCTGATTTGGCTCCCTGTGACTTCTTTCTGTTCAATCGAGTTAAAAAACCATTACGGGGAACGCGTTTTAGCAGCCGAGAGGAAGTAATGGAAAAATCGCAGGAAGCACTGATGGACATACCGAAAACCGAATATAAAAAATGTTTCGAGGATTGGATCAAGCGCTGGCATAAGTGTGTTGCAGTCGATGGGGATTACTTTGAAGGGGACAATATAGATTTAGATGAATAAACTTGTATTTTTAATTTTCTGAATAAATTCCGAGAAATATTTGATCAAGGTAGTATATATATATATATATATATATATATATATATATATATATATATATATATATAGACCGCTGCATTTAAGTATAAAAGATTTTGTAGAATTTTAAAACAAAACACATTTGTGGATAATGAAGGTCTGTAAGAATTTATTTCTATCTTATAATCCTGGAAAAGATATTCACACTGTAGATCACAATATATTGTTAAAAAAATTAAGAATATGGACCCAGCGATCTTTGGTTTTTTTATTATTTAAAAGATGGAAAGTTATTCACCAATATAAATAATGTATGCAGTGAAGATCATGAGAATCAGGTGTTCCTCAAGGATATATTCTTGGCCCTTTACTATTTATAATATGCATAAATGACATATTAAAATGCTGTAATTTATGCGAGTTGATATTGCATGCAGATGACTCGGGACTCATATCCTCGTAAAAGAAGCTATTCAGGGAATGGAACTCAACTTAAATTTTATCAGTAAATGGATACATGATAATATTCTCGTTTTCAATGAGAAAAATCCAAAGTCATGTTTGTGAAGCAGAAAACCTCTGACATCATAGATATTCAATTACAGATTCATTTACAATGCTGTCTACATAACCCCACCAATAACTCATGCTGGAAATTATTGACAAAAATATTAACTTAGGTGATCATATGTTTTAAATAAATAACAAATTGGCTTGGCACGTGATTGTAGAGTTCACCCAGTACTAAGACTGACGGCATGTGGAATCAGGGTAATAAGGGGGGCCAGTTCCTTTCCCTGTGCTGGTTATGGTTTCCCAGGAAGAACTGGTACCCGATAAATCATATAGCTTGGGTGGAGCTGCAGGTGCTCAGAGAGGCTTTCCCGGGAATCAAACCCGGACCCTCCGATTAGTAATCCAACGCTTTACCCTTGATAAAAATAGACGTGTCAGGCGTGATATGGTGGAATATCATAATTAATTAAAAATTGCCAATTTTCTGGAATACCGTGACCAGCACGTAACACAATAGTAGAATAGTAATAGTAAAACAATAATATGTATAAAATTTGAATATTTGCTAAATAAATCAACTATTATTTAAAATAACTCTGCATTGAAGGTGCCCTCTAAGTTAACCAGGAGAGGTCCAACTTACAGAAATCCAACTTAAAGGTAATTTTGCTCAACCTTTACTGCCGATGAATATGGATTTCCTGCCATTTTATTCTATTTCCTTTATTTTTCCTACTTATTTACTGAATACTAAATACTTTGGGCATAATTAATTACTGAAACCGAAAGCTATGGTGTTCGGTGCTAAAAATACGAGCGATAAGCATCCCTAAATGTGCAAACGCATTTCTCCCGAACAGCATGTGCATTTGGGCAGAAATATTGATTCTAAAAGGATAAATATAAATATTTTTGCATTGGAGAAGATGAACGAATTGAAATTCAACAGACTATGCAAAAGCATTCAGTTGATTGATCAGAACAGTATTTCTTTATAGGTCGTGCCACATCGCCACTCATTAGGTTTTCTCAAAACGGCCTTAAAACAGTATGATCTGAAAAAGGACACGACTACATTTGAGATAAATGAAGGTTGCTACAGTGTATGCATTACCAGCTATATTTAATTTTCTTAAGGGACACTTAAATATTGTACATTAATGATGGGTTTCTTTTCACTCAAATAATTTCATACTTTTTAAAATGACGGTGATGATAAAGACGGAATTATTTGAAGTCCCTGTGTAATTTGTTTGTTATTACTCTTTTCCGATTAAACGAGTTATCGCTTAACTTTGTTAAACCAATCCTTTCAACTCCTATCATTTTTGGGTAAACACTAGTGTATATAACAACCGTCCAATATTTTAGAAACCGGAAAAACTGGTGGAGAAATCGGACCGATTTTTATCGATTTGCTAAATGAAATAACTACACTGTTATCTCGACTCTAGGTGAATGTATATGACGAGTGGCCGAAGGAATCGAACCATTTCTGCCCAGCGAACTCGAGAGGTGACTTCGGTTACTTCTCATGTGACCAAAACTTCATGCGATCATATTTCACGTGAGTAATACTTTGAAGGGAAATATTTGCAGACGCTGCGCGCATTTCCTGAGCACACGAATTTTAGAGATGATTGAAGCCGTTGACAGTTCCGCCGGGAGCTTGAAAGCCTATCTGTGGATAAATTGACTATTAATGCTGCTTTATTTCCTTGCTTTATGACCTACTTTCATGAAAATGCGTCGAAAAATTCACGTATATGAAGTGCTTATTGGTCGAACGCAGATATATTTATGGTGAACGGATTTTATCACTTGGTCATTAATATCACATTTTATGCATTGACAGTTGAAACTAGAGAAATATTATTACATTTTCTATTAATATGTTTTAGCTTATTTTAGCGACAATTCCAGAATTTGGTATACATAATAGTAATCTTTCCTTTAATTGATAGACGTATCATTCAGAGAGCTAGAAATACGATGATTTATTATGTATAAACCTGACAAGGCAATAAAAAAGGAATTTGTTTGTCTTAGAAAAATGAGTTATGAAAATACAGCGATTGGCTGATTTAACTCGAGGAGATTTTTTCCATTTTAATATTGACGAATTTCGGGAAATACTTTCATTACTTCTCCAAATTTTTTCTGAATTATTTAGCATGAAATTTATTTCAATTTTATGCTATTATTCAAATCAAGGTAAATCAGGTAGCAGTAATCTATATGCGAAAATTCAAATTAAAGAGTTTTAGGGTGAGTCTTTAAAGGGGTTTTGAGAAAATTAAATTATATTAGGTTTTAAAAATACTTTTTGATAGACAATTTACGCGAACATTCAATGATAACATCAGACTGGTCAATTCACGATCTTGGGTGGGAATATGGCAGTTACAGGGTGCGGTGGCAATATTTGATGATTTGAATTAAAATTGTATTGAAACTCAGCAAATTATACTACTGCACACCTGAATATTCAAAAATCCCAAAAATTATTAAAAGTTTTGAAATTATTTATCAAATAGTCTTGAGATGCATTCTAGGTTTTATAAAAGAGTTAAAAGGGGTACAATAATCGTAAGAATAAGAGGAAAACTATTTTTTATGATATATATGCATCATATATATATATATATATATATATATATATATATATATATATATATATATATATATATATATATATATATATATATATATATATATATATATATATATACATATAGGTCGGGTTTCTCTCTCCACCCTTCATCCTTTCTCATTTAACCCTAATGGTGCAAATGACCTCAGCTGTCGGTCGCCTCTCATAAGACCACTAGTAATTAAAGCGTTTCGCGAATAATGTAGGATGAATATCCTTCATTCATTTCAAGAAACTGCGGGAGAAACCTTTTGACGGGGTCATCTGCTAATATGTTTTTCAACGCAACAATTTAAGAGTGTGGAAATCATTCGCCTTGCCCGGGATTCGAGTCCGCATCCCTCGATACCCGGCCGAGTGCTTTGCTCACTTAAACTATCGAGGTTTCCTCTTACGCTCCGAAATTTAGAGGGATTTAAAGGAGCACGATACTGGGACGAAATACTGTGCATACTATGTCACGGACGCCATGCGCCCACGGGGTTAATGCCAACTTTAAGAACTGAGGGTGTTTTACCTTTGACAAATTCCAAGAAACTATTGGAGAACCATTCGCCTTTACTAGGATTCGAACCCGGATCCCTCCATGTTCAGCCAAATGCTTTAGTCAGTTAGCTGATGACTCCGTATACTAAGGTACGCAGATATCTGAATTTAAAGCCACCACAATTTGGCGGTGTAAGCGGACGGACATTCGGGAATTCGGGTTCGATTCCAAGTCAAGGCGAATGGAATATACACTCTGAAATTTTTGCATTGAAATCCTTCAGTAAACATAGCTAACAATTTTTTAATACGTTAAGGCGCAAAATTAATTACTATATCTCTTTTTGATTATCCTTTGGCCACAGAACGTGTTTAAACTGCACAACAGAGGAATATGCGAAGAGGATTTAATTGAGAATAAAAATTTTTACTTTAGGAAATAATGTAATGGGTAAAAATAAGATTAAATATTACCATCGATGAAATCAAAATTAATGTGTTACAAATAAAAAAATAGTGGAGTACAGTAAGACTGACTAAAAGGGTTAACACTCCAAATTGCAAATTTATGAAATAAAATAGGATCATCCCCTTCTTTGGCACAAGCAGCATTTTGTCAAATGGCTTTCACGTTTCTGCTTCCAGAACTTTATTGTGTGATCGTAATTTCCCTCAAATATGACGGGCGCATCGTTAGTAATAATGCGTTTTTTTTCTTTAAAGGCGAGACACTGCAGTGTAGGATGTCCAACACAGGATGGCTCTTGGTCATCCTCTTTTCACTGGCGTGGGCGACCGTTAATGCTGTCACGGACGCCGAGGACAACACCATCACCGTCTCCATGGCGCCTCTGGTCGCAAAAGGTAGATGAGGTTATTGGAGTGCTAGAGGAATGTGTCCATGGAATTGAGAAATGCTATGACGGAATTTGTCAGTGAATTATTGCCAACCACTCGTTGTCTTTACTTCCACGGCATGACTCGTTTCAAGGATTACAAAATCAGTATTTCATTGAGACTTATTCGGCAAGCAGTACGACACACTTCGTTTTAGTCATTATCGCACTGCGCATTGCGAAGGATAGAGAAAAGCTAGACGCATTCACTACTTCCGTTCGATACATGTTTTAAGTTCACGTTTTAGCGCCGGGGGAGTGGGATGAAAAAGGTCGTAGAATATTCAAGGGGCGGCTCTTTCCCAGGGTTATTCGTAATTGCGCCCATATTTTGCGCCGTTTGTCTTCCACTGTTTCAAAATGAATCCGACAATAATTTGTGTAACATATTCACTCATAAAATGTTGTTAGTTTTAAATATTTTCGGGGATATTATGGATCTATAGCTTGAGCATTCTTGTTATTACATAAAGTCACACAAACCGATTTCAATCATCATAATGATAGTACTAAAGTATTAACGGGTAGGATCACGTCAAACTTCAATGAGATTCAGCAGACATTGTCAATATATTATGATTCAATTACATTTCTAGTATCAGAAATTTTCCATTTTGAATGCATAAGACAATTATTTTTAAGAAAATACCTTTTAAACAAGTCGCATTCTTTTAAATCCGTTTACCCATTAACTATGCGGTAAAAAGTGGGTTTTTAAAACAGGGATTCAGATTGAAATTTGAACGTTTTAAATTTCTTATCCCTTAACCATCCAAAAATCTGCAGTTGGTATTCGCAAGGTACTGCGAAGGAGAATACGGCGTCCCAGCCTTAAGCTTTAGGGGAAATCGACAAAATGATATTGAAAAGACCATTATAAAAGAAAATGCAAAATTTCAAATAAAATTTAAAGCGATGAATTAAATCTTAAATACATGCAAAACCTCAAAATGTAAGCTTTTTGTTCCAAATAGAATATTTTCGGGAAAATAATTTAATTGCGACACAATTTTTAAGAAAACACAGTGAATTTCTTTTGGGAAAGTTAATTTCACTGAGAAAATTAATTTAGCTATTTAGCTGTAAAAATGGAAAGGGAATAGGCTCCAAGAATGATTGGAAGACATATGGAAATAATCGTAAATCAATGATTGCCCGAGTTTCAATCACGTCTATAATATCGGTAAAATTTCAAATAGTAGTAAATGTTTCGATACTTTAAAAACGATTGAGCTCTTTTCATCAAATGTATTTTAAACACGTGAAATACTTTTCAGAACATGTTTTCACCTTGCTACTGGAGACCCGATACATACTTCGATATCAAACACGTCCGACTTCCTATATGCACTTACATGTTTACATTTAGATCGATTCCGAATTTGGCCTTAGTCAAATGAATGGTGGTACATGTAATGAAAAATAACCACAGTTATGGTTTGGGTTCGTGTTAAATCGAATTACACAGAATTAACCAATTTTGCCGATTTCCCAATATTCTAATGAATTCTTTCCTACATTTACATCTACATATACACTAGCATCTACATCTACATATAAATCTACATCTGCATATACATTTACATCTACGTTTACATTTACATTCACCGAATACAACCTTGCGATAGGAGTAATCCGAAATCATTATGTTGGTTTTCGCCTGCTTCATCTGTAATAACCTGTCCGGTTGTTGTGATTACAGCTACCAATCGGCATAAATAAATGAGCCATATGAGGCTTAGTCTGGAATAAATTATTACTTTTTCTAGTATTCTACCGATTAAGGTAGGTTTTGGATGAACGCAAGCTACCAAACAGTACAAGAACTATATCTTTGTCTCTCCTGACCAAGTACAATCAGATATTCTGCCCATATATATATAAATAAAACAGGCCCCTCTTCCATTTAACCGAAAGAGTTCCCCCCCCTGATTCTGCATAATTTCTTCATTCCGCCCAACATGCCAGCGTCCTATTCCTAATCCTTCTTCGGTATTTCCAAAATTCTCCCCTCTATCACAGACTTTTTAACATCCCACTTCTCATCAATACGAGACTGCATTCATTTTTTTCTGTCTCCTTACGATTTTTCCCCACAACCCGCTCTCCCCACCCACCCCACCCAGCACTTCATCGGTTTTTCCCAAAGTTTACGAATCTCGAAAGTGTTTTGGATGAAACTGCTCATCATTTCCGTCACCTAAAGTTTGATATATATCGATCATAACTCTTGAAAGTCGAAATAATTTCTCAATATATGAATTCAAAATTTCAAAATTTTGCTCCAAAATATTGCTTTCAAAATTAGCTCCAAACAGCTGCGCCATGAGTAGTCAGTTGCTAATATGAATAGCATTTGAAAATAAATAACCACTTAACCTTCCAGTTGCAAATAATGTTCGCTTTCTCCATCTCTCTTTTATGCAAGCAGCAATTTTCTACGTTTTACTCCTTAACTGAGAGAAAGCAATCAAAGCATTTTATTAATGAATCAAATATTTCAAGTTCCACCAATGACTTATATCAATAATGTCTTTATGCGTCTTACCGGTCTCTTAAATCGATATCTGGTGTGTTAAGATATAATTTTCCAGCCCTTTTATATTCGTACACCTTGAAATAGAACTTTGCGTTTTTACGAGTGTCTAATTGATACGTGTATATTTCGATTTCATGGGGCGTCCTTCAATCAGCGGCATCCGTATCCAATGGGAAAGAGGCTCTCGCAGCTACTTCCAAAGCTAACTACTCGCAAGCCTGCCCTGGAGGCAACTGCACCGTACACCGGGATGAAAAGCGATGGTTGTTTAACGGACCAATTGATAACCAAGAAATAGACAGTCCAATTGAGTCAAGCGACACGGGAAAAGTCGACGCGGAATATGGTGACATGGACTCCGGTAGCAAGAACAGCGCTTTCGGTCACAGCAGTCAGGAGGGCCACAGCGAATCGGATCACGTCAACGAGAATAGCGGTGATGCGGCACTCAGTGACAGCAACTTCGTTGAAAGTAATGACAGAAGCTCTGCAGTTGACCTGCCCACAGCCCCTAAAAACTCCTGGTAAGAACAATCATCCAACGTTTTGATTGGATCACTGGAGATCGCTTGTCGAGAGTCGTTAAAAATCGCGTAGCTTTTGCGAAATGTTGACCGCTGGATTCGATGAATGAATCAGGAGGAGAGCCCGTGATCCTAGAAATGACATACTTACATCGTCATTCTGTGACATCACTCTTCTATAATCATACTTCTCACTAAAATGGGTGCGCTTGCGGCAAATCGCCATCCCCTAACGCCAAGCACCATGTGATACCACTTAGCACCATCTACGTCATTTGCGTGGCAGTACTCCATTGGTCAACTCCAGTAGAGCAGGCAGATTCGTATACCAATTCAGCGGCGCGATTGAATTGGATTAAAAATTGGGAACCAACTTAGGCTAGTTTATTATTTGTGTGATTCGTAAAAATAGTTCTGGTTCCCGAAAATTTACGCGGCTCAGGCGAAGTCGAAGGTACTCAAAAGAATAGAACCCGGACCACCTGTTCAGTATTTCAAAGCTCTTCCCTCTGGAATATGTCTTGCGAGTTACAAGTTGACCGAGAAAATGCGAGATGCCAATTTATGATATCATGTTTGGGCAATTACGAGAAACTGATATATAAGGTGGTGGCTATAAGAAGGATATCTTTTTGTTACCATTGAAAGTATTTTGAATTGCGTTTTTCCGGGTAAAATTTCGAAAATTCACTATCATATCATTTGAAATAAAACTATATATTACTAATTGCATATTAATGTACATAAAATTTAAAAATAGCCAGTGACGACGACATGAATAAAAATAACTTTATTTTATTATAATTTAAATGGCAAAGTTATACTATTTGCTAAGAGAGCAACTAATCAAGCAGTAAATATGACAGAGTCATGCCGGAAACGTTTTTTTTTATTGGTTCAATTAAAATACTGAAAACTCTAGTTCCGTATTGATTAAAGATTTTCTTAAATAAATAATATTATATAAATTATAAAAATATAATAAACTAAATAACTAATATTTAAATAAATAATATTTAAATAAATAATATTTAAATAAATAATAAAGATTTTTTGAAATAAATTTAAAATAAAGATGTTTTTGAGAAAAATTGCGAATGTTTTGGAAAAATATTTGCTGATTTTTGCAATTTATGTTTACATTGAAATGTTGACGCAATATTCGGAAGTATTTTTCAAATCTCTAATTCACTTAATATACGAGGTCTGTTCGATAAATACGTGTACCGAGGCCATAAAAACTTTATTTTGTAAAATTTAGTCTACATCGATTTTGACCCTTCAAAGTAGTCTGCATTCGTGGGCTATGCACTTATTCCATCTTCATTTCCACTATTTAAAGCACCCTTGGAAGTCTTTCAGGCAGTTACGCCGAGTAACTCGTATTTCTTCCAGAGGCAGGGTGTGGCAGCACACTGCCATGTAGAGCAATATCTACTCCACGCCAAATACGCTCTTTCAAAGGAATTTTTAAATATTAAATGTGGATTAGATAAGTTATGAATCGACCCAAGAAACAAATATTTCTCTTTACTCTCCTAGCATAACATAACCACCAATTCCAGTCTACATCTGGTCACTCTTCATCTCTGAGTACTTTCTTCCTCCCTTCATCCCGTCCAACATTCCTATCCTGTTCCTGCCCTTTCCTCGTTTGCCTAACATTCTCCCCTCTATTACAGTTTTCAGCATCCCAGTGCCAGTCAATATGCCCTTCATCAATTTTTCCTGCCTCCATGGAATTTCTCCCAACAAATCCCTCTCTTCGCCCCCCATACCAAGCACTTCCTCATTTCTTTTCCTTTCGGTCCAATTCACCTTCTTCATCCTTATCCGTAACTACATTTCAAAAGCCTCCAATCTACGCTCATCATCCTGCTTCAGTGACTACGTTTTCCGCGCCGTACGCTCCATATCAAAGTTTTAACAAGTCCTTTCTGAACATCCTTACTCAACGCCCCTCCCATCAAATCCCTCCTCCTTGTGAAATCCTCTTTCCCTAATGCAATCAATCCTTCTCCTTACGTCTCTACTACTTTGACCGTGTTGGTCCAAAACACTTCCGATATACTTTAACTGTTCATGCGGCTCAATTTAATGCCTTCCCCTTTTGAAGTTTAACTTAGCCTTCCTGTTACTGGAAATCCGCAGAGCCTTTATTTCATTTACCTTTATTCTCATTCAATATCTATTGTACTGGACTTCCAATTCCATCAGCAATGCTTATAATTTCTTGATTGACTGACAAAATAGAGCTTGGTCATCGGCAAACCTAACTGATATTATGAATTACCCGACTTATCCCTAACTCTGAACACCGATTTACCCTTTTAATTCCCTTTGCTTTGACCTCTTTTTTAAAGCTATCGGTATGATCGAAATCTTTTCTTCAGTTGGTCCAAAACACTTCCAAGATACGGAAAATGTTCCAAATCCTCTCGTTTGGCCCTATTGTTTTAATTTTTATCTTAGACTTTGTCTTTCTGCAGAATCGCATTAGCTTTGTTTTATTTATAATGATTGCCATGGCATTTACATCAATTTGAATTTCCAATGCATTCAGAAATGATTACAACTCCCTAACTGACTGGCAAATTAAAGTTTGGCCATCAACGAACTGAATTGATACTATGAATTACCCGCCGACTTACATTCCAATCTTCAGCTCTTCCCTAAATTTTTAATAACCTCTGTTATATACATATACCTGTAGAACTGCCCATCCGGACTCCCCAGTCGCCTCTCAGAAGACCTTTCAGGTGAACTGAAAAACTCCAGAGGACCCATAATTCCTTTGTGCGGTTCATATGTGATTTTAGGAAATACGATCATATTTCCGACTCATTTAATAAAATATCCTGGTTAAAGCTAGAAGGCCGCAGGTATTTATATATTCTTTCACTTTTCTACGGAATACTTTCAAACCACACACTTAAATATTTATGCAAAAATTTCCTCTTCATCAGCTCAATCCACAACAGAAATACTAGGGGGAATAACAAACTTCTTGTCCCACACTATCGCACGGAAATCTATCACAAATCTTTTCATGTTACAGCATGCCGTCTGTGGAACTCTCTCCCAGATGACATTAAAAACTCTTCATCAACAACAACATTTAAAAGAGCACTTCACAAGTTCATTTTCCTCAGGTACTTAACTTAACCAGTATACCCTCCGTCATTCCACTCAGCTGTTATACAGATCACTGGGTCTACTTTTTTCCCTGCTTTTTGTTTTGTCATCTCAAGCGGTAGGAGTTTGCATAATTATTTTTAGAAATATCATGCTTCTCATTACTCCGCATGTGTTGTCAATGTATTTAATTTCTCCAATTCAATTTCAGTAACTTAATAATATGTATACTCTGTAAAAATGATTGTTACAATGTACATGTATCTTTCCTCTAATTCTTAGGGTTTTCGCAGGTTTTTAACACCCCCCTTCTCTTCGTGGGTGTTTTTCCTGCGTGGGTTTTTACTAGTTGAGCAATGCCACGCTCTCCCTAGCTCTTCCCACGATTCTCATTCTTTGCTTAGACTTTCCTTATTTTATTGTACTCTATCTTCATTGTCATTTAATTTGAGTATATGTAGGTGTATTCTTAATTTATATATGTATATTTATGTATGTATGGTTGTATATGCATGTATTTATGAATGTGTATGCATGCATGTATGTATGTTTATGTGTGTATGTGTATATGTATGTGTGTGTGGATATGTATGTATATGTGTAGGTATGTATAAATAAAAAAGTATATATATATATATATATATACTTTTTTCTTTTCGATGTGCAAATCTGTGCTAAATGAATTGATGTCTGTCTATATGTATTTATGTGTACATATGAATGTAACTATAAGTTTAATGCCTAATATAATATGTATACGACGATGGTTTAAATGGAAGTAGGGGCCATTTGGTCTCAATTTCGCCCAAATAAAGACCTCTATCTATCAATCTCACACCTGAGTAATCTTAAATGGGTCAGGTTGCAGTTTCCTCCTCCTCCTGTCCCTCCAGTCCATTTATTGATTTCGCGATACATCAATAAGTTTCTCACATTTTGCTCAATCGAACGCCTTTACAAATTTTACGAAAAAAGAAAATACGTCGTGATTGTATTCTAAATTCCTTTGGTTAAGTGGTTTCATTACTGCAATGGCATCGCGCGTGCCCCTCCCATTCCTAAACCTAAACGATCATTCCATAAGTATTCATTTAACTTGCTCTCTCTATACTTTTGTTTTTATTTATTTATGCACTCTGCAAGCCTTCGCTAGGATGTGTAGCAGGGGGTGAATACACTCGAGATTAATTTTTACACGAACATGACCCTACCGCGGTCGGAAAATGTTATCATGACGTGGAAAATGTGACACCCCTACCGTTCGTGGAAAAAATGACATCTTCAATTTATCTCTGTTCTACACTTAATCTCTCTAATTTCATCGGAATAATTTCTCCTACCGTCGTACGATGGGGCAAAAATACATTTTCACTGTCACTGCTAAAGAAACATCCTTCCAATTTATGCGAGATATCTGTAATTTAACCTGCGCCCCGTTAGTGATACTCATCCTAGTTGCTCTAATATTTGGGATACGCTACCAAGTTTATCATGGATGTTGTCTTACAAATCTAGCTTCTCTACGCTGCACACGTTCTAATTCGGCAATAATCCAACTTCGTGAGGATCTCATATTCTTGCAGCATATTCTAAATGAGGCCTAAACAACGACAGTAAATATTTCTACTTGAATTTTTCATCTTATTACCCCTTGACCTCTTCTCATAAATCGAACTATTTTTTAGCTCGTGCACTTACTCCCCATGTTTGTTTCGCCCAGGAGAGGTCGTGAACGAGGATAATGCCTAAGCATTTCAGCGAGTCCGCAAACTCAATTTCGGTGTTCCTGATGCAGTAGGCCTTCGGGAGGGAATTCCTCTTTTCCCGAAAATTCATCACTACGCATCTTTTTAAGCTACATTTTAATTGACAAGTATCGTGCTAGCATTTCATAGCATTAAGGTCATCTGATAAAGCTTCTGTGTCCTCAGGATTCCGGAAATCAGGGTAAATCACTGAATCATCGGCAAATAAACGTATGTTACTAGTGACTACGGGGTCAATATATTTAATGTTTAGTAGCAACGAAAGAGGTCCGGGGGTATGCCCTTGGGGAACACCTTCTACTTCTATGAAGCTAACTCCAGCTATCACTAATCTCCTAACCCGACCATTCAAAAAGTCTTAAATCCAATCCCAGATATTTTTATCCGCTGCATATGCTTCTATCTTTGTTATTAGTTTATTATGAGGTACTTTGTGGAAGGCTTTTTTTTAAATCTAGAAAAACGGCATCCACTGGTTAAATTCTCTCTCCCGAAATGAGAATATCATGAACAAAAAGCGCATCTTGTGTCTCGCTGGATTTACTCTTTCGGGAACCGTACTAAGTTTTCATCAATAACTCCAGGCTATCGAGATGTCACACGATTGAATTAACAACTAAATGGCCTTGCGTGACCTTGCATGATATCGATTGGAGAGAAAAAGATCTGTGATTGTTCATCCTTGCCTCAGTGTTTCAAATATTTGTTAAATTAACCATTTCCAAATCACTTGGAAACTTGTCTTCTAACAGCAACTCCTTAAAAATATTTCTAAATACGGCGTTATTTCCGAAGCTAGATCCTTAAATATAGGAGCGGGTATTTCATTGGGCCCGGAGGATTCATCAGGCTTAATATTTTTCAGCTAATGTAGTTTACCATTAAATGAGTGCTCAATTATGGGCATCGATTGATAGGCAGCATTCGGTAAGCTATCGGCGGTATTCCGTGAGATATTACCAAACACGCTTTGAGAGAAGGAACTAATATGTAAGCCTTTTCCAAACTGCTGGTTAATCTTCCACCTTTATAATTCCTGAGTGAAGAAACTGTTAAATCATTTCCCTGAACTTCTCTGACGCATGACCACAGTGCTTTCGGATTCTCTTTCCAATTTTCCCATAGCATTTTCCTTTTGAATTCACTCAACACTTCCGAAATTCATTCTTGGCATTCGCCCTTGATATCTTATAATGATAAGTGATCTCATTCCTTCTGTCGCTCAATATGTCATCCCAAACACATTTGATCTTGGTGTGACATAGCCTTTGACATGGTAATGCTTTTCTAACATCCACGTTTTGCCATCATGGTTCCGCGTTATCTTTTATAAATTAACTGAAAGTGAACTGGTTGACTGCTTAGCGCGTGATCTCAAGTAAGTGATTCCACGTACCCTCAATATTTCGGTGACTACTATTTTCGTTAAACTAGCAAATCGATTCTGTAGCAGGCACTTTAGACCACTCCAGTCCCTTTCTTTAAGCAAGCAAATTTTCCTTAAAGGCTTCTTAAATTGGACCTCATGAAGCGAAAATTCAGCATTTACTGTCCTATAGCCACTATCTCATTTGATAGTTTCCATAGCTAAGACTTTTTCGGGAATATTCGCTGCTAACAAATCAGGAATATTATCGCCCCTAGTTGGTGAAGTGACGAGTTGCTTCAATGAGTTCAACGTAAATTAATTCAATTGCGAATCGCAGATATCTTTGTCTTAACACCCCGTTTTAAAACTGTATGTGCCCTAGCCATTAGATGGGGCGTTGAAATCTCCGCCGAATAAAACGGCGCGATCGTCGTTTAGGGATAAGAGACCTTCGATTTACTGATCTAAGTCTAATATTAAATTGTCTCTTTCGACTCGTGGCCTGTAAAATGTGTATATATATAAATTCTTTTAGTTTGAGGATTTTCAATTGAGCACCAAACGCTTTCGAATCCATTGCCCGGAATTACATCAGCCTCGCCATCATGACGCAAGAATTTTTACTTCCAAAAAAAACCCCACCCCCGATTCTATTTGTTCTGCCATTTCTGTAAGTGGAAAAGGATTTTGAGAAAATTTCACTGCCAGTAATATCCGTTGATTAACCAGGTTTATGTCCCGATAACTATATCTACGCCTGTGCTTTGAATAAGGGGGCGATATTCTGCGACTTTGTTTGTTAAGCTTCGGGCATTAACCAACCAATACAGGTAATTTTTACTTGACAGGACGGTTTTTTGAAATTTCAACGATGATCGTCTTTTTACTAATATTGAATCACTTGTAACATTTTCCGTCCAATACTGTCTGACCCATGGTAAATGAACTATTAATTGCACTCGACTTAACTTCATTTAAAGCTACATAATTTGACAGAGAAGACTTTAGAGACCTACATGCTGACTTACTCTTTACTCTAAAAAAGCCTGCAGTGCTCAAATATTCCGCCCACTATTCTCCTCGCTCCCTCAGACGTGAACACCGGAACGGTTCAGGGGCTTCCTACAGGATTGGTTCGCCGGCTGAAGGCCGACGAAGGACGCCCCGATATCCCTTCAGCACTGGTAATGATCCTGAGAACCACTGAAGCTGCGTGGAAAATCACACTTATTTTTCTGTAGTACTCACATGATGAAGCCTTTACATTTACCGATAAAGGAACTGATCCCGACCTCACCAAGTCTTACGGCCAATTTCTTTCCTCTTAAATGCTACGAATTAGTCCATAAGGACAATGTTTGCCTCATTTTTTTCAAATGCAGTTCCCTACTCCCACGGCCTTATTCGAATTCATTTTTCTTCTTGTCCTTTCTATCTATGTCGAGTATGCCTAGACTTATGGTATCTTCATCTATGCCATATTTTCTTTCAATATCTACCCTTATTTTTCTAAGTTCTTTAACATGCAGTTCTCTAATTTATTCCTTCCATCTCTCTTGGATCTTTTCTCTTTAAACTATTTTTTTTCCTGACTTATCTCTGGCTGTTAGTGCAGATTATTCCTTCTTGCTTACCGATAGAGATATAACCTACATGCATTGTCCATTTACTTTTTACTGTTCCGACAGTTAGTTACATGTGCGGATTTCGATAATCTCAATGCCACTCCCTTGTCAGTCAGAGTTGTCCTTCTACATTCTATCCCTTTACTCGCCTTCTACGACGCATCTTTTTGAATCAGACGCTACACTTTATTTATTATCACTTTACTGTGACCAGGATTCGCACATGCTCCCGGGAGCCACAAATTAACCATGCCTTTCTCAAATCTGTGCATGATCATAGCATAATCTAACTGGTACCTTTCTGTTTCACCTTGCATTTTTAATGCTTAGTTAAATACTTACGCCTTTTTTGGTGTCTGAACTAAATTTAATGATCATTAATCACGTCTCCTGCAGAACTCTATTCTATTCTCCCCGCGGTCACCCCTCATGAAAGGTTAATAAATGAGACCTTCAAGTCATCCTGGCAAAACATAATTACGCCCCGAACGGGGTATACTCCAAGATTGAGTGATGATCTTATTCAATTACTAAACTTGGAGCAAAGAGTCAACATATTTCATCGCCTAACTCCTCCCCCCCCCCTGCCACACACCTTTTTGGTGGCTTGCAGAATATTGATGTAGATGTAGATGTTTATCGTATGTTTTATGATTTTAAAATAAGTATCAACATATTGAATTGTTGTTTTCAGATTTTTAAATAATTTTCGTTAATTTGTTTAAATAATGTCTAGTTCAATGAAAGTGTATACTTTCGACATTTGATTGCATGACCACCTTCTTAACATACTGCATGAAACATGGAATAAGTGGTCTAAAATACAGGGTTCGTCCGGAAAATAAGTGTACTGACTCCTGGGCTGGGCGCGCCGCTCCAGGCGCTCCCAGCACCGCTATGACGGGCTGCGATTGGAGGGGGGTATGTTTGCAAGCGACGCTGAAAAAGGCAGTCGGCTCTGAGCTGTGGTGTAGTGAGGAGCTCTGTTAACGCGAACCTCCACGCTCGACCCACGTCACGGAACGCGATGCCGAAGTTTTTGGAGCAGCGTTATTCCATCAAATTTGCGGTAAAGCTTGGGAAATCGTCTACCGAAACTGTCGGTATGATTAACCAGGCTTACGGGGAGTCAGCCATGTCCAGAAACATGATCTTTCGGTGGCACAAGATGTTCGTGGAGGGCAGAGAAGAGGTCGACGACGAGTCTTCGAGAGGTTCCCGATGATGCCTTCGCGGGAGCGTTCCAGGAATGGGAACGCCGCTGAAACAAGTGTATCGACTCACAAGGGTCCTATTTTGAGGAATATTAGCTTAAGATATGTAAAAGTGCAATACATTTTTTTTCCTGAGCTCAGTACACTTATTTTCCGGACAAACCCTGTATAACAACCTAAGTAATAATTCATGCAACCCATTCACCCAAGTCAATGTAACTCATGGCTTCATAGCGATTAGAAATGAATGAGGGACGATTGGTTAGAATCGATTGCCTTCGGAGATTGCCTTTGTGAATCCCTTAGGCACCTCTTTTTCTGGGAATTACAACTTTTTGGTGAATAAAAGTTGGCAAATTGACTGGTTCCCCTGAAGATTGTTCAATTCCACTGGTCGTAGTAGTTTTAATTCAAGGTCGTCCATATACTCATCCGAGGAAATATCATTGTATTAATTCATACGCTTCATTTCATATTGGTAGGCAACATTTCTTCATGAAATATGACACTAATTTGAATATGGTTTCAGGTCTCCATTTTGATCAATCTGAGTGTCTATAGTCCCTTGGTACAACGGGGATTTTGATATGAATGATACAATATTATCCACTTGCCCATTCCAGGAACGACGTGAGTTATGGAAATGAAGGGCAAACGTGCCACGTGTCGTACCCTCTGCCCCTGTGGGAGACCCGCGGGCTGCAGCAACCATGCGGCCTTGACGTTGAAGAGTGCCCGAGTTGCCGAGACACGCCGTACAGGGAACTGAGCGGGATCTGTAACAACGATGATGAATTGGGGGTCAGTGGGACCCCTTTCTTGAGGATTCTTAAGGCAAGATACGAAGACGGTAAGAAAAGGGTGGAGCCCCTTCCTTATTTCTGTTGAACATAACTTCTTTAAACGATCAAGTTGCCGGTATTCAGCCCGCAGATTGGCAAGTATACATTATATATATTTGGATTTATTTATTATTTTTATTAGGTAATCTGCCGGTTTAGACAGGTGTTTGGATGGGCACGGCAACTAAATAAATACTTTGTGACCCCTAACAAAACACAAAATCCAGCATTCTAATCTACATCAGGTCCCTCTTCATCTCTGAGTACTTTCTTCCTCCCTTCATCACGTCCAACATCCCTATCCTATTCCTTCCCTTTCCTCGTTTGCCTAAAATTCTCTCCTCTATTACAGCATTCAACATCCCAAACCCGGTCAATACCCCTTCATCCACTTCTCCTGCCTCCGTAGGATTTCTCCCAACAAACCCCTCTCTTCGCCCACCATACCAAGTACTTCCTCATTTGTTTTTTTTTGTCCATTTCACCTTCTCCATTCTTCTCCACACCCACATTTCAAAAGCCTCCGGTCTATGTCTATCCTCCTGCTTCAATGACCACGTTTCCGCGCCGCACATAGCTACACTCCATATCAAAGTTTTTACGAGTCTTTTCTTAATATCCTTACCCAATGTCCCTGTCATCAACTCCCTCCTCCTTGTGAAAGCCTCTTTGCCTAGAGCAATTCTTCTCCTTACATCCCTACTACTATGATCGTGTTGGTCCAAAACACTCCCGAGAAACGTAAGCTGTTCTACCTGCTCTAGCATTTGCCCCTCTATTTTAAAGTTTAGCTTAGCCTTTTTCTTTCTAGAAAATCGTATAACTTTTGTTTAACTAACATTGATCCTCATCCCATACCTGTCGCACTGAATTTCCAATTCATTCAGCAATGCTTGCAACCCCTTGGCTGACTGACAAACTAAAGCTTGGTCATCAGCGAACATAACTGATTTTACGAATTCCCCGCCCACTTTCATTCCTACCTCCAGTTTTCCAAAGCCTATTTTTCTATTCCTATTTTCGACTAAGTACTCATAATTTTTTCTCAATTCACACTATCAATCGCTTTCGAAAATCTACGAAACAGGCAAATACTTCCTGGTTGTAGTCCATATTCTTCTCAATTAATAATCTCATTACTGCAATAGCATCACACGTACCTAAACCCGAACTGATTATCCCCTAAGTAATCATTTGCACTATCCTCTATCCTTTTGTTTACGATTTTAAGAACAATTTTAGCTGCGTGGGATATCAAACTTATTGTCCTGTAGTCCTCACATGATTTAGGTACAGGGTCCAACCCAAAAGTTGTAGGACTGATTTTATTTAAAGAATTTTATTGACGATATACTTACATCGACTTAATAATCTTCAAAGTATGCTCCCTGAGCTGCTACGCACTTAGTATAGCGTTGCTCCCATTCCCCGTACGCCCGCTGAAATTTTCTTTGGGGATGCCGTGGATGACCCTCGTCGAAGCCTCTTGAACGGCCTTTATCGAATCAAAACGTCGTCCCTTGAGCTGACTTTTCATCAGGGGGAAGAAGAAGAGGTCCCATGGTGCCAGATCGGGAGAATAGGGCGGGTGCGGCAACGTGGCAACGCCGTATTTGGCCAGGAGCTGTCGGTCGACACTCAGAATTTTCGGCACCATCTTGGCGCACACCTTGCGCATGGCCAAATCCTGTGAAATAATGCGTTGGACGTTGAATGCAGACAGACCCAACTGGTCTGCAATTTCTTCACTGGTAAAGCGTCGGTCTGTGTTCAGCAGTGTCCTCACTCTGTCCACATTCGTATCGGTTCTTGCCGTCGACGGCCGTCCGGAGCCATGGTCGTCTTCAACGAGATCCCTACCCTCTTTAAACAACTTGTGCCACTCAAATACTGTGGAACGGCTTTAGGCAGTGTCCGCATAAGCCTGCTTGATCATATCGAGGGTCTCAGTTGCCGTCTTCCCGAGTTTCGCACAAAACTTCACGGAATAACGTTGCTCTAAATTCAGATTCATTTTGTTTTTCGACGCGGACAAAAAACTTGCTTCACTAAAAACGGTGTCCTCAATCAACGGCAGCCCGCAGGCGACTGAGTTTGGTGTCAGTCTGTTGCTAAAAGCCCCCTCCACCTTACCCTGCCAGGCAGACCCCCCTTCTAAGCTCCGTTCGCACCAGGGAAAATCAGTCCTACCTCTTTTGGGTCCAACCCAGTATATATATATATATATATAAATATATATATATATGTATGTATATATATATATATATATATAATTTTATATATATATATATAAACACGGATGTAGGTTTGTAGAATATAGAGACACATAGAAAGGACACTCAACAAAGTACAAGCATATAGATTGAATGAAGAAATTTTCTTTCTGACAAGCCATTGTAATACTAATTTTTGTATTTTAATTGAATTTTTTTAATAAGTGTAATATGATTAAAATCGGTACAGGCGTACTTGGTCTATAAATGGTGCAACTAAACTGTTCATTGATATTTAGAGTATATATATATATATATATATATATATATATATATATATATATATATATATATATATATATAATGGGACGGCACAATAGAACACAAATAGAATAGTAACATTTAAAAGGACACTCACACGGTAAATAGTTCGAGCTTTCGGCCGTCTCAAAGGCCTTCTTCAAGAGAGTCTCTCTTGAAGAAGGCCTCTGAGAGGGCCGAAAGCTCGAACTATTTACCGTGTGAGTGTCCTTTTAAATGTTGCTATTCTATTCTATTTGTGTTCTATTGTGCCGTCCCATTATTGTGCTGCTTGTGTGAGTTTTTCCGTACAATCGTTATATGTATATATATTTATATAAATAAATAAATAAATATATATATATATATATATATATATATATATATATATATATATATATATATATATATATATATATGTGTGTGTGTGTGTGTGTGTGTGTGTGTGTGTGTGTGTGTCAAAGAAATGATTTCACGTATATTAACTATTTTGGTGGTTACTACCTTTCTTAAAACTTTCAAATTGCCCTAGTAGGACACATTTTAGGCCATTAAAGCTCCCTTCTTTAAACAGGTAATTTTTTCTTTCAGGCTCCTCATTTCTGACTCCTTATAGGAAACACTTAGCATTGACTGCCCTGTGGTCACGTATTCCTTATCTGTTTTCTATGGTTAAGACATTTTCGGGTATGTTCCTTGCAAACAAATCAAGGATATTATCGCCTCTAGTTGGTGAAGCGACAAGTTGATTCAATGAGTACAGCGTAAAAGAATTAAGTATCTATTCGCAGATATCTTTATTTTTACCGCCCGCTATAAAAAACTATGTGTGATCCAATCAATAGATAGGACATAGAAATCTCCACCGCTGATAATTTCGCGATCGTTGAATTTGGACGATTAACTTGCTGATCTAATTCTAGTATTGAATTAATATTGCCGTCCGGTGGCCTGTAAAATGTGCATGCATTTATTATTTTGGGTTCAGCACATTTTATTGAGATCTTAGCGTTTGCCAAACAATTGCCTGGAAATAAATCAAACCTGCTGACGCAATAATTCTTAAATATGATAAAAGCACCGCCTCTTTTATTTTTTTCTGTTGTTTTTGAAAACGTAAAATAATTTTGAGAACATTCCAGCCTCGGCGATAGCAGTGGATAACCAGCTATCTCTTCCAATTATTGTATCTGTCCTTTGAATAAGGTAACGATATTCATCGATATTTTTTAAACTTCGGCAGTAAACTACTCAATACAGATCATATTTCTTTGAAAATGTTTTTTACAAATTTTCCTCGAGAATGCCTTACAAATAAATAATATCGAATCCTTGACAAAGTTTTCTTTCCATTGCCATCTGTTTCGTGTTAAAGAAACTATTGTACGCATGTATACCATTGTTTCCATTGACCCTCACTTCATTGAAAGCTAAATTGTTAGGGAAGAAGACTTTAGATGTCAACTATTTGAACAACACACATATCTACACTTTTATCTAAAAATGCCCCGCAATGATTGAATATACCACTCGCTATACACCTGAAGGCTTCAGAAATGCAGTGACCGTCAGAGCGGTTCAAGGGGTTCCTAGAAGATTAGATCGCCGGCTGAAGGTCAAAAAAGGACTCCCCGATATCCCTTCAGGATTCACGCAACCTCGGATTGATTCCTTTCAATCGGCTCCAAACCAGAGGTCCACGATCAATCCTCGGGACAATGCTGCAGATTGAGAGCGTCCCATCAACCCCATCGACACCACCCAGCCGCTTTACTTCAGAGTTTAATTCCCTGAAGATATTCAGGATATCTTCAGATCCACGGTTCACGCCATCGTTGATGCCAACATAAAGCACGACCCGCAATCTGGAGCACTTTGTGCCCAAACATGATAATGTTATTAAAATTAGAAAGGGTAAGTGTAGAACAGAACAGTAAGTGTAGGTCTTGCATAAATTGGAAGGACGTCTGTTTAGCAGTGATGTTGAAAACGCATTTTTACACCCATCGTACTACGGTAAGATGGCTCATACCAAAAAATTAGAGAAATTAAGGGTAGAACAGATAGATTTAAGATGTATGTTTTTCCAAAACGATAAGGGATCATCATAATATCGTCCGACCGCGGTTGGGTCTTGTTCTTGTGAATATTAATCTGGTATGTATTCACCCCCTGCTACACACCCTAGTAGTGGCCTGCAGGATGCAATAAAAATGAAAGATAGATTTACCAATTTAATTTTTCCCACGAACGATATGGGATCAGAATAACGTTGCCCTACCGCGCTAATGGGGAAAAGTATTTCGGGTCAAAATTACTCTGGTGTGTATTCATCGCCTGCAAAAAAACCCTAGCGGTGGCTTGCAGAACACTAAAAGCCAACCAAAAAAGCAACTCAAAATGTACCAGGTCATCAGGCCCCCTCCACCAATGGGATCATCATACGTCTAACGCCACTGCTAACCTCCCCCCCCCCTTCCCACTCGGGCGGTTCCTTCTGGATGGTGTTTTCACGGAGGCGGCGGTTGAGGCTGCAGATACCGCTGAGCTATCCTCCGATAGCGCCTGAAACCTATTAGAGACAAGGATGAGGTCTGCCATCGTGTCTCTCATCCCTCGTCGCAGCGTTAACTTCCCTCCGCTGCTGCGCGAGACGACCTTCCAATCTCCCGGTTTCCGTAATGGCGCCTCCCTCCCATCAAAAGACCAGACTCCGGGCGGCCTTTCGATCACCCCACCACTTGCTACATAAAATGACTGCAGGATATACGCTACGAAGAAAAGATATCCTGGCCATACCTTATATTCTTATCTATAAGTATCAGAACTATCCAAATCATGATATACATTTCTATCGAATCCCGGAACCCTAACTAAACTTCAATAAGTTATTTTTTTGAAATACGTATTGCCTAAGATTTTCTTAATTATTTTCTTAACTCTTCTTGTTTCTAATGTTTAAGGCGTGAGCAAGATGATCAAGTCCAAAGCCCACGGAAAACTTCCGTCTCCTAGGCTCCTCAGTGCAACCCTTTTCAAGGACAGGAAACGACCCGATAAAACGAACTCCCTCCTGTTAATGCAGTGGGGTCAAGTTGTGGCTCACGACACCGGATTTCACGTGGAAAAGACAAAGGGTGAGTGGAATGCCATTACTGCTCTGGAGGTATTTCGCGACACGATATCCCTGGACCATATTTCTAAATGCCCCACGCCTGTTTTCATTTCCAAACCCTGGTCGTGACTTGGTGTCCAGAGGACGGATCGCCGTTCGACTGCTGCCCGCAGGGCTCTCATTACAACGGGGAAGGGAGAGGTGGGCGGTGGGACGAGAACTGTCTGCCCATCAGCATTCCCAAGGATGACTACTTCTACTCCATATACAGTCAGCGCTGCATGAACTTCGTGCGCTCCGTTTGGATCAAATGCCCCAAAATGCACGGAAGTAAGAGCAGCAGCAGTAGCTCCAGTTCGGAGGAGAGCAGGGAGAAGAGCGGTCGTCATGGAGACAAGTCTGTTCAACAGGTGCGTGAGAATCCTTTCCTGGAAGGAACAAAAATGCTTCTGAGTGAGCTTCTTTTTATCATAAACCACACACAGAAATTAAATGAGGTGGAGAGGTGACAATCCCAAAGAGTAAAAGTCGCAGGATATGTTTTAACACATATTACTAGATGAATGGTATTCAATAATCAACAGGAATAGGGAGATTCCAAAGAAACTGCGGGAGATGCCGCAACAGTAACTTTTAACGGAGTCATCCGCTAATGTGCATTTCAATGCAACAATTTCAGAGCGTAAAAATCATTCGCCTTGACTGGGATTCGAACCCAGATCCCTCAATATCCGGTCGAGTGCTTTAGCCACTTAAGCTACCGATCTTAAAATTTCAGAGTTTAAGAGGACGCCTCGGTAGCTTAAGTGGCTAAAGCACTCGACCGGATATTGAGGGATCTGGGTTCGAATCCCAGTCAAGGCGAATGATTTTTACGCTCTGAAATTGTTGCATAGGAATAGGGAGCTTTAGAGAGATTGTGGAACTGCTCACTACTGTAATACTGCGTAAATAAGGGCTGAAAATGAAGCAAAACACTCTAATCACAATACTTCTTATTAAAGAAATTCGTTCTTTAAAACTAGTGCCTCTCTTAATTCCCTCCAAAATACCTGTTCTCTTCATCCCTATTACTTTTCTAGAACTCTTCCTTCATTTACCATTGCGCTGATAGGATATCAAGTCCCTATCGGCATCCTTCAAATAGAATTTGACGGTGTACTTTAAACTTCTCCAAACTCCCGCCCCTCTTCCCTTTAAAAAAGCTTAATCGTTGTTCTTTATGCCATAAATGACGGATACCTACGCTTCAGGTACTTGACAGATAGATTTTGTTGTCTCCAGCGTAAATTCAGATTGTGGAGAAATGCCACTGAGATGCATTATTGTTGAGTAATCAAACTTTCTGAAGAAAGTCATATTTTGTGAATCACTTAACTCTGTGGTTTGTTCAATAATACCAACTGCATAGAATATCAAAGGACGTGAGCATATGGAATACCATTCAACGAATACTTGCTGAGGAATGGCGCAAAGTTTGACAATTTCAACCCTAGTACTTCATCAAATTGGTTGAAAACATTCAAGCATTAGGCCTTTGGCCTGAGTGGACAGGACGTTGTAAAATCTGCAAACTTTTAATAAAGGAGTAATTTTAGTACTAATAAGCCAGGATTCATTTTAACCAGAAAGCTTTTGAATCCATTACAGAGATCGTTTTCTTCAAATCTCATTCAGCCGCTCACGTTTGAGTCTCGTGACTTAGACCAAATCACGGAGAGGAAATCAAATACCATCTTCTTTTTATTTTTTTACGCATATAGGTACAAAAAATGATTTATGACTATTCACCCTCACACAGTTGTTTTCACGGATTGGCTATTTTTGGCCCTTGGATCGCCACTGTTTTTTTTTAATTCTTACTTTTGAATTCTTTCTTCAAATACCGTGTGGTGAAAAAAGTTTTACGACAGACTAAATATACCTTCATTGTACCTATATTTGGCGATTAAACCATTTACTAATTTTATCATTTATTTGTATTTTCCGGTTGATTTTGACGGGCCAGGTACTAAATATTTCAATAAAAGTATAAAAATTTCCGCAATTAATTATCCTGTCCATAAATTAAACTCACAGGGATCCTTATTTACTCTCAATTTCCCGACTTCCACCCTTCGCAGATCAACCACGTAAGCAGTTTCTTGGACGTTTCCATCCTCTACGGCAACGACGATATACTTGGCAGTCAGCTTCGTGTGGGAAGGGATGGCCTCCTGAAGGCCAGGAAATTGCGCTCGTCGACCAAAGGCCATTACGACTCCTACTACCCTGACGAGGAAAGCGATGAGGTCAGTGCCGAATTACACGCCCCGGATCCCGAAGAATGCTTGCCCATTTCCCATCACCCAAAAGATTAAACTATTCGGCGTCCATACTGAACATTTTTCTTATGTACTAATTATTGGCCAATGCCTTGGTAACTTTCCTTCCAGGATGAGATGCATATTCTATTTTGCCACAGTTCATACCATTGCTTCATCGCCCTGCGACTTTATTTTAGATTGCCATTTCGAAGCACAGTTAAGATAATACCTCGCCAGAATAAAAATGTATCTTATCGATGATCATAATTCAAACTAGAATGGCTGTAAATTATTGAATTTTAAAAAAATTATATTGGAGAATTGATTGCTCCGCAAATGCTGGACGCCTTTCCAAATTGCTCGTCCAGAGACCAAAGGGCAAACTGGTGCGGAAAAGGGTGCTTGGTGCAACATATTGTGCTTGCATCCAGGTGACAGCCTTGGTGAGTGACGCACATGTTAAGTCTCTCAAAAAAGTTTTCGAAATCTTTTCTCAGCATAGCTTGTGTTATTCCAGCGATGACATCTGTAATTGCCTCCCTAAGAGCTTCAAAGGTGGAACTTTGTAAGCCTTAAATTTGAGGCATCCCCAAAGAAAAAACATCACATTGGATAAAACCTTGAGAGCGAGGGAGCAATGGAATTTCTCAAGGAGGTCATGCGGCAGAGAAACTGCTCTTGCAGGATTTGGCATGAACGGCGGGCGGTATGTGCCGTGGCACCATACTATTGAAACCAAAAGGTTCCTATGTCAAATTTCTTACCATACTCCTCTATTTTGGGGTGTTAAGAGTTTTCCAAAGCCTCACAATAGCGCCCAGAGTTCACGGTAACAGTTTAACTTCGAGATTCAAAAAATGGACGCCAAATAATGACTATGGAGGATTCAGCGAACACTTTGGTGCTAAACTACAGCGCCCCCTGTGTCGCAACCACAGTAATATTCTTCTCAAAGAACTCGTTTCTAGATCAAAGTCTCGATGCTCGCCAGACCACGCGTGGTGACTACTGCAAATGGTATAGTTTCTCCCAGTTAACAAAACTACTCTCACTCCGCCAATTTACCTGCGTGCTCTTCAGTGGCTTTTTGAAACTAGAGAGCTCATGTCTTTTGCTCTTGTCGTGGTATATAGTATATCTCCCTGGGTGGGATGAAATAGCTTCCTAACGCCATCTGCTAGCCAAAGAAAATGGGCACTTGGTGGCATTAACCCCATGACATTAAGATCTCAGCGAAAATTATGTTTCGTCGATAGTTCAAGTGGTTAGAGCATCGGCCCGGAAATTCGAAAGATCCGTGGATTATGTCCCGGTCAAGGAAATATTTTTGTACATGTGATCTGCTCGATTACGCCTGCCCCACGTCTCTCCTATTTTCGTCTTTTATATGTGCCCCTACCCCTTTTCCTTATTTACATCTCCATATGTATGAATTAAAATATATATGTGCATACACACACACACACACACACACACATATATATATATATATATATATATATATATATATATATATATATATATATATATATATATATATATATATATATATATAAAACACTTTTTGAAAGTCTCACGGACGTGAATAATAATGTCACGACACTTAGCACTAGTGGACACAGACAAAAACACAGAAACACACAACAGAGAGACTCACTATTTTTCGAATTTTCGGTGGTTGTTGCCACCTTTATCAAGGAAGAGAGGGACAGAACTGAAGGGAATACGAGGGCTGGAGCGATGGATGGAAGGGGAAGGTGGGGAGAGAATTCCGAAGGGACGGGTTTGGAGGGGCAGCGTTAGAAGGGTGGGGAAAATGTAGAAGGTGATGGGGGAGGAAGGGGGATGAAAATATAATTAGAGCAGGGTAATTAGTGCCTAACATTGATTCCTGGCCAGTTCCAGGACGGAAGGAAGGCCTCTACCCTATTCTAAAAAATCATAATGCCACCGCCAACCTTTTTCCCAAATGCCCCTCAGTTACTTTCAAACGCCCCGCCAACCTATCCAATCTCCTCAAATCAACAAATCCACTCCTTAAATACCCAACCCGTCCTAAAACCACTCCAACGCTATGCAATAAACCCAGATGCAAAACATGCCCTATTTTCAAAACCAAAATCCCATCCCTCTCCCACCCGCTTTTTAACTCTCTCCCACCAATTCCCTCCTCTACTTGCACATCTAGCAATGTAGTATACCTTCTGAAGTGCCAACTTTGCCCTGCCTATTATATTGGGCAGTGCACCACACCCCTTAACATTAGAATTAACAACCACCGAGCCTCATGCAAGAATTCTTCCCTAATTGATATGCTCCCTATCCCCAAACACGCCTCCGAACACAACACTCCCTTTGATAAATGCTATAGTGTATCCATCATAGCATCCCTCCCACCCTCTGATCCTCCTCTGAAACTGAAAACATTAGAGCAATCCTTCATCTGGCTCTTGGAGTCCTGGAACTTGCCAGGAATCAATATTAGGCACTAATTACCCTGCTCTAATTATATTTTCATCCCCCTTCCACCCCCATCACCTTCTACATTTTCCCCACCCTTCTAACGCTGCCCCTCCAAACCCGTCCCTTCGAAATTCTCTCCCCACCTTCCCCTTCCATCCGTCGCTCCAGCCCTCGTATTCCCTTCAGTTCTGTCCCTCTCTTCCTTGATAAAGGTGGCAACGACCACCGAAAATTCGAAAAATAGTGAGTCTCTTTTTTGTGTGTTTCTGTGTTTTTGTCTGTGTCCACTAGTGCTAAGTGTTTATATATATATATATATATATATATATATATATATATATATATATATATATATATATATATATATATATATATATATATACACACATTATATATATATACATTATATATATATATATATATATATATATATATATATATATATATATATATATATATATATATATATATATATATATATATATATATGCTTTCGTAGACGTAACACGGAAGTGCCGAATAGTACAATGCACAGTAACACACAATATAGAAACACAAAAAAAGAAGAACACTCACACGTATTTTCTTGATGTTTCGACGGAAACAATCCGTCTTCATCTGAAGGTATAGAAGTAATGACTGCTGGAATTGTTGAGGTGAGGGGTGCGAGAGAAAGGGAAGGGGAGAACGGGAGGCGAAGGAGGGGTGAAAGGAATGGTTAGGGAGAGGAAAGGGAGAGGGAGGGGGTGGAATTGACACAAAATCGGAAAATAGAACAACATGCTCACCGCAACTATTGCAACGCACGAGACCCAGGTTTCAATTTACAAAGTATTGATCATGACCTCGCAAGTCAAAACGAAGGCCACGTACACCAAAACTCATTCGGAAAAACACAGTGTCCACCCCCTGATATGCTTTGCTTCCACAAAGTAACAATTTTAGGCCACTCCCATCAGTGAACGACATTGAGGCTCGGATGCTAATAGGCCATACAGATGTAAATGAATGCCATTTCAAGAGTTTTTAATTCTATCGGGTTATCGGATGTGGGAAGGGACGCTAGGACGGAAACATTGTAACACTGGTTGAAAGGGGTATAATGATGGGAAGCATGTTTAGGGATGGGGAGACCCGCGGACGGGGAGGAGGGATTGCACGAGGCGCGGTGGTTATTAATCCTAATGTTAAGTGGTGTGGAACATTGGCCTATGTACGGGCAGAGTTTACAGGTAAGAAGATAAACAACATTCTTGGAAGTGGAAGTGCAAGAGGAATAGGGGAAGGGCGGGAGAGAGTTTAATGATGGGGTGGAGTGGTGAAAATAGGGCAGGTTTTGCATCTTGCCCTAGGGCAGGTTTTGCCACTTTCAAACGTCTCGCCAACCTAGCAGATATCCTCAAATCCACCAGGCAGCTCTCAAAATCCCCTCACATCCCACCCATGTCAAGTGGAAAGATCCGGTGTTCGAGTCCCGATCAAGGAAATATTTTTACTCTTGTGATCCGTTCGATTCCGCCTTCCTCACCTCTATTGTGTTCGTTCTTTATGTGTGTTTCTATCCCTTTTCCTTATATGTGTTTCTATATAAATGAGTGTATATATATATATATATATATATATATATATATATATATATATATATATATATATATATATATATATATATCCCCCTCCCCTGGACTACAAACTGGACGTGGTGGAAGGGCTTGCGCGTTCCGATGTCCCCTAGAGCTGTGCTGGTGGGAGTAATTATAATTGCTCCTGGTAGGTAGGGTCAGCCATGCCAGATAGATAGGTAGTCCACGCAGCGTCTATTCCTCAGTGAGGCGGCTGCAATGGCGTCTGACCCCAGTGTGGCGGCCAGTAAGTGATGGTGTCACGTTAAAAACACTATTGAGGAAGGCAACGTGAAACCACCTCAGTTATCATTCCCAAGATAAATATGATGGACGATAGAGATATTTTGAGTCCTGGCAACCACGGGGCTCGACCCAATCGGCCGTGTGTCATGCCCGGCAGCGGGGGAGGCAAGGCTTCCGCGGTCGTCATCCCACGAAACCCTTGCAAGGGAAAACCAGCAGCAGCAGGACAGAAGACGCAGGAGAAGAAGACCAAATTAGTTAAAATAGGAACGTGGAATGTTAGGAATATGATGAGGACAGGGAAATTGGAGAATGTTAAGCGAGAGATGGGAAGGGGAAATATAAATATTTTAGGTCTATGCGAGTTGAGATGGAAGGATAGCGGGGATTACTTGAGTGATAATTATAGAAAAATATGCAGCGGCGGGGACGAGAGTCAACGAGGGGTTGCCATAGTATTCAATAAAGAGGTAGGAAGGAGCGTAGTCAACATAGAGCAGGTAACGGATAGATTATTACTAGTAGAGATAAAAGCAGAACCGACATACTTGGTTATTATTCAAGTACACATGACACCGAGCAACCATACGGAGGAAGAGGTCGATAGTATTTTCCTGCAGGAAAACATTTGTCAGTGATGGAGGATTGGAATGCGACGGCAGGCAAAAGGAGTGATGGTGATGAGGTAGGAAAAAGCGCAGTCAATATTGAATAGGTAACGGGCAAAATATTACCAGTAGAAATAAAAACAGAAGAGACGAACTTGGTTATTTTTCATGTACGCATGACACCGAGCAACCATAAGGAAGAAGAGGTCGACAGAATATACGATCAGTTAGAGGACATAATCGCGTGTGTTCCTGTAGGGAAACATTTGATAGTGATGGGGGATTGGAATGCGAGGGTAGGCGAAGGAAGAGATGGTGATGAGGTAGGGGACTACGGTTTTGGTACGAGGAATGACCGCGGAGAGAAAGCAGTTGAGTTCTGGAGGAGGCAAGGGTTAGTCATCACCAACACTTGGTTTAGACACCACAAAAGACGCAAGTATACATGGAAAATGCCAGGTTACTCAGAAAGGAATCAGCTAGATTAATATTTAGCTAGACACAGGTTTAGGAACAGTGTGATTAATTCGCATAGCTTCCTGGGAGCGGATGCGGACTCCGACATATGCGGTATATAACATCCCTGAGAAACTAATGAAATGTTTAGGAAAATGTGGGTGGAAGAGGCTATATGGGCTGATTGGTAGTATTTTTGAGGAAGGAATCTGGCCGGAAGACTTTCAGAGATTAGTTTTAGTTCCTATTCTAAAAAACGTAAAGGCTACATACTGTGAGAACTACAGGACAATAAATTTGATATCCCACGCAGCTAAAGTTGTTCTCAGGATCATAAACAAAAGGATAAAGAGTGGGGCGAATGATTACTTAGGGGACGATATGTTAAGAGTTGGGAAGGGAAGGGGTACACATGAATACATTTAAGTAATGAGATTATTAATCGAGAGGAATATAGAATACAATCAGGAAATAGTTGCCTGTTCCGTATATTTCAAAAAAGCGTTTGATAGACTGATTTGGAGAAACTAATGAGTATATTTAGAAAAATAGGAGTTAATTGGAGGGAAAGGGGCCTAATCCGATCTTGTACATATCTCAGACTGCTCAGGTGCAGGAGGGGAGCGGGAATGTCTGGATTGACAGCGTTAGGAAGAGGTGTAAGGCAGGGTTGCCCATTATCACCGTTGCTGTTCAACCTGTGTGCAGAGGAAATGATCAAAGAGGCATGGGAAGAACTCGAAATAGGAATGAAAGTGGGCGGGGAATTCGTAAAATCAGTTAGATTTGCTGATGACCAAGCTTTAGCTTGTCAGTCAGCCAAGGGGCTGCAAGCATTGCTGAGTGAATTGGAAATTCCTTGCGACAGAAATGGGATGAGAATCAATATTAATAAAGCAAAGGTTATGCGATTTTCTAGACAGAAAAAGGATAAGCTAAACATTAAAATAGGAGGCCAAAAACTAGAGCAGGTGGAACAGTTTCCGTATTTCAGAAGTGTTTTCTATCAACTCGGTCAAAGTAGTAGGGACGTAAGGAGAAGAATTGCGCTAGGCAATGAGGCTTTCACAAGGAGGAGGAAGTTGATGACAGGAACATTGTGTAAGGATATTAAGAAAAGACTCGTAAAAACTTTGATATGGAGCGTAGCTATGTACGGTGCGGAAACGTGGTCATTGAAGCAAGAGGATAGACGTAGACTGGAGGCTTTTGAAATGTGGGTGTGGAGAAGAATGGAGAAGGTGAAATGGACAGAGAAGAAAACAAATGAGGAAGTACTTGGTATGGTGGGGGAAGAGAGGGGTTTGTTGGGAGCAATCCTATGGAGGCAGGAAAAGTGGATGAAGGGGGTATTGACCGGCAGTGGGATGTTGAAGACTGTAATTAAGGGGAGATTATTAGGCAAACGAGGAAAGGGAAGGAACAGGATAGGGATTTTAATGGGATGAAGGGAGGAAGAAGGTACTCAGAGATGAAGAGGGACCTGGTATAGAGTAGGATGATGGATTTTGTGTTTTGTTAGGAATCACAAATTTTTTTTCAGCCGCTGCTTCATCTAAAAACCTACCTTAACCAGTAGATAATCTAATAATAGATATATATGTGTATATATATATATATATATATATATATATATATATATATATATATATATATATATATATATGTGTGTGTGTGTGTGTGTGTTTGTGTTTGTTTGAGTGTGCACATAAGTTTCCCTCTTCATTTTAATGTCAACACAAAAATGCCTCCTTGGGGAGAAGTGGCTGATTATGGGTCGCTCATATAAATGCCAATCCTAGAATTTTTGTATTTCAACAAAAAATGCTGATGCGAGCCAATGTCGCGAGAAAATTTATGCAGACCAATATTTCCTATTTATCCCAACGATTTTGACCTTACCTTTCGTATGAGGAGCAGTAGGAATGTCAGTATTTGACCGGACGAATTGCTTTCTAGTGTTTTATAATAAATTCATTCGATCCCTTTGTGAAAAAGCTTAGAGAAAATTATTCTATTGTTGTCATAATACTTACCTCAAAATTACTGCCTTCTGCCAAAATTTGAGTATATCGTGAAAAACGATGAGATAACCTCAAAAAATATCGAAAAGATTTTTTCTCGTTAAAAATGAATGCTGTCGATGATGAAATTGACGTCGATATTATCGATCTCATTGTTAATCGATGCAAAGATTTTTCATAATGGTCCACTTGGTGGTATGAACGGATGTACATAAAGTCTGGAGAACCCAATTAATAAACAGCTCGAGATTCGGTGACTCTATAGCATAATTCGATTTCCATAGATTCACCTTCTAATATCAGTCATTTTCATCACTCACATAGGGAAGAGACGAGTGCGATTAGGGGACAATTTCCGTTTTCCCTTATCATCCAGAAGGGCAATCGACGTTATTTTGCATTTTACGGTATCTCTGTTCCCCTCTCTCTCAGGTTTTATTCCTGATCAAACCATTTATTTATTATTATAGGGAAAGAAGTGGATAGTATGCTTTGGAAATGGTTTAATGTGACTATTCTGGAGGGAAAACAATTTCTCGACCGGATTAGCCACCAATTGTACTATCTATCAATGAGTATGAGGTCATTAGTATCCCCCATAAAACAAATGTCACTCGTATTATGTTGATTCAATGTACACAGTTGCTTACAGAGGTTTCCTTCAGTGGTTTAGTAAGCTACCTATTATTAGTGTTGGGGATTAACCTCGGGGAAATCAATTATTTAAATGAAGATGTAGTAAGTTAGATGGGATATTAAATGTTCCGGCTTTGAGTCACGAGGAGAATATATCTGTTAAAAAAGAGATCTGCACTATGTTGCAGTGATTACCATTCTTCAGTATTTATGTCACATGAGGTTCAAGTTGAGTAAAAAATATGTTAATCGAATTAAATTGTTATATTGTCCAATAGACTTAGTTATTTTATGCCGTCAGACTAACAAATATTTAGGCATTCATTTAACTAAGGATCTTGGGTGGGGAGTCCAAGTAGATAATTTGACACAGAAGGCATTTAAAGTGTTGCATTGGGTGATGAGAAATTTAGAAGGAAGTGGCGTAGCCACAAAAGAAAAAGCATATAAGGCACTGGTTATCCCTATCCTAGAATACTCCTCCATAGCATGGGATCCATAAGAGGTGGGACGTATTAAAAAGATAGAAAAAGTTCAAAGAAAGGCAGCAAGATATGTACTCGGAAGGTACAAAAGAACAGATAGTGTCACAGAAATGTTAGATATACTGAAATTGGAGAGTTTGAAAAATAGAAGAAAAAGGAGTAGGTTAGGTGCGATGTAGAGAATTGTTAAAAAGGATGAAGCGTGGGAAGATTTATGGAAAGAGGTAGAAAAGCCTAACTTTAAGGGGAAAAACGACCATAATTTCAAAATAAAAATAAGGACTCAAAAAACAAATAAGAAAATATACTATTTTTTAAATAGAACCATTATTGATTGGAACCAGCTGCCTGGAGGTTTGTTTGAGCCCTTTCCATCCAATTTTAGAAGTTTTAAGTATAAATGTAAAGCAGCCACTGGGTAATAAACTTCATTGTAGTTATGAAAATATTGTTCGTATGTGATGTGGACGACATTTTGTAAGTGATGTGGAAGTGTCATTATGCAAAAATATTTTGTCTCTTATCTGTTATAATGTGTTCGTATGTAATTTTCGTCGTAAGAGTTATCTTTGACCTAACTTGACCGTTGCCACCAGGAAATTTGCCTAATTGCAACGTAATTGTGTAAATAAATAAATAAAAGACGTTTGGGTATGGTCGAAAATTAATTGGCTATGCCTGTAATGGAAATGAATGCATGGATAGGATGGATTGACTCAATCTCAATAGAAATCCCGATAAATGGATCTCCTAACTTCATCCCACTCTCTCTTTCAACTAATAAGACTCAAGGAAGTACATACGGGCAGGAATGGCAACGCAGTTTGTCATGGAGCAGACACGGTTGCAGGCCCGGAAAGGTGAAACGACCGTATGCAGACGGCCCGCAAGCAGACGGCTCGGATGTAGACGGCCCGTATACAGACGGCTCGGATGTAGACGGCCCGCATACAGACGGCTCGGATGTAGACGGCCCGCAAGCAGACGGCTCGGAAGGAGGAACCTGGAACGGCGACGGCCTTGACAGCGGGTTCTCGCCCAAAGGCCTCTTTTTCGGGAGTGGAGGTGGCGCTTTCGGTAGCGGAGCTGGAAGTCTTTATGGGCACAAAAATAAGGATAAAAAAGATAAGAAATGGCATAAAAATTTTGGACAGCAGATATTCGGACTTTTCAGAAGCTTGGAGGAGAGTCCGTCGCCGAGCGAATCCGGCGGATATCCCAGGTTGGAATGGGAGGAGGATAGTCATTATGATCGCCAAGAGTTCCTACCCCTCCTCTGGGAGGAGGCCCAAAGCTGTCCTGGGCATCCTTCTTCAAGTAAATCTGCATACCTAACGGGTAAATATAATGCTTTCTTTATTAGGGCAACTAAACGTTTGGTTAAGTTTTCGTACACACACAATGTCCCCACAAATTATCAGATATCCTCAAATCAACACTCCTTAGATCTCTGCCCCGTCCCAAAACCACTGTCCCATACCCTGCAATAAACCTTAATGCAAAACATGCGCTTTTTTCGAAATTTGAACCCCATCTCTCTCATACCCACTTTTTAAATCTCTCCCACCAATTTTCTACTTTTCATGTACTTCCAGCAATGTAGTATCCATTCTGAGGTGCCAACTATGCTCTGCCTTTTATATTGGACAGAGTACCACGCCCTTCAATATTAAAATCAATTACCACCGAGTCTCATGTAAGAATTATTCCCTGTTTGGGATGCTCCCAATCCCAAAACACGTCTCTGAACACAACACTCCCTTTGACAAATGCAATGTAGTTTCCATGCTAGTATCCCGCCAACCCTCCGATCGCCAAATCAACCCAAAGCACTCGTATAGCCTCTTAATATCCTAGAATTAGCCAGGTATTAATATTAGGCCCTGATTACTAAGTCTCCAGATATTTTCATCCCCCCTCCGCTCCCAGCTCCTTACATATCAATCCCACCATTCCCTCGCAATGCTTTCATTACCCTCCCCTTCCAACCCTTCTCCCTCGTCCCTTACTATTGAAACCTTCTTCTCAGTTGCTTCTCTCTCTAACATTCGGAATATCAGTGAGTATTTTTTGTGTGTGTTTTTCGTGTTTTTGTTAGCTTGTGCTATCTTGACGTACATTTTATATGTACTCTCAATCCAGTAGCGGAACTGGTTCGCCCTCTTCTAATATTTTTACCAAAGCCAGCTTAATTAAGGTACTTCATATAATATTTGATGCAGAATTGGATTAAGCTATGCTATTTTTGTATGACTAAATAAGTGAAATTAGAGCAAAACATTAAATTAACGCAATATCCAGCAAGATGTATGAAAAAGCGTTTGCCTTTCACTTTTAAACCAACCTATACACCTGCTACACACGCCTAGACTTCTATTCTTTCCCCGATTCTTAATCAACTTCTCTCCCCGTAAGCAGTGTCCTCACCTTCCTTCTCTCTCTTTTCTCCCTTCTCCCGTTTGGCACTTTCTTCGATTGCGGTGAAAGGTGACGAGCGGGTGGACATTCACCCCTGGCTGGCCTCGAACCACGTGCTATTGCTCAGGGAGCACAACCGGCTGGCGAGGGAGCTGAGGCGAATGCACCGCGATTGGGATGACGAGAGGCTATACCAGGAGGCACGGAGGATCGTGATTGCGCAAGTGCAGCTCATCACGTACAGGGAATACTTGCCCAAGATAGTCGGTGAGTGGAACCCGGGGCAGAGATGAGAGCAATGGAGCCATCGACTGTAATATAATCCCTATAGTGTCCCCGGTTATTAAGGGGATCACGTTGATTCAGTGTCTTGGGTTCTGGCTTTCCAACCCTGTGTGGCAGGGTTCGAACCCTCTTGGTTACCAGGCATCCAATTATATCCCGATCTTCGAGTACTTTTTGGAGGCAAAAGAAAATGGAGTATGTCGTCCGTCAGATCGGCCGCTCAATTATTGTGCCCTTCGGCAGCACTTGTTATGAAGTTGCTAATGACAACGACGTGTCACTGCCTTTATCTTTATTTATTCTTTTTATATCCTTTCTCCAGCAAAATGGTAACATATTTACCAATAGCGAAGATGACTTCAGGTTTCGTGCCCTTTAGTATTCTAATTCTACCCTTTCTCGATAATGTGCTTACAAAAGTCGGAGGGGATGGGGAATCGACAAAGGATACTCAGAAACCTGCTTTGGGTCAGTTGGTAAGAAACAAATATGAACAAGGATAATGGTCAGATTACGTGTGCTATAGGAGAGTGAGAGTGGGTACATACACTAAGGTTTCGAGGGTTTAAAGATACTTAGAAATGTCATATGTGCAAATTATAAAATGAATTAAAATAAATTTTCTTGAAAATACCATTTTTACAACTTTGATAAACAAATCCGCACTGTAAAATCTCGAGTTTAACATTTGATGAATATATTATTACTGGTGATCTACCCCTTAGGTAGGGTTTTTGATGGCCGCAACTACCAAATAAATACAGTCTCTCTTCACCAAACATAACCCAGTATCCTTCTCTACAACGAGCCCCTCTTCATCTCCGTTTACTTCCTTTTTCCCTTCATTCCGTCCAACATTCCTATTCTATTCCTTCTTCTTCCTTGTTTGCCTAACATTGTCGCCTATCTCGTAGTCTTAAACATCCTTTTGCCAAACAAACTACTTTGCTAGCATTTTTTCTTTCTGCTAAGGATTTCTTTCCACTTTCCTCTCTTAGCACTGCCTCATTTGTTTCCCTCTCCGTCCGCTTCACCTTCTCCATCCTTCTCTACACCCACATTTCGAACAACTCAAAACAACCCCGAACTGTACTCTTAATTAATAATGTAATAGTGTCAATTGAGAGTACGGCTGGGGTTGATCTTTCCCATAATACTTATACGGCCGTAGTTACAGTTCCTGTGTCCAAACTATGTCTAACATCCATCTTCAGGGACCATGTCCCCGAGCCGTATATATCTACACTCCATATCCAAGTTTCTACGAGTCTTTTCTGAATATCCTTACTCAACGTCCCTGTCATCAACTCGTGGGTGTTTTTCCTGCGTGGCTTTTTACTAGTTGAGCAATGCCACGCTCTCCCTAGCTTTTCCCACAAACCTCATTCTTTGCTTAGACTTTCCTCATTTTATTTTACTCTATCTTCACTGTCATTTAATTTGAGTATATGTAGGTGTATTCTTAATTTATATATGTATATGTATGTATGTATGGGTGTATATGTGCGTAATTATGTATGCAATTATGAATGTGTATGTATGTGTGTGTGGATATGTATGTATATGTGTAGGTATGTGTATGTATATATGTATGTATGTGTGTATGTGTATGTATGTGTATATATAATTATATATATATATATATATATATATATATATATATATATATATTTATTTATTTATTTATTTATTTATTTATTTATTTATTTAACAACCAGCATTACAAGTAGGCGATAGCCTGGTGGTAATGTTCTTGATTACGAGTCATAAACCACTTAATCCATTCATTACACATTAAAACATACAAGGAAGTACATATGGGTTTATCACGTACATTTCTCACTCCCACGTTACAGTTAATTATTTTAATTATTTTAAGGAGAGCATAGACCTCGTTTTAAATTTATTCAATGAAAAAGGGAAGGTCTTAAAGATATCCTCAGGTAACTCATTACATTCTTTTATTCCACGATTGAGGAAGGAGTTTTTTTTAATGTTTGTTTTGTGCCCTCTATGTTTTATTATGAACTGATGGTCCTTCCGCCCAATGTAATGAGGTTTGTCTATTCTTTCTGAGAGAGCCTCCCACCCCTTCTCTTATTTACTCTCTTGAACATCCCACATAGCCCATTCAGCTTCCTTCTGAGTCGGAGCGGTGTCCATCGTAGTGACTCTAACATTTCTGTCACATTATCTGTCCTGTTATGTCTTCCTAGAGTGTACCTAGCTGCCTTTCTCTGTACTTTCTCAAATTTATTTATATGCACCTTTACCATAGGGTCCCATATTGTTGTTGCGTACTCCATTATTGGTCTTACAACTGAAAATTGCTATTTTTAATTAAAAAGGATATAGAGTAGGGCAAATGATTACTTAGGGGATGATCAGTTTGGGTTTAGGAAGGGGTGAGGTACGCGTGATGCCATTGCAGTAATGAGATTATTAATCGAGAGGAACATAGAACACAATCAGGTCGCATTTGTCTGTTTCGTAGATTTCGAAAAAGCGTTTGATTGAGTGAATTGGGGAAAACTGATGAGTATTCTGAAAAAATAGGAATAGATTGGAGGGAAATGAAGCTAATCCGCAACCTGTACATGTGTCAGACTGCTCAGGTGCGGGTGGGAAACTGGGAGTCAGGATGGGCAGTGTAAGGAAGAGGTGTAAGGCAGGGTTGCCCATTATCACCGTTGCTGTTCAACCTGTATGCAGAGGAAATAATCAAAGAGGCATGGGAAGAACTCGAAATAGGAATGAAAGTGGGCGGGGAATTCGTAAAATCAGTTAGATTTGCTGATGACCAAGCTTTAGCTTGTCAGTCAGCCAAGGGGCTGCAAGCATTGCTGAGTGAATTGGAAATTCCTTGCGACAGAAATGGGATGAGAATCAATATTAATAAAGCAAAGGTTATGCGATTTTCTAGACAGAAAAAGGATAAGCTAAACATTAAAATAGGAGGCCAAAAACTAGAGCAGGTGGAACAGTTTCCGTATTTCAGAAGTGTTTTCTATCAACACGGTCAAAGTAGTAGGGACGTAAGGAGAAGAATTGCGCTAGGCAAAGAGGCTTTCACAAGGAGGAGGAAGTTGATGACAGGAACATTGTGTAAGGATATTAAGAAAAGACTCGTAAAAACTTTGATATGGAGCGTAGCTATGTACGGTGCGGAAACTTGGTCATTGAAGCAGGAGGATAGACGTAGATTGGAGGCTATTGAAATGTGGGTGTGGAGAAGAATGGAGAAGCTGAAATGGACAGAGAAGAAAACAAACGAGGAAGTACTTGGTATGGTGGGGGAAGAGAGGGGTTTGTTGGGAGCAATCCTATGGAGGCAGGAAAAGTGGACGAAGGGGGTATTGACCGACAGTGGGATGTTGAAGACTGTGATAGAGGGTAGAATGTTGAGCAAAAGAGGAAAGGGAAGGAACAGGATAGGGATGTTGGACGGGATGAAGGGAGGAAGAGAGTAGTCGGAGATGAAGAGGGACCTGATATAGAGTAGGATGATGGATTTTGTGTTTGGTAGGAGTAATAAAATATTTTTTTGGTAGTTGTGTCCATCCTAAAACCTACCTTAACCGGTAGATTACCTTAAAAAAAATATTCTCATTTAATGTCTATTGCAATGCAATTCCAATTCCATCAGCAATGTTTATACAGGGTTCGTCAGGAAAATAAGTGTACTGACTCCTGGGCTGGGCGCGCCGCTCCAGGCGCGCCCAGCACCGCTCTGACGGGCTGCGATTGGAGGGGGGTATGTTGGCAAGCGACGCTGAAAAAGGCAGTCGGCTCTGAGCTGTGGTGTAGTGAGGAGCTCTGTTAACGCGAACCTCCACGCTCGACCCACGTCACGGAACGCGATGCCGAAGTTTTTGGAGCAGCGTTATTCCATCAAATTTGCGGTAAAGCTTGGGAAATCGTCTACCGAAACTGTCGGTATGATTAACCAGGCTTACGGGGAGTCAGCCATGTCCAGAAACATGATCTTTCGGTGGCACAAGATGTTCGTGGAGGGCAGAGAAGAGGTCGACGACGAGTCTTCGAGAGGTTCCCGATGATGCCTTCGCGGGAGCGTTCCAGGAATGGGAACGCCGCTGGAACAAGTGTATCAACTTACAAGGGTCCTATTTTGAGGAATATTAGCTTACGATATGTAAAAGTGTAATACATTTTTTTTTCCTGAGCTCAGTACACTTATTTTCCGGACGAACCCTGTAATCTCTTGATTGCTTTGACCTCTTTTGTAAAGCTCACCAATTTTCCCCTTCTGCATCAAACTTTTAATTTTATACTACTGAAATGGAATGAAATAATTGAGTTTGTAATTCCACTTACCTTGTTTAAAAACGCGGCCCAGGTTTTAACATTGAGCGTCATCATCAGGTGATCCTCCTAAAAGTGAACTTGGAATACATACCTTCCGATCAAGGGAGAGGGGGTGGGTCAGAGAGGGAGGGAGGGTGGAGGGGCAAAAAAGGTTACAATGTAGCTGGGAAGAAAAGAGAATTACATCTTTCGTTATTAATCGTTGGAAGACTTGGAAGGGTGGTAGAACCAGGATTGGGGAGTGGGAGGGATACAAATGCCCTATTTTTTTCAATAAAGTGGGTGGAATCAAAAGTCAATTATTCCATTTCATTTCAATATGTTATGCAAATTTCATTAAGTTACACCTGGGACAACAAATCATACTACTACTATGTCAGCCGCTCCTTTTCCGCCCCATTTATTACCCATCCAAGTTTATCATTGAACTTTTTATACATCCTGTATTTCCTGAACTCTCTATTTAAAGTCTTCCATTTCGCTTCTTATCTTTCTATTTACAGCGTCCGGGATCCATGGCTTCCTTGTTCTTACCCTGTTAACGTGACTCATTAACTAAATAATATTGTAAAAAACTAGTTGAGGTCAAAATTGTAATCGTTGATTGGAGAAGGTTTTCAAAGTGAATTCTCCAGTTCTCACATATTTATTAACGCACGATTTGTCATGGCGACCATGCAAATGCCTCACTTTTGCTCAGCGGAAACTGTGTGCACATATTACCGTTCGATAAATCAGTTCCTTTGAAAGAGTGAGCCAGGGCGCATGTGGAACATAGACATTCATATTTAATTAGGAAGAATAAAGGAAATCTGCATGGTGGAGTGTTTCTAATTTGTAAATATTTTAACCGTCTGAAATGCACTATTTTTATGCTAAAAATGAATGCTTATCAGTTATCCTGCCAAGATCAAGGAAGCATATGACGTCCTGCTTTGTAATGAAGAAATTTGCACAAATGTATATTAATGTTAATGTTTGTCCGCTGAAATATCAGCCAAAATTGGATTCCGCCAATGCTATTGATGGAAGGGGCCGCGAAAACATCTGCTTTTTTATGAACTACACGAATGAATGTTTTTATCTTTGGAAAACAGCCCTTATACGTCATATTTTACTAATTCTAGTCCATTTTACCCTCATATATTTTTCTATATTTTGTTGCCATGGGACCAAATCACCATGCGGTATCTCAGGTCTTCTCGATAAGATTGCAATTACTTGGTATATGGAGTAGAACTCTTGTTTTAAAGTAGTTTCTGTTCTGATCTATTCGCCACTCGATTCTCATATCGTTTTCGTACCAGTCTATGTTTGATACCCTAGGCAAGGAAACTTGTCCCTTGTACTCGATTTTTTTCGTCTGCTTTGTCATGTTTTGATGAACATCCAAAGTGTTGAACTTGATTATTATATTTCCACAGGCCAGGGTATTTTAGAGAAGATGGACATGTTGATGGATTCCAAGTGGGCAAAGAAGGGAGGCACTTACAACGCCCAGGTCAACCCCTCCACCATGCTCGTGTTCACCTCGGCCGCCTTCCGGTACCTTCACACACTCATCACGGGCAATATCGAGTGAGTCGCCGCTATTCTCCACTCGTTATATCTATGCATAATACCCCGCAAGCCGTCGCAAGGACGTGTCGCATGTTGTGGTGGGTCACCAGCCATTATACATATATTCCCACTATTTCCCACTGCACCTGACACTCCGAGCTCCACCAAACCCACGTGGAAAGGGGGCGGCCGAACACCAATCACGCAACATTCCTACATAGAAGGTCGACTGAAAACTAATGCACACATGCTTGTAGACCACAAACAAAATGACATTAAGAAATACTCCTGGTGGCATGTGGAAGTAACATTCCCCCTCAACACGCATGCGGAGGTATGAGGTCGTTACATTCATCCAGTGTATTTTGAGAAGCTGAAGTATGGAGGCGTCCTCTAGTGCTATGTCAACGCGAGTCAAACAGCGTGATTTTATCGAATTTTTAACTGCTGAAAAAGAAAACTTCGACTTAGATTTATCGTCGTTTAAAGTCCGTTTATACTGATGATACTGTTGATAGATCTACTGTAAATCGATGGGTAAAAAAATTCGTGATTGCGAGCCAGGAAAAGCTATAATTGTTGATGAAAGACTTAGTGGACTTCCGATCACTGCCACAGACGATAAGCAATGGAAACTCTTCGAAGATGTGTTTCAAAATAACAGGCGAATCACTCAGAAGCGTATCGCAAATCATATTGGGATATCCAAGGAAGAAGTTTGTCGTGTTAAAGGCAGCCTGGCGCCAATAATCTAGCAACATGGACTACGCTCGTCCACACGCCACGCGCGCGCAACTGGAGAGGCCCTGAGAAACCTGAAATTTGAACCGATTCCACATCTTCCTTATTCCCCCTATCCTGCGCCTTACGATTCATATATTATTCCGCAACTCAAGTGACACCTTTAGGGTAATCATTACACCTCGGACGATGAGGTGATGGCAGCTGCCAAGTCCTGGATTCGAGAAAATTCGGAAGTTTTTTCAGTGCCGGAATGAAAAAATTTGATACACGTTGGGAGAAATGTGTTAGCCTTAACGGTGACATTGTTGAAAACATAATATATGATTTTGAAACTTAAGATTTGTTCTTTAATGTAGTTTTGTTGTCCATTATTGCTAATTGTTTTTGTATGTGGTCCACAATAATGTGCGCATTACTTTTCAGCCTACTGTCGTATGTTACGAGTATTTAATGGTCAGCAGCTATTCCTATGCCTAAACAAAGAGGGCAAGAAAATGCATTAAAGATGCCAGGCACACATTAAATACAGACACTAATTACCGGTTAGTAGTCTACACATTTCCTATGCAAAATTTAATGCACAATATTGTTTCAATTTCTTTCTAAAATGACTGGTTTGAGAGTGACCTTCTAATGTAGCGGACGTGCTCACTCGAAGACGCGCTATGCGCATTGCATCGAGTAGAAATGATCCGTGTGCTCTAAATGCCTCCCAAGTGTCCTTTCCTTCTGATAGACTCCTCTAAAAACCCAAAACCACCAAAATTGCGGATGTGAATTGACAAAATTTCAATCCATGTTAGTGGAACTTGTACGATATGCATAGAAGTATTCTCAAAATTAAGTTAGTGCTCTGCGACTGAAGACGTGTTGAAGCAATTTCGGTTGATTTCAGTTGACCGCTGAGAAAAATACTACGGAATAATTTTAACCTATTTTTCCTAATTTTAAATTATTTTATTACTACATTCTCTTCTTTTTAATTTGATGAGGTCTTTAGAAAGTATTGATTGAACAAATTTCCCTAAAGATCTGGTGTTTTTCCGTTGAATTGAATTGATGAAGTTTCACTCGAAACCCTGAGTACGATATCAGAGGTAACTGTGAAAATGTTGGCTGCTGATAACTTTACCTGGCTGATCTTCATCTAAATTTTCTTAGATGCGATCTCGGATTCCTGAGAGGTTTTCTCTGCTGGAATGCAGAAACACAATATTTACACGTTTCTCCAATATTTACACGTTCAGTGATGCACCCTTAGATATCATTGGGAAAGCGGTGAAAATTCCACCGCAATCGTGTTCCGGGAAAACACCGAATGCTTTTACATTTTGCAACAAATTGAACCATGGTGGCCCTAGGACCGGAAGCGATTCATTTGGGAATTCAGATAAACTCCTTAAAAGCTATCGATACGTGTTACGCGAAGCTTGTTAAGGCAAAGCCTAAACCATGAGTAATTGTCGCTATGCACATGTATCGTGCAAAACCAAACTCCTCAAGCACTATTGTGAATATAATACGTTGTAAAGGAATGTTTTTGTAATCAAGCATGAAAAAATATTAGATCAGTAGATTCGAGATTCGTCTTCCCTATAATATATGCCAAAGGAAAGATGTTATCGCCTGAGATCAATAGCTGGAAAATGTTTACAATGACAATGTACAAGCCGAAGAAAGGCAAAAAAACTAAATGTTCAATGAAATTAGCGTAAAATGACAAGAAAATGATGTATGCGAAGGATTATATATTAAAGCAGCGGAAAGCGGAGATATCTGTCTTTTTCCAAGACCCTTGCACAATAGGTTCAACTCGATCGCGAAAACTGAACTTTTGAGGCTGACAAACCCTTTATAAACCGATGCTGAGTGTGGATTTTACCATCGGGTCCCCTCAGTCATCCTGATTTTTCAAACGTGGTGTGAACGGGCGATTTAAGGAGCAGAAGTGACCATTTCAGAGGATGCTAATTCATATCGCTCCTGCCTCACAATTTCCGAAATCACATCACGTAAAAACCTGGTAAATTTCAAATTTTAATCCCTCTCATTCAAAAAACCGGGAATTTTTGAATAGTTGATTTTACTTCCCATTCCCATTGGATGTGTGTCATGATTTTCGCCTCCCGTCTATCCAATCCCGCCTTCCTTTCTATCGCAAGGAACACTAATCTCTCCATCCACCTGTGATTGACTTCCATCCTTTCACCGCAGGACCCAGAGTGAAGGGAGATGCCCTCTTCAGAATTTTGGCTTCAGCGATCTCATATTGCACGCAAACATCATGGAGAAGTCCAAATTCCTGACGTCCATATTTCGGGGGCTGACCAACCAGCCGTCAGGAGGCGCAGACATGTTCGTCACCGAGGAGGTCAGTCCGAAGAGAAAGGGGTCAGCACCTCGCTCACTTGCCAATGCCCTCTCGCAGGCACAAGGCCATTGACTTGGGGTTTGAAAGTCGATGCCTGAATAATCTCGATACCTTCTATTTTCACGCGTAAGAGTGGTGTAATAAAATCATGTGTGTTTTAGCCCCATAGAATATGGTGGGAGACGGAATCAAGCGTAGACTTTAACTCCAAAGCTTCATTTTCATGATATATTCAGGACGTATTAGGATGAGGATACAAGACTCATCCACCTTTCCAAATATTCTGCATCATTGAAGGTATGAAGATAGCATTTTTCCAACGGGTAACTGACAACGACCACGCTAGGGAAATAATATTCAAAGTAATCGAATTCAATGTAATTATGTCTCCAATCCTTATTATAGTGTTTCTCTCATTGTCATCAGCTGAACTTGAGTGCAGAGAGTACCACCTTGCTCATAGATTCCGTAGTTGGTGTAGTTGCGGTAAAAATATTTCCAATATTTAAGTTATTTAACATATGCATGGGAAAAAACAATAACTTAAACCTCAACTATGATGTTACAGACCCGGCTTACTATTAAAGCCCCCTTACACATACTCCAGGGATTGCGATAAATTGGTTTCCATCACGATGCTGAATCTATGATGTACGCCATACCATTACTATAATTGGTTTTCTCTCAGTTAACGTATGTTTTCAGTGGACACAGGCTACTCAACGGTGCAACTACTATTCCCTGCCTCTCACACGAAACAAAATTTGACCTTCAACATCAAATATAATTCTTAAAGGGCAAATGAAGTATGTTCCCATAAAATATTTGAAACAGAACACGGAACCTGCCCTCGACAAATAGTATTAACGTGGAGGACTCGTATTTTTTGAAAAAACATAAAGAGGATGAGGAAAAATAATTCAGTGGGACCGCATAATATCTCAATTGACATTCTAAAACTGGGTGATACCGCAATTGCTTTGTACCTGAGTCATCTATTCAAAGTAACTTTAAATAATGATGCCTTGCCCAATGATTGGAAAAAAGCTAATATTACACCAATTTTCAAGAAAGGGGATAAAACAATAGCCAACAATTTTAGACCGGTAAGCATAACCTCAGTTGTTTACAAAATAATGGAAAAAAGAATCGCTGACTACATTCGGGAATGGTGGACAAGAGATGGATGTTTAAATGAATATACTTTGTAACTTCCACACAATTTTTATTCGTACTACCGGTTTCAACGCAACGGCGTCATCATCAGGTACCACATACCTGGTACCTGATGATGACGCCGTTGCGTTGAAACCGGTAGTAGGAATAAAAATTGTGTGGAAGTTACAAAGTTTATTCATTTAAACGAATATGTACCTCCACAAAGTTGAGCCCGAGACCATAGAATTCATCAAGAGATGGATGGCTATTCAAACACCAACATGGGTTTAGAACGGGATACTCGTCTGAAACGCAGCTTTTGGGGTTTAGCCAATATATCGGCGACGCAATAGATGAAGGAAAAAAGTGGATGCAGTAATTGTTTTTTTTTTCGGCAGCTTTTGACCGAGTGCCTCACGATAAATTATTGTTAAAGTTGGATTCGTTACCATTGGACTTGAGGGTAAAACAATGGATAAAAAATTTTCTTAGAGGGAGAATTCAAAAAGTAAAATTAGGGGATACATTTTCAAATGAGGCGAGCGTTTTAGCAGGAGTTCCACAAGGCAGTGTTCTAGGGCCATTTCTATTCCTTATTTACGGAAACGATCTACCAAACAACTTACATTCCCAAATAAGACTCTTTGCTGATGACTGCATTATATACAGACGGATAGAGCATTTAAATGACCACGCAATACTACAAAATGACATCGATCGCCTTGGTGACTGGGTAACAAATAATAATATGGGCATTAATAGAAGTAAAAGTAAGCATATAAATTTTTCAACCAAACAGAATGCAAAAAAGGAAATTTATACTCTCTTTGGAGAAAGAATCCCATGTACCAGTCAATGCAAATATTTAGGCGTTTATTTAACTAGGGATCTTGGGTGGGGAGTCCAAGTAGATAATTTGACACTGAAGGCATTTAAAGTATTGCATTGGGTAATGAGAAATTCAAAAGGAAGTAGCGTAGCCACAAAAGAAAAAAGCATATAATGTACTGGTTATCCCTATCCTAGAATACTCCTCCATAGTATGGGATCCACATGAGGTGGGACATATTAAAAAGATAGAGAAAGTTCAAAGAAAGGCAGCAAGATATGTACTCGGAAGGTAAAAAAGAACGGATAGTGTCACAGAAATGTGAGATATACTGAAATGGTAGAGTTTGAAAAATAGAAGAAAAAGGAGTAGGTTAGGCGCGATGCATAGAATTGTTAAAAAGGACAAAGCGTGGGAAGATTTATGGAAAGGGATAGAAAAGCCTAAATTTAAGGGAAAAAACGACCATAGTTTCAAAATAAAAATAAGGACGCAGAAAACAAATAAGAAAAAATACTCTTTTTTAAATAGAACTACGATTGATTTGGAACCAGCTGCCTGGAGGTTTGTTTGAGCCCTTTCCCTCCAATTTTAGAAGTTTTAAGTATAAATGTAAAGCAGCCACTGGATAAAAAACTTCATAGTATTTATTAAAATGTGGAAGTTCAATTGTATGTGATGTGGAAGTTTCATTGTATGTAAGGATATTTTGCCTCTTATCTGTTTTTTAGTGCGTGTATGTATGTAATTTTCGTTGTAAGAGTTATCTTTGACCGAACCTGACCGTTGCCACCAGGAAAATCGCCTAATTGCAACGTCACTGTAAAATAAATAAATAATAATAAAATTGCGCCCCACATCAATTCCGCTTACTTCTTTCCTGCGCCGAAACCAACGCCCCTATCCTGTTTCTTCCCCTTCCTAGTTTTCCTAACGTTCTCTTCTCTTTCGATCACAACCTTCAGCATCTCATTGGAAATAAAAACGCCATGCATTCATTTTCCCTCCCAGCAATCCCCTCTCCTCACCCAACTTACCTGGACCTTCTTCGATTGTTTTGCTTTATGCCCGTTGCACCTCTTCCCTTCTTCTCCAAATACATGTCAAATATCTCCAATCTACTTTCTTCATCTTCCTTCATATACCATGTTTCTGCTCCGCACGAAGTCATGCTCAATACCTAAGTTTTAACTCATTGTGAAAGCATTTTTTCCGAAAGCATTTCTTCGTCTTATTTCAATAATGTCTTCACCATTTCCATCCAAAACATATTCGAGATTGTTAAACCGTTCTAACTCCTCTTGTTCATTCAACCTGCTATTATAATATTTAACATAGTTTTCCCTATCTTTAAACCCCATAACCATTGTTTATTTAGATTCATTTTATTCCCACACATATTGCGCATACTTGATGATACTTGACAATTACTTTGCTGAACAGATTGCAACCCCTTGACTGAGTGACAGATTAAAGCTTGATCATCAGAAAACCTAACTGAAGTTATGAATTCTCTGCTGATTATCATCCCTATGCCCGATTACTCACCTTTTCCTGTTTTGTGTTTTCTCCACATATACAATGAGAGGCATGAGACATAAGTAACATTCCTATCCTACTCCTCTTCGAAGCACTTTTCATTCGGAATCTTCATTTACCACTCCCACCGATTGAGCTGTATTAGGCAATTAAATGTTGTAGAAAAGCCTCCTATTCCTCCAATCTACTCCTACTTTCTGCAATAGATTCATGAACCACATACGATGCACTGAATAAAATGCCTTCTCAAAATCCACGAAACAGGCAAAACAATCCTGAATATTTCTTTCCAGTAGTAACGCCTTTGCTGCTATGGCATCACGCGTAAATCTCCCCATCCTCAACTCAAACTGACCATCTCCAAAGAATTCGTTTACGCTGCTCTTCATTTTCTCATTGATGACCCTCAGCACCATTTTAGCTGCTTAAGAAATTTAAATTATTACAGCTCTTCCTAAAAATTTCCAGATCCATGGATTCATTTTAGAGATTTTTCCTTGAATGTTTTCAATGTTTGCAAAACACCGTTCTCACTTCATGGCAGTGCTTCAACACTCCTGTACATGGCACAGATTTCGCCCTTCCTTTGTGAACGTCCCATATTTTCCAACAGTGTCTTCCATCCTACGCTTTCTTCTTTACCGTATGTATTTCCCGGTAGAGTTTATAATTTTAGTCTCTGTACCTCCCTCTTACTATCTCCGTGTTTAAATTATTCCATTTCCTTCCGTTATTCATTTTATAATACTCTTGTCTGCAATTCATTCCCTCCTTGTCTTTTCACTTTGTACTCTTCCAATAATTTTCTGCACGGCTCTCAATAATCCTGATATTCCTTCCAATTCAATCCAGTTAATGCTTCTAAATTCCATTTCTTAACTCACGCACTCTGACTTATCTTTTTGAATTCAACGCCACACTTCATAACAACTAAATTGTGATAAGAGTCCACATCCGCTCCCGGGAAACTACAAATTAATCTCGTTCTTCCTATATCTGTGCCTTACAATAATATAATCTAACTGATACCTTCCTGAGTCACCAGCCATTTTCCATGTATTTATACGCCTTTTTCGGTGCCTTAATTGTTGGTGATGATTAAACCCTGTCTCCTGTAGAATTCAATTGCTTCCTCCTCATAGTCATTCCTCGTGCCTAAACCGTAGTCCCCCACCTCATTACCATATCTTCCTTCGCCTATTGTCGCATTCCAATTCCACATCACTATCATATGTTTCCTTGCAGAAACACACGCTATTATGTCCTCTAACTGATCGTATATCCTGTTTACTTCTTCCTACACAAGGTGGCTTGGTGCAATGTGTACCTGAACAATGGCCAAGTTCGTTGCTTCTGCTTTTATCTCTACTAGTAATATTCTATCCGTTACCTGTTCTATGTTGATCACTCTTCTTACTACCTCTTTATTCAATATTATGGCGACTTCTCATTGGCTCCCTTCCTTTCCGCTCTATACGCACATAGTATTACTCTATAACTATCACGCCAGCTATCCCGGCTATCCTTCTATCTCACCTCGCATAAACCAAAAATATCTACATTTCCCTTTTCCATCTGTGGCTTAACATTCTCCAATTCCCTTATCCTCATCATTGCCCAAGCATTCCACGTTCCTATTCTAACTAATGTGGTCTTCTTCTCCTGCGTCTTCTGTCCTGCTGCTGCCGGTTTTCCCTTGCAAGGGTTTCGTGGGATGACGACTGCGGAAACCTTGCCTCCCCCGCTGCCGGGAACGACACACGGCCGATTGGGCCGAGCCCCGTAGTTGCCAGGACTCATTACTTCTGTACTGCACCTCTTATAAACTTCGAAAAAATACAACTGCCCTCAAACAACATCCGCAATTACGTCCTCTAACCGATCATGCGCCATATTAATACCTCTTCTGTTAACGCTACTCCTACTCTCGGATTGTTAAACCACTCTGCTAGATTCATTCCATCTTCTTCAGAACGGAATTATTCGTAGGAAATTTTAGGTACCTTACTTACTTTTTTCAATGGTCCCAAGTGAAATTATTTGGAAAATCCCTTCTATCATTTAGTACCCATAGCCTCATTACTCTTCGATCATAGTGTGCTAAGATTGCTGATAGTAATACTCTTCTCAAGGCCTCTTTTTTCAACCATTTCAATTTCAGATCACGAATAAGCTGATGAAGTCGGGTCAACCCTACGGAGTGGATCTGACCAGCATAGATATCCAGAGAGGAAGGGATCACGGTGTGCCCAGTTACAACGACATGAGGAAGATGTGCGGACTTCCCAAGGCCAAAGAATTTAAAGACTTCGCGGACGTCATGTCTCATAAGGTAATTGGTCCAACTCAAGTGTGACCAAAAGGCATTTTTCGAAAATGCTGATATAAATTCATTTTGCATAATTACTCCTAGACACATTAAAATATGTGCGGAAATCTTAAAAAGTGTCCATATGTGATTGCACTATTCATGAAAATATCTGGAGAGGTGCATGATATGCTCGATGCCCTTAAGAGAGAATCGTTTTTAGACTTGGACCCAAGGGCTCTCTCCAACCCTTCGGCATGGACCAATACGATTAAAATGGTCATATATGCACATTAAAATATAACACAATGGTGGCTAAAGTGGTTTAGGGATTCTGGAGGGAATCCTGTTTCAGGTCCTATCCTTGGCGTATGATTTTTACGCAGTAAACATTCTGCATTTCGATTCTCATTGTTAGACATCCTTAAATAACTGCCACGGCAATTCCCACATTTGAAAAAAAACTATGATTTATCATGGGGGGGATCAATTTCCATACACTGTCTGCACTCAATCGACCCAACTACAGGTTTTGAGGATATTTGCAATTTTCTTTCCATGAAAGCGACGTTTCTTCTCCCCGACTCATCCACCTCCTCATTCATTGAGCGACCCACAGTTTGTCGCCGAAAACGCTGCATAATATGTCGGAAAACATGAAAACACAGATATTCTTGTCTCCTCCAAAAACAGAAAATCCAGCAGCTTAAGAACCTCTATGACTCCGTCAACGACGTGGACCTTTTGGTTGGTGGGTACATGGAGGACTCCTGCTGGGGAGCGTATAGCTCTGGCATCGTGGGCCACACTTTCGGCTGCATCATCTCCGAGCAGTTCTACCGCTGGTGGAAGGGCGACCGGTACTTCTTCGACAACGTCAATGGACCCGGGAAGTTTACAAACGGTAATAGCACTTGGAAAATTTTAAAAATATCGGAAGCATTTCAATATAACCAGTCTTGTGTAAAGATGAGGGCCACTGTAGCACATTGTGGCCAGAAGACTGTGACCCGGGGGACTGAATCGATTCTGGGTGACACATCTGGGCATTTGTAGCTTCACCCAAGCTGTGGTATTATTCATGGGGAGCCACAGGAAGCGTAGGGAGAGGAACTGGACTCTTTACTCTTCGTTATTTATATTAGGTGGACTGAACACACTCCACCCTATGTATCATATTTTGAGTGGATTAGCATGGTTTTGGTTTCTATTATGTCCTCATCATCAGTATTCCAATCCTAAGATTAGTTTACTGTAGCCCTCCATTCTTCTCTATTTAGTATTAATTCCCCCACCGTCAGATAGGTTCCCTGTTTCACGAACGACCATCGTCCGAGGCATAATGATAGAGTAATCATTCTAAGCGTTCGGAGCAAAGTTCGTGAAATGATGGAGAACCTAGGAAAAATTTACTCACTTGAACATTGCCCGCCTAGAATAAATCAACCCTTCATTCAAGAGACAGGTTGTCTGAGTCATTTTAAAATAAAAGTCTGGTCAATAAAGATCAAAACTGATTTTTTTCCCTATTTCCATGAGATTCCACCTAGTGAACACTATCACTGTCACTTTTTTAGGAGATTTGTTTGGGAAGGTATGCATTTAAATACGTGGTTAATAAAAACCCTTTTCAATCAAATCCCTTCACTTCAAATCCCCACTCGTCGATTCCGTAGGCGCAGAAGGAAGTAATGACCCGGCCAAGAATAACTACCAAAGTGGATGCCTGATTGAAATATGGTGCATTTTATTTTTCAGGTCAGTTCAAGGCACTACTGAAGGTCTCCCTGTCATCTCTGCTCTGTGAGAACCTACATGGCCTGAAGTACATGCAGGAAGACGCTTTCAGCATCGTCAGCGATGAGTGAGTATTTTTGGGCCCAGCACAATATTGCTCCCTCTCTCGAAAGGAAATGTCAATCGAGCAACATGGTGCCTCATCAGAGAGGGACTGAGTTGGTTGAGACAATGAACAAACAATTAATTCCTTGATTCTCCTGCTAATTCTAACTCTAATGCTAACTTAAATGCCAATTCTAATGCTAATTTTATATCTAATTAATAAATGCAAAATTCAAGTGAAATCACTGATTTCGAACAACTTTTTCAGAGTTAGTGTGTGGTATCTCATCCCCTTTTACTGTCTTCTCTTTGTTTGGCATACATGACGTGATCCAATTTTACCGAGGAAGGCGACAATTAATTGGGATGTTGAAAAGACATTAATGAGAATTACGGCTTGATGACAAACAGATGGAAAACGAAGGTGATGAATGTTGCAAGGAGATGAGAAAATAAATATTTCAATGGAAGGAGAAAGGCCGAAACAAGTGGAGAAGTAGCATTGTATGGATGCGGAGGCAGCGAAAAGCTGACAGATTGATAAAGAAATTAAAATAAGGATAGCAATGGCCAAAGAAGCTTACAGGTTGGAAAGGAAAAGCGCTACTTAGCGGAATGGATATTGGACTGAGAAAGAGATTTGCGGGGATCGAGATGGTGCGGGGGCTAACGTACTGGCTTCCCACCCTGAGGGCGCGGGTTCAAATCCCGGCGGTGTTGAATATTTTTCAGAGGTATCTCGATCCCTACTTGAGGTGCTTTGTGGAGGGCACTTTGAGTGAGTACGCCGTCCGTCGGATGGGACGTTAAGCCGCGGACCCCTTGGCGCCTTTCGTAAAGAGTAGGCTAATGCCGACGCCGGGTTTATCTCCACCCTTCATCCTTTCCTGTCCTTCCCCTATGGCGCAAATGACCTTAGCTGTCGGTCGCCTCCCCTCAAAACTACTACTCCAAGAGATTTGCCAAACGTCATGCATGTTATTGACACGTCATATATATTATGTTATACGGTGTTGACACATGAACTAGGTTAAAAAATGGGCCCTGGAAAGATTGGAGACATTTGAGATGAGGATACGAATACAAATACTGAAGATAAAATGGATAGACTGGGCGAGGGATGAGGGAGTGTTGAGAGGAGAACTGTGGAGGGGGAAAAATCGCTGGAAACATTCAAAATTGAGGAAAGTAATCGGCTTGGACACATGCTCAGAGGGCACTGCCTCTTCGAGGAGATGCAGCGTGGAAAGGGGGGAGAGGGTCGAAATGACGGGCGATGTGAAAGAGGGTGGTGGGTATGTGTAAATGAAGAAGGGGGTACAGGAAAGGAAAACATAGTGGAAAGCGGTCTCTTTGGATCTACCAACTATCATGAGCCATGATGCTGAGTAGCGCAGTAGGTATGAGTTTCATAATCCGAGTGGATATTGAGCGAGGAGGTTTGAAAAAAAAATAAACACCCGAATTTTTAATTTCCCTCGATGAAGCTTTACCACCCAAGCTTTATCCTACCTGTCAACAAATTAAATTGTTCCCCTGTCCATGCTCGGTTCTCGTTGTTTATTGTCCTGCTGTTATGGCATTTTCTCCTCTTTCATGTTTGTTATTTAGTCCTTTCTAAATTCGCACTGCTGCTGTGGCTGAATAATGTTTTAAAATAAATAAATAAAGTTTACTCGGGTCTTCCACCAAATCAGGGGTTCCATATTGGCCAAAGTTTCGATGCACGAGCCGAGCGTTGAACGTCGGCAAATATGGAACCCCTGACCCGACGGAAAACCCGAGAAAACTTCATCAAGCAAATACGCCGGGAAAGCGCCAGGTCTTATTTTAATTTCCCTCTTTAATCAGCCAAATTGGCCCGTTCTATATATTCTCTTCAGCAAACGATCCCTTTTGCCTACGCTTAATACCCCTAAGCCACCATTCCTTGGGCCCCATTCGGGTCCCAGCCTAGCGGATTCGAGACCCCTGCGAACGCCGATGCTTCATCAAACTAAAACCTTTCTTTCTCTTTCAGCAATCCTCTGAGGAGATGCGGAGATATCCCTCGGCTAGACCTGGACCCATGGGTGGACTACCACCCGAAAAAGAACTGCACCAAGAAGATGAATAAACATAAATATAAGAAAAATAAGTATAGTGATGAGGTCGACCTGCAAGAATAGTGGTCCGTGTTGACAAAGCAGTTCCCGTAGTTGCTGACGACGCCGGCCGGCGCTGGAGGATGGATTAGTGACTCCAGAGATGCAACAGTCTACCGAATGACCATAAAAATATGAATAATAAAGGCGATGCGAGCATTTAAATTACGCCACCGTTTTCGGTTTCCAATCGATCGGTTGTACCAAAGAATATTTAAATTTTCTCACGTGGAAATTTGCTTTTTCATTTAATTAATGACAGAGATTCCGCAACGTTCCCGTGTAAGATACTAGCTCATGCCTAAATATTCATGAAAATAAATCCTCCAAACTCCCACCAATCACACGCAAGTGAATTCGCGTGGATCTGAAAGTCTGCATGAAGTTACTATTTTAAATTCGGTTTACTTTCCATTGTCACCTTACCTGCAATTATAGCCCGAAGTAGTCCGACATTGATATCTCCCACACTGCTCGTTACTATTATCCTTCAGAGTAATGAAGACATCACTGAGAATCGATAGAGACATTAATTCCATTTTAAAAATCGAAAACCGTTGGGAGGTTAATCTCGATTCACAACCCTCTTACTTCCAATAAATAATGTAAAAACAGTTGTTCGCTCTTCATCCAGATTCTCACGCGAAAGAAGCCTTTTGTCATGTCCTTCGGATGACGAGCTGTCAACGGCACTTAATAGATCATTGTGCGCGAATGAATATATATTTTTAAGATTGAAAAATGATTAAAAAAATAGGAGGAGGAGAGGAAGAAATGCCTTCCTTACCTCATGCTCATCGATCAGATGAGCTTGAGGAAAGGAAGAGGAATGGAGTTGAGTTCCAAAATGGAGCGTCGACACTTCGCAAATTTCATTTAATAAAATTTAGCACGAAGCAATAACCGAGATTATAGGACCGGAGGCCTTGGGGCTGGCAAAAACTTCACTTGTGCTTTTGTATTCTTCCCTGATAAAATCATGAACTGGTGACCTGGTCAAAAAATGACCTAGATTCTTTCCTCAATGCAAAATAAAATGTATTTAATTCAAGTGAAAATAAAGTAATCAGAAAAAAACGTTGTTCTACTAATGTCTTTCTTTTAAATTTTAAATTCAAAGGATTCGTCGTCAAAGTGCGTACCGAGTGAGAATTGGAAGTAGCATTCATATATAATAGCAGATTGTATGATTACTTTCAGGTAGCTTCAAATTGAGCGAAGCATGGGTTTCATCGAAGATTTCTTTTCCTTGTGAGAATTACTGCCAGGAAAATCACATGAGGGAGAAAGAACTGGTAAAATGCAGAGAACATTAATTGAAACCAAGTAAAATAAGAGTTTATTTTGAAAGGTTATCGGAATCACCACCAGATGTCAAAGCTGGTGCAAAGAATTTCCCGCGTAGCAATATTTAACCTTTTGCGAGTGAAAACGCGACGCTTCGATGCTTTGGGAAGAGATCTGTGGCGCGGATGCCTCTTTGCTCCTTTTCCCTTTTGTAGTGGTTTGTTGAGACAGAAAATATTGATTTTCGAGCTGTTATTAAATACTTCATGAAGAAAGGTGAGAAAACAAAGAAAATTCATGCCGAATTCCAGAACACTCTGTTGGGCCCAGCTCCTTCATATTCAATTGTTGCCAAGTGGAAATACGAGTTTCGGTTTTGCGGGGACGGCTAAGATGATGATCTACGAAGTGGCCGAACAAAATGTGCCATTATCCCAGAAGGTATTGCAAAAGGGAATGAAATAATCATGAAGGATCGCCGACAGGAAGTAAGACAAATCACTGAAACTATAGGGATGTCACCTGAACGGGCATATTACATTTGAACAGTGGAATTGGATATGAGATAATTATCTGTTATTTGAATGCCGCGACTCTTGACCAAGGATCAAAAACTTATCAGAATGGATATTCAAAGCAATATTTGAACCGTTTCACGAGTAACCAATTAGATGTTCTGTATCAGTTTGTGAGCAAAGATGAAACTTGGGTCCATCATATAACTCAGAGAAAAAAAGAGTCAAACCAGTGGAGACACGCTTAATCATGACCAGAACAGGAAGCAAAGGCAATATGGTCGCGCGGTAAGTTCATTTTTCAGTTTTCTGGGATACGGAAGGGATTCTACTGCTAAATTATCCTCCCGCTGGCCAAATAATTACTGGAAAATACTAGGCTAACCTCCTAGACAAACTATAGCAAGAGATACACAAAAGAGACCAGGTTTGCTGAAGAAGAGAGTCCTCTATCATCAAGACAATGTACACCCACACATAAGTGGCGTACCTTGGCCGAATTGCGTGAGGTAACACGCGAACTGTTGCCACACCCGCCTTAATAATTTGATTTGCCTCCTCCATCCATCTCTTCCTTTAGATCAAAATAATCTTCGAAGGGCGGAATTCCCTTTAAATAGAGAATTCACAGCCAAGGTAGCCGGGTATTTAGCAGGCCAGAAGGAATCTAATTTTCGAGATGGCATTAACACATCGCTGGACCAAGTGAATCACACTTAGGGAGATTACATTAAAAAATAGGTTGCACTGAAGTAAGTCGTTTGTTTCTATTCCTATCCAAGAAATTTTCAAATAACCTTGCATTAAGCTATTATATTTATTTATAAAATATTTTTTATACGCGTATGTGTAATAATGTATACAAACGCTTTGACATAAAATAAAATGAAAATTCATTTCTGTGGGCGTTCGTACGCCTATTTTTGAACTGTTATATTATTTTACTTATACTGTGTATTTCTGCATTTTAAATCACATTATGATAAAATTTATGCATATTTTTGTAACTATTTTAGAGTAAAAATAGTTTCAAGATATTATTTAGTAGAAAATGTCGAAGCCGCGAGAGAATGCCATTTAGTACGTTGGATTGAAGAAAGTGTGAAAGATACGTCACTTCTTCTTTTCCGGGGTGTTGAAAGAATGATGCGAGGAATGAATCAATAGAGTGACAGATAGACAGCAATTGGTCGTTCCTAGGATGCTGACCCGGAAGGAGACGGCAAAGAACTGAGGAAGAACTTAAACGCTGCTTGCGGAAAAATAACCAAGGGATCACTTGATTTCTTAAAAATATTCCGGAACATTAATGTGGATGAATACATTCACACTTCAATGACAGCATTGACATTTTTGCAAATCAGCAGGACCTATGAATACACTGAGTGCAAATCTTGACCGAGAAGCAGTCGTTACATCTAATCCTCACGGTTGAGCGACGGTGTCAGGCGAATATTAAAATGGTGAGGATTGGATATGAATTAAAAGGAAAACTAAAATATTCCAGCACTTAATTAGAAAGTAGTATGTAATAAAGTCGAGGAGAAGATTTCAATCTTTAGTTCCAATTCCGATTTCAATTGTATTCTTATTCACACAAGTGAGATAATAAATTCAATTTCATTATACGAGTAAATCAACATCATTCATTCGAGCACTGTGAAAACGAATTAGTTTACTGTTTTTCAGTTTCAAATTCACGTTAATTAGTTTGAACAATATTAAATATTTTCCATCATCTTGTTTTCAAATGAAAAATTCAAGTTCACCTTTGACAGAACTTCATTACGGAAGACTTTTACTTGTGGCTCTGCCATTAATTCACCCGGGGTCCAATGAGGTGTCCAACCGAGATGTGAGCGCAGCTAGACTCGGTTCGTTTCCTCTCCTCGGCGAACCAGTATTGACTTTGGAATCATTATATTTTACTCATTCGAAATTATTTGCCATTGCCATGTGTACTTGCTTTTTACAGATATTTATTCAAGCGAATTACGATTCTCTAAAGCGGGAAATATCTGAATTAATAAATCGCGCCCTTTGAGTCTCCCGAATTTTAAACACGGAACCAGAGAGAATTATTTTATTTCCACCAAGAAAGAGATTTATGATGAGGATTGCGGGCGCACATTTAACTAATTATAAAAGAACTGCCACTTTTTCCACGGATTCAATGTGCTTAAATTGTCATGAATGCCTGTTTAACCTATTTATTTGCGCTCTGTGCCTATGGTACACCTGTGGAATCATTTGTATGCATCTACACAATACCCAGCAAGTCGCCACGAGGGCGTGTGATGGGGAGTATTAGGGATCAACCCGTTAAATAGATGGCAGTTACATGTAAAACGAAAAATAAAACAATTTTAATACATCCAAACAGACGAAAACAATCATGGAAAATTTATTTTAACCTACAAAAATACAAACGCAGACTACTAATACACGCATGCCGATGTACCTCTGTATTCAATTAATGCCTAAGCAGCGTTTAAACTTGTTATCGCTTAAAGTTCAATTTTTTTACTTCGATTTTGACCAGTATGATTCCCGATTGTCAAAAGAAACAATGAATGTTCCCAATAGTGGCCATGTCGTTTGCAAAAATCAAGTGCCTCCTTATACGCATATTTTTTCACCAATTGCACTTCAATGAGGCACACCCGTGGTCACTCGTATAATATTAGCGCCGTCAAGGACTAACCTTTGCTCCCGAACTGATAAAGAGTCACTCTTACCCGCTCTGCTGGGCGCTGTTATTTTTGCTTTCAACCATTTACGATTTAATATTATTGATATGTAATATATATTTGGATTTATTTTTAATGAAAAGTATAATTATATCAAATTATATGATCAATAAAGTGAAAACGACCTCAAAAGAACGTAATCATAAATTGCAAAATGGCTGCAGATTCTACGGAAGATACTTTATAGTACAATTTACACAGAATGCAGAATTATTGATATAAAAAAGATAATGTTAATGTCCAATAATATTGAAATATCTCTATCGGAAAAAAATAACTCATTTGGTAATAAATAATTTTTCAAACAAGTTATATCTGCACACAAACCAGAAAACAAAAACGAGACTGCGTTTACAGTATATCATAAATCCAGAAATAGAATTTTCCTGCGTAATTCGTCGTTCACGAGATCTTTTTAATGAGGAACCCACTCAAATAATGTTCACACATTGAAATTCACCGACGCATGACTAAAAATAGTGAGGAATTGTACAAAGAGGCACATTGACACCGCTTTGTTGTCATCAAGATTCGCCGATGACGGAGCATGTGAAATGGGGATCCATGATTTAACGAAATAGCATGTGAAATTCAAAAGTGCTGGGTTCTTAAATAAAAAAATGGAAAAATGGTACTTTTCCAGTGATATCATTTTGAAATAAAGTCTAGTATGCTTGGGGGATTCAATCAGTCCTCACCATGATGTTTAAAATGAAAATTTATGTCAATATAAGAATTTTATTCTTCGATATAATCGCTTGTGATATTATTATAAGTCATCATTTAATTTTCTCGTGCCATTATCCCGTCTCTGTTATCGTATTATCTCGTGTTTTTCCGGAAGGTAAATATAACACTCCGCAGATATAACTTTACCTAGTTCGAGATAGCAGATCTACGGACTTCCTTTCGCATCCCAATAAAGCGATGCCATGACCTTCCTTGTCTTTGGCACCATCTTGGCTTCTTCAGCGCAGAGGAACCGCCCTCTTTCCAATGCGTGATTCGATTCAAGTGTGAAATGGCGAACTGTGTTTTATCCATCGTCGCATATGGACGCAGAAAATAAATTTTGTTCTTCGCAAAGGGCGCCAAGCACTATTCGGAATGTCGTCCGAATACGTTATTGATTCAGGGGGAGTACGCGCAGGCCCATATTGTGCTAGGTCTTGTCTTGTACAAATCCTCCAGCAAAGTGTACCTGATAACTTATTCTGGTATCGCTAACATCTTTGAAATTGAACGCACCTTTCATGCAAAAAATTATTTTGTGCCTTTTGTTCAACGTGCCCGTAGTGATTGCAATTTTCGGACTTCCTTCAGCTGGATCGTCTTGGAGGGTTTCACGGCCACGTTTAATCTCGAAAATTAGAGGAGATTTGTCCTCACACACGTATACTACTCTCGAACGAATTTTGATCGGAACTAAAACTTCTTTCATTAAGAATTTTTTTCACTGCACGGCACTTGATTTTGCCCAATTCTAACACCACACGCACCGCAACTAGTTAAAACGACTGCCAACAGCGAGAGGAAAGATAGAAAGACTTGCCGTAGTGAGAACACGATAAAAGTAAATCATGTGGGCAAAAAATACATCTATGGGCGAGGCCTAGAGCTTTTCTGACCACTGACTAGTGCCATAATATCATGTCATTACTTTTAGGAATTCTGAACAGATTTTTACGATAAATTAGCCAGAATGGAAGAATTTGACAGGAAGTCTTTTGGTGATAAAGACTTCGCCTTAGTATTATAAAAGTAACTCGTTTCCGTTTATATTCAAAGGATGACCAAGCGATATCCTTGAGCTGCGCATCAGGTTCCACTTCAGACTTGTTTAGTTAAAAACTGTTTATTTAATTAAAAAACTGGAAAATCCGGCAGGAGATAGTGGCAAAGATTTCCAATAAACACGATCTAATAAATAGCGACACCCTCGCGGTAACCCTACAGTTCAAGTGATTGAAAGCTGCGAACCACTTGCGTCTCAGGATCTCGAGAGGTGACTTCGGTAAGAGCAGGTGAGTAACGGCTCCAGGCGCGGGAGTCATCCATGCTACGCTCACATCTATCGGTATGCATTTTCTATGGAAGTGGAAGCAGATCGGCTTTCATTCCTTGTTATACCTATTCAGGCCGAGTATATTTAAAATTAATATTGCATATTTTGTTGCAACAATGCAATTGTTGTAAAAATTTTCATGTAACTGAGTCTTAGAGTTCATGCATGTGACATATATGGATTCAGGAAAGTGAGTCAAAACTGCTAGTTCGCAAATGTTAATCATTGTCATGGGTATTAGTTTGCACGGTTATTCATGCCAATATGATCTTTTGAAATATTACATTGCTATGCAATCGCATGCAGCTGCAATGAGATGGGATATGGACCTCACAAATACGTAATTTTATGATCATGAAATAATGTAGTTGCGGGAACAGAAGAACATGAACAGTTTGGCATTTCCGGCATGAATTTTGCGTTGGATCCAGCCGTGGATTTTTAAAGACCACTCATTACGTCGTGTTTTCGATGCATTCTCTCTTTTATCCACGTAGGGCGGTGGTTAAATAAGGCTTTCTTTGCAAGCAATAGTAGATCAAAAGTATTGTCTGCTGCTAACTATGCCTTCCCGATGCTAGGCCTCCTTATTCTAGAGCCCCCAACGCCTAAAGTCTAGAAGGGAAGAATTAAAGCAATATTTCTATACCATACTTACTTCTAACCTAATGAAACCTTGATTAAGATGTCTTTTACTTTCATCGCATGGACAATACCTCCATCGAATCAGAGAAGAATCAACAAAGAAGAAAATGATGAAGGCTTGCATCTTTCTGTTGCTCATTGCGTCCGTCGCTCTTGGCGTCAACGCTCGTGCAACTATGGCAACCGGAGAACATGGTGCGAGGGAGACCCGGAATACAGACGCGTTATTTGCTCAGGAATTTCTTGCTCAATTAATGGGTATGTATACCGAGTTTTCTTTTTTTAAACGAAATATTAACGAACTGGCATATCTGAAGTATTTCAACTCATCAAATATATTTTTTGAATAAAAAGCCTCAAGTACAATAAAAAATAAAATTAAATGCAGTATACATATGCATACGTACGTATATACGTATGCATATAATTTTGCATTCTTCTATTGTCTATGAATCGGCTAGAAATATATACTTGCTCATTTACACAAAGATAAAGCTGATATGCACCTCATAATATGCCCTACCCTGAATTTCGCTCACTCCCTTACTTATTTTATCCCATTTAACAGGCTATTCTACTTCTTTCCCGTTTCCCTCATATCTTCTGGCCTCTACCTCAATTTTGAAAATGCCACTGTAAATGAAACGCTCTGCATTAATCCGTTAACCTCACTTATTTCCTTTGGATTTCTCCCAATAGCGCCCTCTCCTCCCCAAGCATGCCTGACACTTCCTTGTTGATCTCTTCTTGACAATTTCGCCTTTCTCATCCTCCTAGATGCTCACACATTTTATAAGACTCCAATCAACCTCTGTGCCCTAATTTCAACGACCATGTTTCTTGCATTTATTCCCTCGGGAATGCTGTCTACCATAATTCCTCGATTGATTAAATTCCGTTAATGCCCTTCCTTTCTGTCATGCAGTATACCTGTACATAAGCTACGCTAATCTATATGCTATTCTTTTTTATATTATTTAAGCTCACCGGCCTAATGTTTTTTCCTTATATTTCCCTTGCAATTATCTTTCATCTCTTTTGAATCCTAACTGGATCAAGTATTACCTCTCCTCACAAATCTTTGATTATTTCCACGGATTCGTTCCTATTATTACCATCCCTTCGCTGCCATTTTTCTTCTCCGCTTTGCATTACTCTATAGCAATCATTTCAATCATTCCCGCCATCACCCTATCTCACCTCGCCCTTCACTGAAACGTTTATATTTCCACTTTCCATCCCTAATTTCTCGCTGCTCGACCCAACATTATAAACTTTCATTCTAACTGCTTCGCTTCTCTTCTGTGTCTCACGCCCCTGATATCGCTTTCGCTTCGCAAGGATTGCGTGAGGTGACGAAAGTGGAAACCGTGCCTCAGCCACTGCCGGGGTCAACAAACGGTCGAATGGGCCAAGTTGCCAGGGCCCCATCATAAATGTCATGGAACGGATAATTGCGGTGGTTTCCCTTTGCCATCCTCAAGAGTGTTCTTAGTGTAATGTCATTACTCAACGGCTGCCCCAAGGGGTCCTAACGCCTAAGCAGACGCCAGAATGAGGAACAGGCACTGTGCGATCTATCAGTTGATCGGTCAACGGGTAGAAGTCGGACGACTTGTGATATGACCACCACCTGTTCCTCGGTAGGGAAATGATAAGTCATTTGACCTCTTAGCGCAGTTATTTGATGGATGGTGTCATGCAATGAACACCGTTGAGGCTGTCGACACTCTGCATATGAATAATGGAGAAGGGTTGTAGTTGTAACGATTATGGAATTGTATATGCTTTTGAGTAATATTATTTGTAAAATCTGGTAATTGTGCGATTCAGTCCATTGGAATATGGTGCGATATTCAGCAGGAGGTTTCTGTGGTCTTCTTTTAAATGCCCTCAAAGCCATGTATTCCCAGCCTTAGCAACATATATTGAACATAGTACCAAACCATGAAATATTAGAATTCATAATCACCTTGAACCCAGTCTAGGATGCCCCTATTTCCAATGCATTCCTCCAAAATCAAAACTCCCTTTGGCAATCGCTACAGCACCTATTTTATCATCCCATCTGACATTGACCTTCCACTTAAACTCAAAATAGTAGAATAGACATATATCTGGCTCCTTTATTCCTGGGTTTAGGCCAGGCTCAATATCAGACATTACTCTAGCCCTTCCTCCAGATATTTTCATTCTCCTTTCTCTCCTGGTAACCTTCCATTCCAATCCCTGTCTTCCAAATCTTCCCCTCCTAGATCTTTCTTTCCCAAACCCCAATCAGGCCTGGTCCTCCTCAGTTGTTTCTGTCCTCCCAGGAAGATGTTACCTTCACCAAAAATTGATTGCAGCAAGGAAATAGCAATAGAGATTTCTTAAGTAGAAGTGATTAAATCATGGCCATCTCTTGGTTCAAGCACCATTGCTATAAATGAGAATTATAATAGGATATTACTCATTGCTATAAAAGTATACTCGGGCTCAGAAAGATCGGTTAGGCCAAATTTTTATGTTTTAGGCACATTGGGAAATTAGAAATGGCATAATCAAATCATTGTCCTTGTAACTAAAGTGGATTCATTTTGTCTTGCAAATGAACTGTGGCATCATATTCAAAATGATAAAAAAGGTGGGAGAGACGAGGGAATGAAATTCAGAAGCATGAATTTGGGTGAAGAGGAAGATGTTCCAGGAGGCAGTGTGAAAACCAACGACCGTTGGTATTTTTGTTTGCCAGTCGACCAATGGGTTGTAGCAACTGCTGAGACTGTTAGAAATCGAATATGATGGACATGGGATGAAAATTACTTGAAACCAATCAGAGTTTCTCAGGTTTCAATTGAGTAAGGATAAATGAAGTATGCTTCTGATTGCACGCTGAGAGCAAGAGAAGCATCAATAGTAATTTTTAGGGGAGACATCCTTTCCTGTTCACCCCTAATAGTGTAAATCCCTTCAGTCATTTTCACTATTAGGGGTGAACAGGGAAGGATGAAGAGCAGAGAGATATCCAGCGTTGGCTTGAGCCTACCTTTAACACAAGTCACTCATTAGCTAAAAGCTTAATGTCCCATCTGATTGATGACGTTTTCACTCAAAGAGCTCTCCCCAAACAACCTCAAGGTGGGATCAGGGTACCAATGAAAAACATCTGAGGGTGTCATCCCCTTGTGCATAGCTGTGTATGGTTATTCCTACTTTGCAAGTGTTTTGGACCAAAATGCTCACAGAAAGAGGGACTTAAGAAGAAGATTTCACAAGCAGCACGTAGCCAATGATGGTGCCATGGAGTAATTTCAACAGCCTTCCTTTCAAATGTGTCCTGGAGCATGAGTTAATGACGGACTAAACTTTCTTTATTTTGGGTGTAGTGGGGCTGATTGAATTGGTTGCGGGATTAGCAATTTAATCTAATCTTTGCTTTCTTTTGCAGCGAGTTTGGTGGAATATGTTTGCGAAGACCATTCATCACTGCCCATCTGTAATATGGCATAGCTCTTTTCCTGTCATCAAGAAAGGGCTGAAGGATCATAGCTAATCCACAACATATGGAGCCAGTAGTCCACCATTGCTGGCATCTTTGTGGAATAAATACCTGGAGATACAAATTGCTAGATGGGATCACAAATGAAACTCTCCTTTGATTAGTTCAATGCATTAAAATCTGTTAATCATTAATCTTCACTCAATCACATTTACATTTTTTTGATACTTAAGAGATGGAAGAGACTACTCACATTTTTCAAAATAAATGAATTTAGAATATAGCCGCATATTGTTTTTGTTTTTTCATTATTACCTTCGGCATTAACCCTTATAATATTTTAATCAACCTTATAAAATTTAATCTGGTAACCTAAGATATCAATAAATCAAAAAATCAAATATTCATAGATTAAATGTTGATGGAAAGAATGGTTTTGCTGTAACCTGCGCGAGTGTCTAGACCTACAAAAATGAAAATGATGAGAGCCCTAATTTCTGAATTATGAGTTTTATGACATTGCTAAAGAAAGGAAAGACTTCTGGGTAAGAAGTAAAACAGACAAAGAAGTCCTAGGCATGATGAAGATGGACTTAGGGTTTTTGAGAAATATCCAAAGAAGCACTGAAAAATGGATGCAGAATAATTCGATTGGGCATGGAATACTGAAGAGAGTTGTAGAGGAAGCCAAGTGTAGATGGGCCATGAATAGGATTAGTAGTTTGCCTCAAATGAGGAGAGATAGAAAGCATTCAGATTACAAAATATTTCTTTTCAATATAGTGAGCAAGTTTGTTTCAGGAGGAAGGGTAAGTAACTCAATCATGTTCTACTTGTTTTCTTTCAAAGCTCACTTATAATGGTAGACTTACAACTATTTATCACAATATTCACAGCATAAATGGATATTTAATTGAAATAAAAAATTCTTTAACCAAAGTTAACATTTCTAATACACAAAAAGCTTGTTTAAGTGCATCCAATCTATTCATAACTAACCAGCTCAATTAAAATAGCTTATTAAAATTTGGAATTATTTGTTTATTTTGTCAAAGTACAGCTTTCTTATTTGGATTCAGTGTGATTCTTAAGAATGTAGCTTTTCCATGCCAAAATATGACTAGAAATTTCCTCAAATGGAAATCTATGGAGAAATGTACAGTTTAACAAATTTAGTTTACAAAAATTTAATTGTAAATATGAATGACCAATGGGTACTCATTGTCTACAGGGAGCTCTGATCAATATAGTCAACATTAAATGTCATAAAATAAACAACGAAATAGAAGGATAATAAGAAAATTTAACCAGGAAAATAGGTACTTGTTATTTTAGGATGGTACTGAGAGTGGGGGAATTAAAATAAAATATTGGAAAATGGAGAGATGAATTATAGATCCGTTTAAGGATATGCAAAGTGAGATGGAAGGTAGCAGAGATTTCTGGAGCAATTATTATAAAGTAATAACAAGAGTAATAATAACATTTTATTCATTTTGAAAAATGTATAACCATATTAAATCTCATCAATGTAAATATTACTTAATACATACATGAGTTCTCCAATGTGATGAAGATTGTCACATTTATAACTTACAGTCATAAGAACTATATATTTCACCAACTCTCAAAATTTCTCATTTGAATTCACTCATTGCAAATATTCTAGAGAGATGCTTCATGATATCATCAGGTGACATCATTGGACAGCATTGGGGAAGGGTGCCCTTTGTGGTGGGGTGATAGTTTTAACACATAGGTAGAATGAAGTATATTAAGCATTGATTTGAAATGTTACATAAAAATTTGTTATGAAAACCCTGAACAAATGAGCTAGGCCATCATTCTGGTATGAATTCCACAGTTAAAATTAGAGGGGAAAATATGGGAAATAAGCGTATGGCCATTTGAAAGAAACAATTATATGTGTACCTAGGGGGAGACAAGAATAAGTGATGGGGGATTGGGGTATGATGCTGAGCAAATGGAAGAATGGGAGTGAGGTAAGGGACCACTCTATATATAAATGAGGAATGACAACAAAAGGAAAGCAATAGAGTTCCGGGGCAGAATTGATTTGATCATGACAAAAACTTGGTTTGCACTCCAAATTAGTCCTTGGTGTGTGCGGAAAATGTCATGGGATTGAGAAAGTTTAGTAGGGCTATATTATTTTCCATTCCTCAAAATTAAAGAATGGCACAATTAATTTATCTTTAAGATGCAGGATTCAGTTCATATCAAAATTGAAGTGTGGTGTTTGTTTCAAAAGGATAAAACAAATTACACAGAGGCAGAAATGGAATATAGAAGCATTTATTGGGATGAAGAGAAAGAAGAATCAGGAGGCATAGTTAATACTGATTAGAACTGGTCATTTTTTTTCTAGTCAGCCAAAGGGCTTGTAAATGTTTCTAAGACCATAAAGAATTTTTTATGATAGAGATTGGATAAAAATTGAAATTAGCAAATCAAAATTTGTGAGTTCATTAGCACAAGAAGTTAAATGAATATAGTATGCACCAAGGTTGCAGGTTTGTCAAGAAGAGGAGGTGCTCCCTACCTTTAAAGTTTTTGGGAACAAGATGGCCATAGAGTAGTAGGGACATGAAAAGAAGGATCTTTCTCGTCCTAAAGGAAGTAAATGATGGGACCAAAGTGTACAGGTTTCAAGAGTGGAATAAAAAAGCTTCAATGAAGGGCATGGTTTCCAACAGTTTGATAAATTGCCATTGGACCAAGATGCCGTACATTGACTGGGGTCTTTTCAGACCTGCATGTGGGCAATATTAAGAAAAGTGAAATGATAGAGAGGTAAACAAATGATGAAGTACAGGGCTAATGAGAGACAAGAGGAATCTTTGACAGAGATCCCAAGGATACAGAAGGCTGGGTAGAATGGTATGCAGGCAGTTCTTTTAAAGACAGCAATAATGTAACATGTCCTCTTACAGGCCAACTAATGGCCATGAAAAGCAGTCATTTAAAGGAATTAGATGGGAATGTTTGAGGAAGCCATATGAAATGAAAATTTGTAAATGAATGAATCACATAAGTGACAAATATGAGGTCAAGAGTCACAGAGGGTCCTTGATATTGAGGGTCCTTTTTGCTATGCTCAGAGGGTTAAGAAAATTGTCATTTGCCAGTCTGCTGGCACAGAAAGCCAATTTTTACTTTAATTAATATACAACATGGTATTGCCGACTTCAGATGTGAATCCAGGTTTAATATTTTTTTACCATAAATTGACTTCTTAAATAACCTCTACAGGTATTATTACAAGATGACATACAAGGTACTTTTTGTTATGTACAGATTATTAGAAAAATTTTAGTACTAAAAGCAAAAATATTTTCCCTCATAATATCCAAAAACATTAATTCAGGGACACTATATTTGGTCAAATAAAGAATGGTTTCTCAAACTGAAAACTGGGATTTTGCAACAATATATTCTGCACTAAATTTCTCAGAAATTAAGATCCAGAACTCAGAAATTGACCACAAATCAAAATAAAAAAATAACTCCATTGTGTTCTTCATTTAATAAAAAAATAACTGTGAAGTTCATACCAAGATAAGTGGTACCTTGGATAAAAAGTGGCTCAGTTCTCACTTACTGAAGGAAAACTGGCTGTTCCCATATGCAATGTGGCATGTAAGCGTGAATTCAGAAGTGATGAAAGTTTTTGTAAGACTGTGACAATAAAAGCTTTACACATTTTATTTGCAGCTTTAGAAATGAATGGCATTTCATTGAAAGAGAATTTTATGCTAATTTATTTACTTTTGGTCAAAAAGAAAGGTAATCCTCAAAACAAAATTTTGAATAGAGTATCAGAGGCAAAGTCAACTAGCAGATAAAAGACACTTGTACTGTTGCTGTGGGAGGTACTGCTAGGGAGGAGGTTAACTGCTGGAGTAGTATGGAATGAGGTAACTAGCCAACACTTTCCAAAATATTTTTAAACTGACCTTTAACCTGGACACAAATTTTTAATTCCCCTTGAGAGATGGGTGAATAATTTTTTTCAGTTTCACTTAATATGCCCCAAATCCATTCATTTTACTTGTAATACAATTATTATTTCAACACAGTTTACTACGTTCAATGTCTCTAAGAATCTACAAAACAGATAAGTATATCTGGACTATATGCAATGACCCTCTTTAATGATTATAGCGATTTTAAAACTGTCAAAAAAATAAACTTAGGGTGATGCTGTACCTAATTATTCCTTCATCACGTAGCTCGAGGAATATTCAGTAAACAACGCAAGCATTTTACTTCTTCGTTTAATAAAATAAACACACTCTGTGGAGAAGAATGTGAGTGGGATTTGGTGTGCTCTAATGCATACATTAATAATATGTAAATTAGAGCACATAATATCTCGTATATATTTGAGTCAGTCCACTTGTATGGTTAGTAACATTCAGCTATAGAGGATCCTGTAGTTGACGTTTTAATATCCACAAAGCCACTTGTCCCCAGTCGTCTACATTGAGCATTGTTTAACACTATAAAATATTAGAATTCATAATTACCTTGTGTGTTCCATACTAATCTCTGTCTAAGATGCCCCTTTTCCAAAAGCATTCCTGCCAAACTAAAAGTCCCTTTGATATTTGCTATTACATCCCTTTACACCTTCGACCTTCCCCTTATACTTAAAATAATAGAACAGGTGTGCATTTGGCTTCTTTATTCCTGGAATGAGGCGAGGGTTAATTTCAGAAATAAAAGAGGTAACGCAGTGCCAGGGCCAGCGGTTTTGTTTCCTAGTCAACCCATTTGGAATTCTTTTGGTTTTGAGACCATTTTAAATTCTTTATGGTAGACATTGGATAAATTTAGTGCAAGCAAAGATAAAATGTTAAGGATATCTTGCGAATAAATAGAAATTGAATCTGCACCAATGTTGGAGGGTGAGACAAGAGAAGGCGCTCCCTAATCTGGAAGTGTTTGGAAACAATATGGTCATATGAGTAAGAACATAGGAAGAAGAAGGCCAAACCGTCAACAAATTGTTCTACTTAAAGGTTATGAAGAGGCTGAGGGTCACAGTGAGCCGAAAGAGGCCGGACATGTGGAGAAACAATGAATGGCGTTTCCACTAAGATAACGCGCCGGCCAACACGGATCGTGATAGGGTTTTTCGCTAGAACTGGGACTTCCGTGATCCCGTAGCCACTCTACTCTCCAGAAGTAGCTCCATCAGACTTTTCCAAAGTTAAAATCAACCTTGAAAGGTCGCCGATTCGACTCTGCTGCGGACATTAAAACTAATTGTACGGCGGACCTGAAGAGGATCCCTAAGGCGGCTTACAAGACAGGGTTCGAGGGCTGGAGGAAACGTTGGCAAAGGTGTGTCGTCAGTCAAGGCTTTGTACTTTGAGGGCGACAAGTTCGATTAAGCTGTATCCGTCGAAATAAACAAGTTATAAAATCATTCATGTCTTTCTTTGATCACACCATTTAATAATAATTCTATACTAAACAGGACGAAAGACTTTTGGATTGATCGCATTCACATGGTACTCATGGATTGTGATTTCGGATGGAAGGTAGTACAATTTACGACTGTTCTTCCGCGAGGGCGTGATATTCGACCCCTTCTATTCCTTCATAACCTTAACGACCGTAACTGTGAGGTTAATCACCGGACACTTTTCTTATTTGGCGAAGACGCGTTGGCTTAGAAATAAAGCTGTAACACTGAGGACAAGTTAGCTTAGAGCTAAAATATTGAATGTATATAGCATATCAAGCGGTCAACTCATGACCTTTCCCTATTAAAAATAAACATGAAGACTGTGTGCGTGAAAATATTTGGTTTTTTTAATTTAAAGTCTTTAATCTCTTCTAGCAATAAATATCTGTAATTTAATTAAATATCTACATTGCTAAAATAATGATTTATGTCCCTCACAACTTCATCTACCTATATTCATCAGGAGGTGAAGGGCAATGTATTTATTGATAATATCTTCATGGCACGCATGAATATAAAAACATGCATGCATGAATAAATTTTCAATGAAGAATTTCCTAACATCTTAACTTAACGTCCCTGTCATCAACTCCCTCCTCCCGGTGAAAACCTCTTTGCCGAGTGAAATTTTTCTCCTTACGTCCCTGCTACTAGGACCATTTTGGTCCAAAACACCTCCGAGATACATAAGTTGTTCCTCCTGCTCTCTTTTTTTAAGTTTGCCTAAAAATTCATTTGCGCAAATTTGAATCCTTTTCTTGCGCTGATACTGATGACATATTTAGTCGAGCGGAAATCAAACTTACTGTTCTGTACTCCTCACATAATGTAGCCTTTAACTTTTACGGAATAGGAACTAACACTCATCTCAAGGAGTCTCACTGCCAGATTCCTTCCTCATAAATGCTACGAATCAGTCTATGTAGACCCTTTCACCTATATCCTCCTATCCCAATGCCTTTAAGTAGTGCCACAGGAATATTGCTAACCCCTGTGGCCTAATTTCTTTTCATCTCCCTTAATCCCCTCTCTATTTCATCGCCGATTATGCCTGAAACTAAGCTATCTTCATCTCCGTCACGTCCTTTTTCTATGCCTAACCTTGTTAGCCCAAGCTCTGAACCATACATTTTTCCCTATATTTCTATCATCTCTCTTGGATAGTTTCTGTTTCAAATATAATCCTACACCAATTCTCTCTAACTGTAAACACAAACCTTCTCAATAGCCGATAGTGTTTTAACCTTCATATACCTGTTCAGCGCACCAATTTCACACTTCCTCGGCAAACTTAGCATAACTTTGCACTGCGCCCCACACCATGGCGATTTTGCTTTATTTGTTGCCCGTCTTAATTTACCGTTTAACTCTTTGTTCTTCATTTGTCCTAACTCTGTGTTTAAATCCTTCCATTTCCTTTTCCCCTTAATCTTTCTCATCATCTTATCCGTGACCCATGGCTTCTTTTTCCTTTAGCCAATCATGGTTCACGTAGTTTCTTTTGCAGCTTTAAATTTCCCTTTATTGGATTTATTGCCGTTTTTCCCGGATAGTATTCTGCTATTTTACCTCGTTCAAGATTTTCTTTACAGCCTGGTGATACTCCTTCATTGTTAATTCGTTTAATGCTTCTACATTTTATTTTCCAGCCCACCACCACTGTCTTATCTTTTTGAAACGGAGGCTACACTTCATAATAACTAAATTGTGGTCAGATTCCACATCTGTTCCCGGGAAGGTGTGGGAATTGGTCACACTATTCCTAAACATGTGCCTTACCACAACATAATCTAACTGATACCTTTCTGAGACACCTGGCATTTTCCATGCATACCTACGCCTTTTGTGGTGTCTAAACCAAGTGTTGGTGATGATTAACCTCCGCCTCCTGCTGAATTTAATTGCTTTCTACCCGCAGTCATTCCTCGTACCTGTACCGTAGTACCCCACCTCATCACCATCTCTTCCTCCGCCTACTGACACATTCCAATTCCCCATAACTACATAATATTTCCCTTCGGGAACACATGCGATTATGTCACTCTGGGTCGCCATTTGCTCGATCCAGGAGTTCCTGACAAATGACTACACGTATTTGTCTCTGTTTATGATTCAGCACCCGCGGGACGAATTTTGATGTGACGCGCGTCGTGCCCAAAATGTCTCTCAAAATTGACTGACAGGACCGAAAACTAATGTTCACTACCTCGGCCATACCGTTAATAGTTGAACGGCGATTTGCTCGCACCAAATCGTTCACCAATTCGACATGGCTGGGGTCTGTCGAAATGGAAGGTCGCCCCGTTCGCGAATCTTCATCTGTCGTGGTTCTGCCCGATTTAAAACGACTGTACCACTCAAAACACTGGCTTTGACTAATAGCTTTATTAACAAAGGCTTGCTGAACAATTCCAAATGTCTCCGTTGCACTTTTCCCTAGTTTGCAAGCAAATTTCACGCGCACACACGTTGTTCCTCTAGCTCTTTCATTGCTGCCGTTGCACGCAGCGACAAACAGGTTAAGACACGTACCGCTGCTGCTGCGTAACGACTCGTCGTAAGCAAACGCAACAATGCTTGTTATGTCACTCTGTGTCTCTTTCCCAACCGGTGAGCGGTTTGCGCAGAATAAAATCCGTCCGTTCGTTTTTTAGCCACACCTTGTAATCTCGTTGGCTTCTGACGCATGCAATGTCGGATGGCGTCAATTGGTGACACTTGTACATGAAGATGCATGTCAATGGACAGACCCGTGTGTTTCATTTCCTAAGCTTAGGCTCTCATCCTTGAAAGTATTGGGAAGGAAACACTAAGTTGGAGGCTCTACTACGTAAAACCCGAAAAACCGCTTTCAATGGAATATTATCCCCTCCAGATATCAAAATTTAATGAACAAAAATCGCAAATTGTGTTTTGTAAGTTATGCCCCTTTTGAAAGTCATGCTGCTTATTCATCATTAACTCTTCACAAACGACGAGCCTCATTATCAAAATAACAATGCTGTGTTTTATGACTTTGTACGATATGAATGTGAGGGACATGAGCCGGTAAATTTTCCCTTCCCCTCTGTCGACGATTTTGTAAAAAGCTCTTTTTTTTAGCCGTTTTAAAAGCAAAGGTGTTCTTTTGATCTATTAGGCACTTCATATACACAACTTATAGATCTTATATGGAATAATGTTACAACAGTCAAAGTGATCATCATTGATTTGCTGAGGATTTTAACATTGTGGATTAGCAAGGAGAAATAATGATTGGGATGACCAATTGGTTACTCAGTTAAATTTACTAACTATGATTGGTCCATGCACTACAAACAAGATGAAGCCTGAGCCCTAAAGAAGGTGTTTCGGGGAGGGTATGCAATTGATTTCCTCTCACCTTTCCAGATACTTCTGAATAAAACCGCTTGCTGGTAAATGTTTACATTATTATAACGATTCCTTTTCTCTTCTCTTCTAGTAACTGTGAGGAGATTTGAAAAGAGTACCTAATAATGGCTTTCTAAGTCGAAAACTAGATCGTGCGACATAAAATATGTGTGGAAGAACGGTGTTTTCTTTTCCGATAAGAATCCAATCCACAAAATGAACGCCTCAAACCATTCTATTTATCTGCGCATGTATCGGAGAAAAACAGATTAATTTATCCGTGCCTCTTTTAATCTTAATTAATTAATAAAATTGACTCAATGGAATACCTAGGCATTGCCCTCACTCAAAATCTCTTCTGGGGGAAACGTACGGGAAATATGTAAACAAGCTCATATAAATTAGGATTTCTTGGAGAAGTACCAAGTTAATATGATGAAAAGGTCCAGGAAAAATTTTATTTTTCGCTGGTTAGACACCATTCAGAATAAGCTGTAAGTAGATGAGTTCATCGCGAAGTTGGATTAACTGACGAATTAGATCGTGTGCAGCGTAGCTGGATATGTAAAACGGCGTTATGATTAACTTAGTAGCGAATCCAAAATGTTCGAGCAGCTTGGCTAAGTTTGCAGCACAATGTTTGGCAGCTTGGCACTCATGCTAAATTACAGATTAAATCTCTGGCGACAATTTAAAGAACTTCTCAAAAGCAGTGATGTTGAAAATATATTATAACCCCATTCGTACTACGGCAGGCGAAATCAGGTCAATAAATTAGAGATGTAGAACAGATAGATTGAAGATGTCATTTTTCCCGCGAATGATAATGGTAACAAAAATATTTTCCGACCGCTGTTGGGTCATGTCCGAGTAAAAGTAACTCTGGTGTATATTCACCCCCTGCAACACAATCTAGGGGTGACTCGAAGCGTACATGAAAAAATTAAATAAATAAATTTGAGGCGTGGTTCAAATTGGAGAGTCATTTGGCGATTGGAAGAACTGAGAATAAGGTGATATGAACTGAGAACATATGAACCGAGAGGAACCCTGGATATTGTAAAGGAGTCTTGGGCGCATAAAGAAGTGATGTTAGTTCTGGGTGTCAAACGGGTGAATGACGCGAGGAGAGGGAATATGAGTTGGGAAATACATTTGGAATCGGGGCCGTGGGTAGAGATAACAAAATAGCAGTGAGTGTAGGGGACGAGAAAAACAGGCCTCATTGCTTGTGAGAAGAAGAGAACCCAAAGAGGCATAACATGTTTGTGAAGGGAAGTCATTATTTATCCGGTGACATTGCCTTTTATCACAGAATACGACTTAGTCACTTCGCTCGAAAAGAAAGCAAGTAAATTTGAGATGAAAAACCTTGGAGGGGACGTTGGGGGCCAAGCGTTGAGAGAAATAGTTCAGTTATCCTTGGAGGCCGTCCCTGTGGTGGATGAGAACGGTAGTGGTTTTTTATGATAAACATTAATTTTCATTTTATCAGGCTAACACTCCATCAACGGAATAATCCTAAATTTCAATAAACCTTCTATTAACGATCCCCAAACTACATAACTTTCAAATAAAAGTGTACTATTTATGCTACCCTTTATCTACGCATACAAGTAATTTTTTCCTTTCGTGTCATTTGCTTATTTGATGCTCGATTCTTTTGCATTAGATGTATCATTCTAGTGCACTTTTAATCCCTTCCAAGGGCTTTTTTTTATTTCAAGAATCTTTTATTACTTATTGGTGCCTGACACCTTCACTCTTAATGATCTCTAATTAAAGTTGTTACCCGCTGCGATTTCAAAGTTGTTACAGGGTCCGTACAATAAGTATCGCGACTGGTTCGCTGTGCCCTCAACTTTGCGGCGGATGGGGGTCCGGCCGGTTGGCACGGTAGATGGGTCCCCCACCACTAAGGCGCATTTTAATTCAGTCGTCTCCGAGCATGCGTTGAGACAGGAGGTGGATTTTTGTGACGTGTGATTTTTTATGGTGTCGTCGCGCCAGTATGGAGCGCACCGTCGAGCAACGCTAAGCTGGGAAATTTTGCGTAAAACTCACGAAATCCTCGTCGGAGACCCTTGAACTCAATAAACATGCTTATGGATGTAATGCCCTAAGCCGCACTAGAGTTGTTGAGTGGCAAAACATGTTAAAAGAAGGCCGGGAGCTCGTCGGAGACGAGCACCGTGTCGGACGCCCGACGACCGCTCGAACCGATGCTCAGGTGGCCAAAGTGAAAAAAGTTTTGGACTCCGAGAGGCGTTTAACCGTCGCTTTCGGCGGCCGCCCTTATGAGTGAGGAGACCGGCCTTTAAGTCGGAACCGTCCACACCATTGTAACAGAAGATTTTGCGATGAGGAAAGTGTGCGCGAAGCTGGTGCCGAAAGTGTTGAGCGAGCTACAAAAACTGTCGCTGGTGGAATTTTTCAAGGGAAGTTTGGACTGCGTCCAGGAAGATGAAGATTTTCTCGACAACGTTATTGCCTCAAAGGATAGCTTAATAGGAGCTCAAATGATATCGGTTCGACTCCATCGAGGCGGTTCAAGCAGCGACGACAAAGTCTCTCAACAGTATTCCGGAAACCGACTTCCAGCGGATTTTTGCCGAGTGGCAGACGCGCCGAGCTAAGTGTATCGATGCAGGAGGAATGTATTTTGAAGATTGTTAAGTCATTGTAATGATAACTGCAATAAATTTTGATTTTCAGAACCAAGTACTTATTGCACGGACCCTTTATTTTACTAGCATCTCCTCAGTAAAAAAGGTTTGGATACCTTTGGTTTCCTTCCGCGTAATTATTGCTAGTAAAATGCTTATTAGTATTGCTCACCTGTCCATACCTATGCTCACTTTGTGTTTGTTTGCCAAAAACCTTTTTATTTAGAGTCGCAATCGACCATCTCTAAACTTCGAGATATCTTGATACATATGCACCGGGATCCAACTCATGGAGTACCATTTGGGATAACATTCCCCTGGACGCCTTCCAGGCATTGTACCATAACTGGTATAGGTGCTGACATCGGTGTGTTGATGCACTAGGCTGCTTTATTCCTTGTTCACACCTCTTAGTACGACACAATAGTTCTTCCAGTCTATTCATGGAAGGTTGAAATCGCCTCCGATTATAATTCTTCTACTGCGTAAATGGGGAGCGGTGGCTATCATACTAGCTTCCCACTCAGAGGGCCCGGGATTAAATCCCGGTGTATCTCGTTCCTTACTATAGGTGCTTTGCTGAGGGTACTAAGTGTGAGTACGCTGTGCGTCGGATAGGACGCTAACCTGCGGACCTCTTGGAGCCTTTCGGCAAGAGTAGGCTATTGCCAACACTGGGTTTCTCTCCACCTATCATCTTTTCCTGTTCATTCCTAGTGGCACAAATGACTTCTAGAATTGTGCAACAAAGGAATATATATTGGAGCAACAACCATTCTACTACACAATCCTGGGAAAAATAATCTTCCAATGATGATTCACTATTAATGTGGTAAATTTAAATAACCTAAAAAGTTCAATTCGTGGACATTTTATTTAATGTGACCTTTGGTACATCGTAAGTAAACATTCAGGTAAAGCGTTATCCGAGACCCATCAATTGGAGAAATCCCCTCCTTAAAAATTTGAAATTATTTTTAATGTCCATTCACAGCAGTTCAGGTGGGGCTGGATGAGTCATTCATAAGAATGGTTTTCCGATTGGGTCGGAGAGTGAATCAATGCGAGCAATCACATTTGTGTAGTCCTCATAGCTGGCAGAAAGGTTGTAGTGTACGGTTCAGGTAAAGCGGTGAGCAGAGCGCGTCGGATGAGCCGGGAGTCTTTCCATTGGTCTGAGTTGTGGTTACCCGCAGAACGACGCTGTTGGGTTAGTAGCGCAAACCCTGGTTACCATACTCCCTGAAAACGATTAGCGAAGATTAAAATATGGATAATTCAAGACATCAATGTAAACGCTTATTTTTGACACAATCTCTTCGTGAATTGTCAAAAATGAAGGGAAACTACTGCAATTACTAAGAATCGCCTGTCATTCAAAAAGACCCTGTGGGACAAAAACATAATGGCCTGAGGCAAAATAAAGGGGAAAAAGAGGGGCCAAAAAAAATTAAAAAATACTTGAGCACAAGAAAACGAACTATGGCAGTGTTTTCTATAAAAAATGGATGCTTGGGAAACGGTGATAAAATTATTACAAGAGTAAAATGAAAATAATATTAATTCAGAAGGGAGAAAGGATCGCACAGAAGAAGTAAATCATTGGCATAAAATAGATAAAAAACAAAAGCAGACATAAGTATGGACCGAGACATAACAATGTAATTTTAGGAAGTTAATAGGGAAAATATAATTGAGTCGGTTGGATAGGAAAATCAAAAAAAATTGCCTGAAAGTAAGTCTTCAGTGCCAATTATGAAGGATACGGCAAGAAAGTTTCATATTTAACTAAGGAATTATTTTAAGGCATAAGAATCGTCATATTGGCGGTGAACAGAAAAGTTGTTACGAGAATGTCACGAAAGCAAGGAAAGCTTAGCCATACTGAAATGGTGCTTACATAATTCATGTTGCCATTCTAAAACTTTTGAAACATGAAACTGTGAAATGCATTATATTAAAAAAAAGGAGGGTATAATTATCCTTAGCAGGACATGAAGGAGGAAAAACTGCATCTAAAAATGTTCATATATATATATATATATATATATATATATATATATATATATATATATATATATATATATATCCATCAGCTAATTAATATTAAATTATTCGATAATTACTTATATTTCTGACATGAGTACAAACTTTTTTATCCCATGTAGCATAATTGTTTTTCCTGAAAATATATCAAATCGATGGGTACGTATTTATTTGATCTGCAATAGACCTTTCGGTAAACGTACCAACGAAGTTAACCACCATTCGATTGAACAGCGAAGTGGAGTTGTTGGCTGCTCCTTGTACGCCCCCTTGCGGAACTGCGCCAGCATGGATGATCAAAGCGACAGATACGATAAGAAACAGAAAGATAGAGCTCTTCATCTTGCTGGTTCGTCCTCAGGGAGTTTGCAGATATATTCCTAAAATGAGAGAAAAACAATTAATTCTTTCACAAAGATGGAATAAACTATGAAATGGGATGTAATGTTCCACTTCAATCTCAATGTGTTGTAGGTTTTGTTGTTCGAGCCTCTTTCCCCTTTCATTGAAAATGAAAGGGGAAAGAGGCTCGAAGTTGGCTACGGCTACATGTACATGTGCAAAGGGTAATGATGCTCATCTGCCACATTTGCCAGATTCTCCTGTGGATAACATCTTGTCGTAATATTTGTACAGAATTATGACTTAGAAAACTATTGCTTGAAGATTGGCGAAATGAATGATGGTCGAGATTAAATGTCACAGCACGAGAGGGCTCCGATAGTCCCTTGATTCCCTTCCGACGACTTTTTTTAGAGATACCAAAAGGTCAACCATGTTGAATAAAGTACAAAATGCTACGTACATCATTTATTCTTTATGTTAACATGGCTTGACTATTAATAAGTCATTCTCAGTAAATTCAAACAAAGGATATTATATTATAAATACAGATTTGGGCACATGTAATTCAAATGCTATGTTTAGAATTTCAACTGTTATGTTACAATGCACCTCAAAAGAATGTGTTTGTTACCCACTGGTCTCTTATCCTTCATTGACGTTATTGATAGAAAAAAATCATCGGGTCAATGAATAACTCCCTGAGATGATGTAAAAATAATGTTTTTTTAAATGTATGTATATTTCTTAAAGGTTTAAATAAAAACTCGTATGTAAATTAAGAATATTGCATTTCTGATGCAAGGTCATAAAAGAACTCAGCATTTTCTAGGATAAACAAAAATGCTGTTATTTTCTTTCATACTATCTGCTAGTTAAAAATGCAAAAAAATTATAAAATGAACTACCGTTGAATTAGTTTCAATTAGTTACAATTAGTAGTTCATTATTGACAAAATAAAATTCATATTCCATTATCACATAAAAGTGCCGACAGCTCCACCCAATGTTACCATTCAATTGTTTTTCCAATGTTCAAAAAAATCTAACTCATGTCAAATGGAATAGAAATGAGTAATTTCTGCTTTCGTACTATTTTACAAAGTAAAATTTGACCCTTCCAAAATCGTATTTTAGATAAAAAAATTTATGGAATTTTAAATTTCTCAAATTCTTAATTTGACGTTTACAGTTATACATATTATTTCTTACATACACACTTCTATAGATTAGGCAAATGACCACTTCTCCGAGTTCAATTGCATATATTTTAAAAATAAATGCATTGACTCAAGAAGTTAACTTTGAAGTATTACTCACGTCCTAAAAGACCTATGAAGGATTGGTATCGTGGCGATGTTACCTCTCTTGATCCTTGGACGGAAGTGGTTTAGTCCTGTCGGTCGCTCAAAGTGTTTATATACCTCCAGTTGAGATAGCCGTCCCGATATTCATCGTTAAAAATAAATGGATGTCTTTTTTCTTTCCTAACTGGTTTTTCAGGGTTTCAAAAAAGTAGAATGTTGATATCAGCAGACGAGTTTAAGCGTAATTAAAACGAAATTAGACAGTATAATCTATATTAGAATTTAAGGGAAAAAAGATTTAGCAAATATTAGTAGAGAGTGAAAACCATGCATGTATTTCCCCCATCATTTCCTTTCATATTAATAAAAAGAAAATATTAAAAATATCAACCTATTGAAAGAAATAAATACATCAAGCATTTCAAAATACGGATGCTGAAGGGAGCTATATTTTATCTGAATATGTACTACCTGAATCCATTTATATCCAGAGTAGCTCCTTTTTTCAGATAGTAATTGATAAATGCTATAAATACTTAATCGTTATCATTGAGGTACATTTAAAAAAATAATTATTTCGTTTTTGATTCAATTGGTTGTGTTTTTATTATCTCTTTCATTGTTTTTAGTTTAATTTATCTTGGAAAAATAATAAAATAAATGTTTACAGGATAAAATATTCTCCTAAAATAGTTCTAAAATCCCTTTTACCAATGCAATTGACGCCTCTCCTTTATGGTTCTTGTTTCATATTTTCTGTACAAAAATTGACCACCTACTGACCGAAATCCCTCTATCTAAATCGCATTAAACACATTTTCTCTCAAGTTTGTTAGCAAATCACTAACTCCGTTTATTTCCTCCCCGATGTATTTCATCAATTCCGAGATTGATACCTTATATTCCTCTCTTTGGTCTAACCCGTAAGTATTAAAAATACACTGACGGAAATTTAAATCGCCCAACCCTAGATGTAGGACAACGCATCCACACGACAATCGAACCCGCGACCTCGGGTTGCCAGGTAAGGACGTATACCCATCGCAATTCGGGCCGACGCAATGATATGCAATGGATAACCGAAGAGTATTTGGTGCAACGGACATTTGGTCTAATATTTTTCTCATGTCGTCACTACTATCGTTTGCAGGGTAATTCGAAAGGGTAACATATTCTTCAAAATCGCATCTGAAATTTATTTTTGCCATCAGGGAGGCCTTCATTTCGATGCGGTCGTCCAATATGGGTCTAATTTGTACATAAATCACGGTACCCACTAATATGCCATCTCAGTTGTCCCGGAATACCTCTCGTCAATCGCTAGCGACAATTTCGGGGTTATTTAAAATGGTCAAATTTTCGTAAAAATCGCATTAATCACTCCTCTTGGCGTATAAGGCGTCTAGCATCGTACTCCGTGAACTACTAGAGTATATTTCTAAGTCTCCCGAAATAGTCATTATTTCGCAATAATCACTTTGCTTTCCCAGGGCATCTAAGCCTATCTATTGATTACAAATAAAACAAACCCCGAGATACGTCAGCCGCTATAGAATGCCTCCTGTTACATGCTGGGATCACCACCGGGGTGAAGCAAAATGGCATGTTTTTGGTGTAAATCGCTGTACCTTACACTTTGGTATTTATAACTTCAATTGGTGCCTCCCGTCGATAGCTGGTTATGTTTTCTGATTGATCTAAATTGGTCAACTTTGCGTAAATATCACAATACACCCTCAATCGCCACTTGCACAGTCATGAATGACTGCCGTTGAATTACTTGACCTGCCAAGGTATATCTTTGGTCAATTGATAATATACTTTTATAGGTGACTATAAATTGTCAAATTTTCATAAAAATCTCAAATCTTTATTTTTTAATTTTGAGGAGAGGAAGGATGCCACTTTAGAGCGACCGCAATAATTTATACCCTAAAATGGCATAATTTATGAAGAACACGCATTTAACCACCGTCTGGATATACCCGTTGTCTGTCTTTGGCGTGATTTTTTTAGTATCCCAAAGGGTTCCGTCTTAGTAAAAACCGCAGTGACCCATTTTTTGGTGTCTTAGCCATTCCATGTTTCCTGGTTTCGATCACTGCTACTATTTTCGGGGATTTATAAAATGGAAAGTTTTGGAAACTCCTTCTTATAAAAAATAATAGGCATCTCGGCCAACCAAGAATATCTCCCAGCGATTGTTTGGGTATTTTATGGGTTGGTATGATTTTGAAGGAAAATACCGTCAAAGATTCATCCATCGCTCAAATGCCTTCGTTTGGGCATTTCATCCGGTTGGGTTTTTTCTCTGTTGAAAGCTGGTGTCGTTTTTTTACGTGATTCATTGTGGTAATTCTTTGGTTGAATTCCAACACCTTTGGCATCATAGCTGTCCCTGTGTTGATCACCGCTAAGGCCTAAATCATTTCTCTATCACTCGGTATTTTCAAGTTTTCGTCGATATGCTTAGTAGCCCCTATTTTGCATCTGAAATGTTTGGACTTTTTTTGATAAATTTCCTCTATATATTCCTTCGAAATCTCTTTGATGGTCTCTTGTAATGATAAAATGCTTTCTTTCGTATTTTTGCTAATACATACGGATTTCCAATTTAATTTCCTGAAGACCTATCAGTCCTCAGTAAAATGCACCATTATCTCTCTTGCTCAGTTGGCTCTCCTCGTATTACACCTTTAAACAAGCATAAGAAGTCACAAGCTTCAATATCTGTACTTAACTTCTTATTTTTCCGCCGAGTAAACATCACAAAGGATATTAAGAAATATATTACCGTATCTTTTGTTGTTTGACTTAATTGTAACGAGACTTAGATATTGTAGTCCCTTCCTCCAACTATACGTCCCCGTACCCAACATTCGTGACATATAAGGACACCAAGGTCGTCAGTGGAGGAAAGCCTTTCTAGGTGGAAATCAAACGCTCAAACCCAAGGTTAGCAGGCGAGGACGTAACCGTACCGACGCTGGTAACGCTCATACTATAGCCATCGACACTGTATTACATGCGATATAAAAATGCTCTCGAATGCATTTGAAGAGATCTATTACTTTATTTTAATTCACCAGCTTTACTAGTCCAAAAATAAAGTCGGGTTATATACTATAATTGATTATTAACCATACTGCCGTTTTCCGACTGCTACTTCTTTTCCTTTAAACTGATTAGGTTTTTTTTAATTAAACGTATCTGCAAACCGTTCCACACTCCACTACATCTCAAGAGCACTTTCGTGGATGCCTACTCAGCGAATTAATTTACATTTGAGGATAGAATGTTGAATCTTTTTAAAAGAACAATCATTTAATTTTTTTGGCAAATGCAAAATGTTTTTGGTTGGTTGTCTACTCATTGTGATTAATTTTGATGGCTACACTGACTTCACAAGGTAAAATTTCCTAGCTTCGCTTTTAAATATGAAAGCAAAATGGTAAATAGCATTACACATTCCGGTTTTAAACATCTGCTACCTTCTCCGCTTCTCATCTACCTTCACGCCTTTTGAAAAACCTTTTTCATGTTAACAATTCTAAATTTTCAAACATTTCCCAGATATCAGTATACAATGGCAGATCAATACACTCTACCCTATACTTTGTATGTTAATTGACCTTCAACATGATTTCCTACACCGATCACACCCAGTTCATTGTTTGTGCTTCTCTATGCTTGTTCATTTCCTCTCCTTTTAAAAATTTAAATGAGCCACCTATGGTTATCTCTCTTTTAGTTAAATCGCCTAGTCCCCTAGTCATACCTAGATCTTTATGAAACATTTTTAATTTTTCCCAGTTTTTAATTTTCTCTTCTTCGTTAAGCAATGCCGGTTTTTAATTACTTATAATGATCAACAGAGTATTGCTCAACAAAGAAATAAATATTGCAGCACCAACCATTCTACCGCACACTTTTGGGCTAAAAAACCTTCCAATGATAATTTAATGAGATCATTATTAAGCTGGTGAAATTCAATGGATTAAAATGTTCAATAGTCAGATTTTTTATTGAACATGACCTTTGGTACATTGTAAGGGTTTATCCAAGTGGGGTGCCATCCAAATTCCATTAATTTGAAGAATCATTTTAATGTCGATTCACAAGAAGTTCAGCTGGGGATGGCAGAATAAATCATGAGAAAGGTTTTCCGATTTGGGCGGGGAGTGATTCAATGCGAGCAATCACATTTGTATATTCCTCATAAATGCAAGACCACTCCAAGACCAAGTTGTAGTGCGCCAGGTTGTAGTGTACGGTTCAGGTAAAGCGGTGAGGAGAGCGCGTCAGATGAGCCGGGAGTCTTTCCATTGGTCTGAGTTGTGGTTACCCGCAGAAGGACGCTGTTGGGTTAGCAGCGCAAACCCTGGTTACCATACTCCCTGAAAACGATTAGCGAAGATTAAAATATGGATAGTTCAATGAATCAATGTAAAAGCTTATTTTTGGCGCAATTTCTTTACGAAGTGTTGGTCACCATTAAATTATAAACGATTCTTGAAATAAATAAAAGCCTTTGGAATGGATTACAGCGACACTAGAGTAATTCATCAAAAGAATCGGATATCAAAAATTCAAATGATGCAAAAGGAAAAAAGCAAAAGGGAATTGGGCAACTAGACATACATGCAACTTCCCGCAAAGCTCTTTTACGGTTATTAGTTAAGGTGTTAAGAGAAGCAATAGATTTAGAACCAAAGTATCCAAGGTAAGTAGAGGAAGTGGAATCCATAATTATTAGAAAGAAGATACGCCATCATGTCGCAAAGAAACCTTAAGATTGAATGTTGCTCATCAAGCGTTGATAAAAATACTTTGTACAGAGAATCTAGCGAAGAAAAAAAGGAAGCAGCCCTTAATAGCATTAATATGGAGCATTGAACTCCACTTTCCGGAAAAAATAAATGATTAACAATAAAATATGACAAGGATATAATAACAGAGTTAGAATCATTGTCATAGATGAGAATGCAGAAGAATGAATGGAACTTCCTCGGTAAAAAATTAATCAGTACGGTGAAGAGAAGAAGAGAAAAACCCATATTAAAGGACGCTTGGGCTAAAAAAGGACCAGATGGCTTTAACATACCCGGAAGCACAATTTGGTGGTTGGTAACAAGAACTGATGATGCGAAAATTGACTGGAAAACCTCAGGAGCAACTCCAATATACATAAATATGTGATAAGTTGGAAAGTACAAAAAGGAGAAGAGCTATCATTGGGCGAGGATATCAAAATGGAGGACTGACGAGGGAAAAAAATACGCTGAGCGTTTAAATTCTGATAAAGGACTACGAATCACAAAGGGTCCCATGAACTGTAGCTACGGCATGCTCGGAGAGCTTAAATGAACTCTAACACTGGGCGCTGTGCTGGCGGAAGTTATAATAAATACTTAAGTAAGATCCCCCTGTGCAGTTAGTGGCAGAGAGGTCAAAGACAGGTAAACCTACAGAAAGGTGTTTGAAGGAAGAAAGATCGCAGACGAGAACGATGGCAGAAATATAGACCTAAGCATGAATCTTTCCTGAGAATATATATTAAAAATTGAAAGGTTACATAGTCCTAGGTTAGGTAGAATGAGAAGCAATTAACACCAGAAAAATTAATACGTGAGGCAAAGTCGAATATTGCTATCAAATTTTTCGTTTACTTGAATGCGTAGATAAAGGGTAGCATAACTAGTACACTTTTATTTAAAATGTAGTTTCGGGATCGTTAATAGAAGGTTTATTGAAATTTAGGATTATTCCGTTGAGGGAGTGTTAGTTAGCCTCATAAAATGAAAATTAATGTTTATCATAAAAAACCACTACCGTTTTCGTCCACCACAGGGACGGCCTCCAAGGATTACTGAACTATTTCTCTCAACGCTTGGCCCCCAACGTCCCCTCCAAGGTTTTTCATCTCAAATTTACTTGCTTTCTTTTCGAGCGAAGTGACTAAGTCGTATTCTGTGATAAAAGGCAATGTCACCGGATAAATAATGACTTCCCTTCACAAACATGTTATGCCTCTTTGGGTTCTCTTCTTCTCACAAGCAATGAGACCTGTTTTCTCGTCCCCTACATTCACTGCTATTTTGTTATCTCTACCCACGGCCCCTATTCCAAATGTATTTCCCAACTCATATTCCCTCTCCTCGCGTCATTCACCCGTTTGACACCCAAAACTAACATCACTTCTCTAAGCGCTGAATACTCCCTTACAATATCCAGTGTTCCTCTCGGTTCATATCAATTCTTCCAATCACTAAATGAATATCCTTTTTAACGACACCACACATTTATTTATTTCATTTATTCACGTACCCGGTAAGCCACTGCTAGGGCGTGTGGCACTGGGTGAATATACACCAGAGTAATTTGTCCCCGAATATCACTTTACTGCTGTTGGACAACCTTTTTCTGATCCCTTATCTTTCGTGGAAAAAATGTATGTATGATTTCCTGTCGAGTTCCAGATACATCCAGCTTCGTTTTTGTCATTAATTATTAAAAATATTTTGCGATGTTATCTAGAATTTTCGAATTTGAAATGAAGAATGCGTATGAGTCAAATGCCCTCTGTATGCCTATCGAATTCCAGTTCGAAAAGTCTTGACACGTTGCGGCGCCATAATCAATGTTAGGAATTTCGAGAAAAGAAACTGCTGCTTTTTTGTGATAGGCATGTTGATAGACATATTGATATTTCCCAACGGAGTGAATGGATTAATTGAGAGGACTGAAAGTTTTACAAACTAATGAAGACCATGAGAAGTTTCCATATGTAAGGATACATACATTTTTAGCAGCATTCTATAATTTAATGAGTTTGCCATGAAAACAATTTGAGTGGTTGAAATACAGCGACAGAGTTTAGGTGTTTAGGATATCCATTCACTATAGGTTGTATTTCATGTGAATTTAGGCTTACGAAGTTTCGCGTGTTCTATCTTGTTATATCTTTGAGATCAGTAATATTGTTTACTATAGCGAGAGGGAGGTAATATTTGGAGTATTGAAGAGATGAAGGTCTTTAGGTATAACGAGAATAATGATGGCCCCAGGATTGATCCCTGTGAAACAGCACGCGTTATATCGAGCCATGAAGGGTAAGTGTCACCAGCCACCACTCTTTGTCGGCGTCCTTAGAGGCAAGAGGAAATCAATGGAGATTGGACGACGGTTCTTTAAAATCCAAGGGAAGTTAATTTAGCCAGTGGAGGATCTTTGTCAATGGAATCGAATACTTTACTAAAACCAAGTAGGACATGAATTCTGACCAACTTTTTATCCATAGATCGCCGATATATATATATATATAAATATATATATATATATAAATAAATAAATATATATACATATATATATATATATATATATATATATATATATATATATATATATATATATATATATATATATATATATATAATATTTATATATATATATATATATAATATTTATATATATATATATATATATATATATATAATATATATATATATATATATATATATATATATATATATATAATATTTATATATATATATATATAATATTTATATATATATATATATAATATATATATATATATATATATATATATATATATATATATATATATATATATATTATATATATATATATATATATATATAAATATTTTATATATATATATATATATATATATATATATATAGGGGATCGAGATGGTGCGGGGGCTAACGTACTGGCTTCCCACCCTGAGGGCGCGGGTTCAAATCCCGGCGGTATTGAATATTTTTCAGAGGTATCTCGATCCCTACTTGAGGTGCTTTGTGGAGGGCACTTTGAGTGAGTACGCCGTCCGTCGGATGGGACGTTAAACTGCGGACCCCTTGGCGCCATTCGTAAAGAGCAGGCTAATGCCGACGCCGGGTTTCTCTCCACCCTTCATCCTCTCCCGTCCATCCCCTATGGCGCAAATGACCTTAGCTGTCGGTCGCCTCCCCTTAAAACTACTACTACCATATATATATATATATATATATATATATATATATATATATATATATATATATATATATATATATATAAATATATTATATATATATGTATCCCTCCCCGGACTACAACCTTGACGTGGTGGGCTGGTGCGTTCCGATGACGCCTAGAGCTGTGCTGGTGGGAATGAAAATAATTGCTCCTGGTAGGGTCACCCATGCCAGATAGGTCGAAGGTTAGGAGCCAGACGAAAGGTAGTCCACGCAGCGCCAGTTCCTTAGTGAGGCGGCTGCAATGGCGTCTGATCCCAGTGGGGCGGCCAGTAAGTGCTGGTGTCACATTAAAAACACTATTAAGGAAGGCAACGAAAAACCACCCAAAATTATCATCCCCAAGATTTAAATGATGGAAAATACAGAGATTTTGAGTCCTTGCAACTACGGGGCTCAACCAAATCGACCGTGTTTCGTGCCCGGCAGCGGGTAGACAAGGCTCCGCGGTCGTCATCCCACGAAACCCTTGAAAGGGAAAACCAGCAGCAGCAGGACAGGAAACGCAGGAGAGGAAGACCAAAGTAGTTAGAATTGGAACGTGTTATGTTAGGACAATGATGAGGACAAGGAAATTGGAGAATGTTAAGCGAGAGATGGAAAGGGGAAATATAGATATTTAAGGTCTATGATAGGTGAGATAAAAGGAAAGCGGGGATTACAGCCGTGATAATTTTAGAATAACATACAGCGGCGGGGACCAGAGCCAACGAGTGGTTGCCATAGTATTATATAAAGAGGTAGGAAGAAGCATAGTTAACATAGAGCAGGTAACGGATAGAATACTACTAGTAGAGATAAAAGAAAAACCAACGAACTTGGTTATTATTGGGGTGTACATGCCACCGAGCAACCATAAGGAAGAAGAGGTTGGTAAAATATAGGATCAGTTAGAGGACATAATCGCGTGTGTTCCTGCAGGGAAACATTTGATAGTGATGGGGGATTTGAATGCGACGGTAGGCGAGGGAAGAGATAGTAATGAGGTGGGGGAATACGGTTTAGGCACGAGGAATGACCGCGGGAAGAGGGCAGTTGAGTTCTGCAGGAGACAGGGGCTAGTCATCACCAACACATGCTTCAGACACCACAAAAGACGCAGGTATACATGGAAAATGCCAGGTGACTCAGAAAGGTATCAGCAAGATTATATCCTGGTTAGACACAGGTTTAGAGAGAGTGTAATAAATTTGCAGAGCTTCCCGGGAGCGGGTGCGGCTCTGACCACAATTTAGTTGTTATGAAATGTAGCGTACGTTTCAAAAAGATAAGGCAGAGGCGGCGAGTTGGAAAATGAATGTAGAAGCATTAAATGGGTTGAAAAGGAAGGAATACAAACAGGCGATAGAGAAAATCATGGAGGATGGCAAAGGGCTTAGTACTATCGAAGACAAATGGGAAAGATTCAGGAAAGGGTTGTCTAAAGCCGCAAAAGACACTATTGGAACCGTTAACGCTAAAAGGACTAGGAAACCATGGTTCACGGATGTGATGATTACAGAGATGGATGAGCGGCGAAAATGGAAGAATATAAGTACAGAATTAGGCGAAATGAAATATAAAGAATTGAACAATAAATTGAGGCGGGCAACATATAAAGCAAAAGAAGCATGGTGGAAGGCGCAGTGCGAGGAAATGGAAGGTCTGCGGAGGGAGGGTGAAACCGGTGCGCTGTACAGCAAAGTTGAATCTTTATGGGTAAGTGAGAATGGAATATCTATGCTAAAAGTTAGAGATAAGGCGGGTAAGGTAAGATTTGACACAGGAAATATCCATGAGAGATAGAAGGAGTATATAGAAGAACCGTATAGTAAACAACTTCGACCAACAAATTTAGAAATTGAAAAAGAATATGACGTAGAGTAACATAACTTAGGTCCAGACATACTAGATGATGAGATAGAAAGAGCATCATGGGAGATGAAACTAAATAAGGCCGTGGGGGTGGATAACATTCCCGCGGAACTATTGGAATGTTTAGCAAAATGTGGGAGGAAGAGGATAAATGGGCTGATTCGTAGTATTTATGAGGAAGGATTCCGGCCGGAAGACTTTGTGAGATCATTTTTAGTTCCTATTCCTGAAAGGGTAAAGGCTACATCATGTGAGGACTACAGGAAAATAAGTTTTATATCCCAGCTAAAGCTGTTCTCAGATCATAAACAAAAGGATAGAGAGTAGGGCAAATGATTACTTAGGGGATGATCAGTTTGGGTTTTGGAAGGTGGGAGGTACGCGTGATGCCAGTGCAGTATTGAGATTATTAATCGAGAGGAATATAGAACACAACCAGGAGGTATTTGCCTGTTTCGTAGATTTCGAAGAGGCGTTTGATGGAGTGAATTGCGAAGGACTAATGAGTGTATTGTAGAAGTAGGAATTGGTTGGAGGGAAAGGAGGCTGGTCTGCGGCCTGTACATGTGTCGGACTGCTTCAGGTGCGGTTGGGAGGCGGGGGTCCAGATTGGCAGTGTTGGGAGAGGGTGTAGGGCAGGGTTGCCCATTATCACCGTTGCTGTTCGACCTGTATGCAGAGGAAATGATCAAAGAGGCATGGGAAGAACTGGAGGTGGGAATGAAAGTGGGCGGGGAGTTCGTGGAGTCATTTAGGTTTTCTGATGACCAGGCTTTGGTTTGTCAGTCGGCCGGGTGGTTGCAGGCATATGCTGAGTGAATTGGAAATTCAGTGCGACAGGTATGGAATGAGAATCAATATTAATAAAACAATGGTAATGCTATTTTCTAGAAAGAAAAAGGCTAAGCTAAACATTTAAATAGCAGGACAAAAACTAGAGCAGGTAGAACAGTTTACGTATCTCGGAAGTGTTTTGGACCGGTCCCTACACGGTCAACGTAGTAGGGACGTAAGGAGAAGAATTGCGCTAGGCAAAGAGGCTTTTTACAAGGAGGAGGGGGTTGATGACGGGGACGTTGAGTAAGGATACTTAGAAAAGACTCGTGAAAACTTTGATATGGGGCGTAGCTATGTACGACGTGGAAATGTGGTCATTGAAGCAGAAAGATAGACGTAGACTGGAGGCTTTTGAAGTGTGGGTGTGGAGAAGTTTGGAGAGGGTGAAATGGACAGAGAGGGGAACAGGATGGGAAGTGCTTGGTGTGGTGGGCGAGGAGAGGGGTTTTTTGGGTGAGGTCCTATGGAGACGGGAGGGGTTGATGAGGGGGGTGTTGACCGGTGGTGGGATGTTGAGGGCTGTGATGGATGGGATAGTGTTGAGCGAAGGAGGAAAATGATAGGGATATTGGACGGAACAGAATAGCGATGTTGGACGGGATGAGGGGAGAGGGGAGTGCTCAGAGATGAGGAGGGACCTGATATGGAGTGGGATGATGGATTTTGTGTTTTGTTGGGATTAGTGGAATGTTTGTTTGGTAGTTGTGTCCATTCAAAAACCTACCTTAACCGGTAGAATACCTTAATATATATATATATATATATATATATATATATATATATATATATATATATATATATATATATATATATATATATATATATATATATATATATTTATTTATTTATTTATTTATTTATTTATTTTTTTATATTCATACACTTTGCGGCGGTAGTCCAGGTGGTAGGGCGTTGGAGTGGTTTGGATTTCCGAGCAAGACACTCTGGGCACCTGCAGCTCCACCCAAGCTATGTGGTTTTTCGGATACCAGGTCTTCCTGGGAAACCATAACGGGCACATGGAAAGGACCTTGCCTCCTTACCCTGATGAGTGAATTTCACACGCCGTTGGGCTTAGTTCTGGGTGAGCTCTACCAGCACCTACCAAACTGGCCTTCGGGTTGATTACTGTGATTATGTTTTTTTTATATACCTCCATATGAGATAGCCGTTCCGATATCGTTATGACAAATAAATGGATGCCTTTTCTTTTTCCTAACTGGTTTAACAGGTTACAAAAATTTGGAATGTTGATATAAGGAAGTAATTAAAACCAAGTTATGCAGTATTATGTATGAGAATTTAAGGGGAAACACTTAAAGGAATATTAGTAGAGATTTAAAATGATGCGGAGAGATATTTCCTCAGTATTTCCTTTCACATTAATTAAGGTGAATAAATAAAAAATTCAATCTAATGAAAGAAATAAATAAATCAAGCATTTCAAAATACGGATTCTTAAGCGAGCTATATCTTATCTGAGTATGTACTACCCGCATACATTTATATCAAGAGTAGCTCCTGTTTTCAGATAATATTTGAATAAATCCTTGAGATCCTTAACCAATATCATTGAGGTCATGTTTTAAAAGATATATTTCGTTATTCTAAAGAAAATGCGGGAGAGCTTTTAACGGAGTCATCCGCTGAAGTGCATTTCCGTTTTTTTTACCTTCTTACAATTATGATTTTTTTACCCTCTTACGATTACGATTTTTACACTGAAATTTTTGCATTATCTCTTGCATTGTTTGTTATTCGATTTTTATTGAAAAAATAATAAAATACATGTTTACAGAATAAAATATTCTCCGGGGATTTATTTCTCCCGAGGTACTAAAGCTGATTATTTGAATTTTTTATTCATAACAAATGCATCACATGTTAATTAAACCAGCTATTCTAATTGAAAGAACTTTTAATTGAAATTTTTTAAAGTACGTTAAGGAATAATCAACTCAATCGTTATTTGTATCCTATTATAAATCCGAAATAGCATTTACCAATTTAATTGACGCCGTTTCTTTAGGTTTCTTGTTTAATATTTTTTGAAACAAAACTTGACCGCCTACTGTCTGAAGGCCTTTGATAGAGGGACTTAGGGTGCGATGGTACACGCAATAGATTTATTTGGACCAATAGTAAACAATTGCAATCTCTGCAGTCTGCGTCCACGCCTCTTTTAACCACGGCTGCCATTATTGGGGGCCTAAGATGCCAAAATTATCGATTAAAACCCATTTCTTCCTTTTTGCACCATAACCGTTATAAAATGTCACACTTAGGATGCTTGTGATAGTCTTCGGACGAAAAAAGAGTTTCTTTCAGAGATGCCTTAATCTGAAGGAACAAATAGAATTCTGCTGGGATGACGTCAGGACTAAAGATCTTTAACAACCTTTAAACTTGAGAGTGGGACAGAGCAGAGTCCCCATAAGCTCCGCGAATCATTCTGTTCGTCTCCTCAAGAGTTTTTTCAGTTTAGCACAAAACTTGATAATCGCGTAACGTTGCTCGATCGTGGATTCCATTTTTTTTCCTGGCGTGGTCGGCGCGCAGAGGTTTACAATAACTGACTTCCTGCCGCTTGGAGAACACTGAGACCACTTTCGCGGCAAAGCTTAGCGTCCCTTCAACCTACTTTAAGTCCCACTACGACCAATAGGGGCAGCGTGGGAAATTCAATTGCGTAACTTTATCAACTCGCCCCGCTTATAAACGTCGTTGCAAAATGGATGTGCTTTCCTTGTTTACGCGAAATCCTCGAAATGACTTTTTGTTTTACTTTCAAATTGACGATAATTTAACCACAAAATGCTTCCTTAATTTATCAAAAAACCTTTTTTGGCGTATCCTTCATGATTGGCACTGAATACTTACTTCCAGGTAATTTTTTTTTCATTTTCTTATCCAACCGACCGAATAAACACTTCCCTATGACCGAGTTGCGATGAGTTGAAGTCCTTACCTGGCAACCCTGAGGTTGCGGGTTCGATTCTCAGGTGGTTGAATATTCCTGCATTTTGGGTTTGAGCGTCTGTAATGCCATTATTTTATTTCTAATCCTTAGGGGCTAGAACAAAGAAGGCAATGTAAGTTCTCATGCTCCAAATTGAAGATAGACGTCGAGAAGGAAATATTCAGAGTTAGGGAACTTCAAACGAACGTAAAAGAAGAGAAATTGCTCTAAACACATTTTAGAATACGGAATCGTCAAGGAACTTTGGACATTACGAGGTTACGTTTTTGTTCCCAAGAAGTGGGAAAAGAAATCGAAAGAAATGGAGTTAGTTAAATTTATAAAAGCATTTGGGGGCTCATTAAGATATGTTACTATCCTTAGGAGTACTTAGAGCCTGAATAAAATATGACATATTTTATTTGAACAGGCGCTTCAATAATATTATACGGTGAAATTATGATGTGATGAAGTTGCTATGAATGGTATATTCTTATAATTAGCTTCAGTACTTGGATAGATATTGTTTCGCGGATAATTTTTTATTCAGTAAACATGTGTATGTTTTTATTATTTTTCCAAGACAAATCAAATAAAAAACGATGAAACAGATAATGCAAACACAATCCATTAACAAAAAACGCAGCTTTTATTTTAAATTGGGATCTCATTGACGTCGAGTCGTTACGAGTCGAGTTACGTACAATTATATACCTATATATTATTTGAAAAATTGAAGCCGTTTCTGATAAAAATGGATGCGGGTATTAACCTCTTACCACCGCTTTCATTGTCGGGGTGATCCAATAAAATAACTATCCAGAAAACTCTCCATACTCCATTTGGCATCTCCGTCGTCCAAGAACATGTCCCAAATATCGCTCGCGTAATTTAATGGTGGTGTGACATAGGAAATATCAAAAATCAAAAAGCCCTATTACCCTTGGTTTGCTGTCGAGTCCGTTTTGGTGTGGTTCCCATTACACGTCGTACATGATCATAATTCCGCAATAGTCACTTGACCTTCCCTAGGCATTTGAGCCATCTAATAGCAATGCATTCCAACACCAATTTCATTTTCGGGCATATCCAAATAATCTGATTTTCTCAAAAATCTCCGAGCACCCGCCGCAATTTCTAAGCCGCCATTTAATGCTTCCAATCGTTTGCTGAGGTTTCCATGAAGGAAAATGGCATTTTTTCAGCATGAATCGTTAAACCTTACACTTGGGCATTTAAGCCTTCAAGCGTAGCCTCCCGTCGATGGATGCTTCAATTTTCTGACTGACCGAAATCGGTCAATTTCGTATAAATAAATAGGGATGTTTTAAAGTCCATCCTTTTTAATAATTATCCTGAAAATCCAATATCGTCCTGTTTTCTTGCAACTCGTAATACTCACAATTTTTATCTAAGAAATGGAATGATGTCTCATGTAGATCGGTGCTCTAATTTTCGGGGGGATATGAATAAGCGGAATTTACGCTAGTCGTTTCAAAATAATGCCATGCCAAGCTCTGGGCATCTTGGCCACCCAGGAATATCCCCCGTAGATCGCTTGCGTAATTTGTCGGGGTGAGAAAAAATTGTCAAATTTTCGTCAATCGCTGAACTACCCCCTCTTTGATATTCAGGTTTGCGATCGCTGGTGTCACTTTTCGGGTGACCCGCAATCGACAAATTTTTATATAAATCGTAATGCCTCTCCCTATGATATCTAAGCTTCGATTCGATCTATTGAGGGACAGGTCTAGGAAAGGGAGGATGTTATTCTTTTCGGTTTCAACCGTGAATTTGATGGAAGGGAAAAGACTATTGAGATTGTTCACAAAGTTATTAAGTTCACACTTAGTCGTATCGAATACAGAGAAGATGTCGTCAACATATCGTAAATAAACCGCGGGGAAGTAGCTGAATTTTTCTTTAAAAGTGCACTCAAAGTGAGACATGAACACATTGGCCAAGAAGGGAGAAAGTGAGTTGCCCATAGCAGTTCCAAACTCTTGTCTGTAAAATTTACCTTGGAACGTAAAATAATTTTGGTTCATCACCAAATTGGTGAGTCTGACATATTCGTCAACTGTTTTGGAATCTAAGTGAAGCGATTTAAGCCAGTTTTCCAATGCATGGATGGCAATATCAATGGGGACACTAGGGAACAAGTTAGCGACATCAAATGACACCATGATTTCACCCTCTGAAAAGTTATGGTCTTTAATTTTATTCACAAAGTCTACGTTATTCTTAACTGAGTGAGGGCTAACGAAGTTAAGGCTTGAGAATTGGGAGACCAACCATTTAGATAACAGGTAGGTGGGTGAATCAATACTAGAAACAATAGGTCTCATGGGGCAGTTTGTCTTATTGTCAGTTTGGGGAGACAATAAAGTCTGGGTAAAATGGGATTAGACACGTAAAGTTTAAATTTTGTCTTCTTATCAATAACAGTAGGACAATCATTTAGGACAGATTTATACTGGGACACAAGTTTGTTAATTGGGTTCCTTTTGACCTCAGAGTAAGAGCCGTTTGACAACAAAATACTGACTTTTTCAAAATAATGGTCTTTGTCCAAAATGACACACAAGTTACCTTTGTCAGCCTTGAGGTAAAAGCAATCTTTAGATCTTAAGCTTTTGACTATTTCAAAGTTACGCTTAGAAAAAGAAGATGGGGTACTTTTAAAGGACTTAATGTTATTCTTAATCTGCCTCTCACAACCTTTGCGGATGAAGTCCTTAGTGGAATGATCAAAAAATTTCAATGAAGCTTCTAAGTGAGCTACGAGATCAGTAATAGGGGATAATTTGGGTTGAAGATTGAAATTCAGTCCGTAATTTAATAATTTAAGCTCCTCCTTGGCAAATACTTCACTAGAGAGGTTTAAAACATTATCAAAATTGTCACTGTTTTGAGAAGAAGACATAGACTTACTTAATAGCCGCTTGAATTTGCGGTTAATCCCTCGCGCTTTGTTTTCGACCTTCTTTTTGACCACGTAGTGAATTTATCTCTCTAGCTCCTGCCAGATTCCGTATTCCAGATTGGTCAAGTCCTTCGTAAGTTTCAAGTGCAGATAATAGGCACCGATCTCAAGTTGGCTTCTCTTGGAAAAAAGAAAATTAATTTCGAAAACTAAAATTTTTCTCCTAATTTTATTGTCCAAATGAAGGTTCCGTTTTTTGTAAAGGGGGAGTGAATTAATGAAATTAGGAAAGATGTTGTTTTGTTTACAATTTTTAAGAAAACGGATGTCCTCGCCAATCTTAGCGATCTTAGTTTTAAGTTGGTGGAATTTATATAGCTCAGTTGACTGGAAAGCCATAGTAGTATTGATAGAAATGAGCTCTTACGGCTAGTAATATATAATAAATTTTAAACTCCAATAGCCGTAAACAGTTTACCTTTCTAAACAAAGTGAAAATGAAATTAATTGGCTAGCGCCACAAGTCAAAAAGGGGTAAAGGTAAAAAAGGATAATGAGGTAGGTAAAAGGGGTAAAAAGTAAAAATGAGAGGTTAAGAAAGGTGAATACGAATACGCGTATTTCGGCCACAAAGTAGCCCTCTTCAGCGTACTGAAGGGTAATCGTCATTACAACACAAGTCGAAGTGGAAGATAATAATAATAAACTTGAAGACCGTTTGTTCATACATACAATCAAGGCATAAGAGAAAAGAAGCCTCTAGGGTATACAATTAGTTCGAGAATATTGGGCTGAAGGTTCTTCTGGGTAATATTTCATATTGTACGGAGACGTGAATACCGCGGTAGGCCCTGGCATAATGTGGTCTCCTACCGTCTAGCAGGTATCACGGACAACACAAATACAAATACAGACAAGAGGATTAATTTGAATAGTGTAGATACTGAGATGGGTGGGTGGAACTATGTGGAGAAATGTAATGAATTTAAAGCTGGTAACCGCTACAGCTTGTTAAAAGACACAATACGCGGATAACCTCAAGTTGACTGAATGAGGGAGATAATTGCGCAATATACCGAGGGGTGACAGCTCTTTCAGTATATTAGAATGCAAAATCCCAGTATGTTATCGAAAAACCGAAAACATTTAATCAGACCCCGAAAACATCGAAGGGGTGTGGAAGGAACATAAAGAGAAACATCAAAAAGAGGGCTTCACTCTTCAGATGCAAAAGAGGAGATATTGAGCATAACGACGACAATTTTAAAAACTCGGGTGATTTAAAAATGTTAACAGTCATCGAATTGATTCACATCTGCTCAGCTTAGATATCATAGGGAGAGGCATTACGATTTATATAAAAATTTGTCGATTGCGGGTCACCCGAAAAGTGACACCAGCGATCGCAAACCTGAATATCAAAGAGGGGGTAGTTCAGCGATTGACGAAAATTTGACAATTTTTTCTCACCCCGACAAATTACGCAAGCGATCTACGGGGGATATTCCTGGGTGGCCAAGATGCCCAGAGCTTGGCATGGCATTATTTTGAAACGACTAGCGTAAATTCCGCTTATTCATATCCCCCCGAAAATTAGAGCACCGATCTACATGAGACATCATTCCATTTCTTAGATAAAAATTGTGAGTATTACGAGTTGCAAGAAAACAGGACGATATTGGATTTTCAGGATAATTATTAAAAAGGATGGACTTTAAAACATCCCTATTTATTTATACGAAATTGACCGATTTCGGTCAGTCAGAAAATTGAAGCATCCATCGACGGGAGGCTACGCTTGAAGGCTTAAATGCCCAAGTGTAAGGTTTAACGATTCATGCTGAAAAAATGCCATTTTCCTTCATGGAAACCTCAGCAAACGATTGGAAGCATTAAATGGCGGCTTAGAAATTGCGGCGGGTGCTCGGAGATTTTTGAGAAAATTAGATTATGTGGATATGCCCGAAAATGAAATTGGTGTTGGAATGCATTGCTATTAGATGGCTCAAATGCCTAGGGAAGGTCAAGTGACTATTGCGGAATTATGATCATGTACGACGTGTAATGGGAACCACACCAAAACGGACTCGACAGCAAACCAAGGGTAATAGGGCTTTTTGATTTTTGATATTTCCTATGTCACACCACCATTAAATTACGCGAGCGATATTTGGGACATGTTCTTGGACGACGGAGATGCCAAATGGAGTATGGAGAGTTTTCTGGATAGTTATTTTATTGGATCACCCCGACAATGAAAGCGGTGGTAAGAGGTTAATACCCGCATCCATTTTTATCAGAAACGGCTTCAATTTTTCTGTGTGTGAACAGCTTCCGGAAAGCATTAGAACATATCTAGTACTTTTTTTTTTACATATTGTTCAGCTTTGATTGTACAAAAATTACAGTTCAATAATAGGAATGATTTTTACACATCCTGTCGCCTTCCGACAATTGGTAATTTTTTTAGCTGATCAGGCTCTTTTTATTATTTTCGCAAGCTTATGATTTTTATCATTTAGTTTTCTAGTCCTTGAAAGAGATTTTGAGGTTTCACTACCTTTCCACGATTATATTCTCTGGCTACAAATTATAAAATAAATCCGCAATAGTAAATGATCTATTTTTCACCTTTTCCCCCTTTCTTCTTCTCATCTCCCTTCCTACATTTTGAAAGCCCTTTTGTTCTTCTATTTTCTACATTTTTACACACTCCCCTCGTATCAGGATTCAATTGCCAATCAAAATATACGGCCTCACTCTTCATACCTCTATTGATTTTCACCATTGTCTCTCCCTCCACCGATCTCACCCATGTCATCGCATGCTCTTTCTTATAATTTTTCATCTCCTCTCCTTATAAATATTCTTATAAGCCATTTATATTATCTTTCATAAACCCCTATTGTAATAATCACCTTCCCTTTAGTTAGTTTAAATTAGATACCTATTATATATTTTTATTTTTCTCTCCTTTGTGAATCAATTCCGGTTTTAACTCCTTGGCATTGAGCCATACAGTATTATTCTATAAAGGAATGCATATATATATATAAGAATAGTAACCATTTTGCTGCAAAATCTTGGGCAAAGAAATCTTTCAATGATGATTGGATGGGATCATTTTTAATCTGTTAAATTCAATTATTAAAAATGATTCAATAGTTAGAATATTTATTAAATATGACCTTGGGTACATCATGAGGAAAAATTCAGGTAAGGTATTGTCCGAGACCCATCAATTGGAGAAATCCCCTCCTTAAAAATTTGAAATTATATTTGATGCCAATTAATGGCATGTTCAGGTGGGGATGGATGAATCCATCATAGGAATGGATTTCCGATTTGGGTGGAGAGTGATTCAATGCGAGCAATCACATTTGTATATTCCTCATAAATGCAAGACCACTCCAAGACCAAGTTGTAGTGCACCAGGTTGTAGTGTACGGTTCAGGTAAAGCGGTGAGCAGAGCGCGTCGGATGAGCCGGGAGTCTTTCCATTGGTCTGAGTTGTGGTTACCCGCAGAAGGACGCTGTTGGGTTAGCAGCGCAAACCCTGGTTACCATACTTTCTGAAAATGATAAGCGAAGATTAAAATGGATTATTATGGATAATTCAAGACATCAATGTGGAAGCTTATTTTTGACGCAATCTCTTTGTGAATTGTCAAAAATGAAGGGAAACAACTGCAATTACTAAGAACCCCCTGTCATTCAAAAAAACCCGCTAGGACAAAAAAATTTTGGCCGGAGGCAAAACAAAGGGAAAAAAAGAGGGGCCAAAAAAAAATTAAAAAATGCTTGAGCACAAGATAACGAACTATGGCAGTGTTTTCTATAAAAAATGGATGCTTGGAAGACGGTGATAAGATTATTACAAGGGTAAAATAAAAGGGCACAGGAGGCATGAAAATAATATTAATTCAGAAGGGAGAAAGGATCGCACAGAAGAGGCACATCATTGGCATAAAACAGATAAAAAAACAAAAGCAGACATAAGCATAGACATGACAATTTAATTTTTGGAAGTAAATAGGGAAAATATTATTGAGTCGGTTGGATAGGAAAATCAAAAAAAAATGCCTGAAAGTAAGTCTTCAGTGCCAATTATGAAGGATACGGCAAGAAAGTTTCATATTAAACTAAGGAATTATTTAACGGCATAGGAATCGTCATATTGGCGGTAATCAGAAAAGTTGTTACGAGAATGTTACGAAAGCAAGGAAAGCTTAGCCATATTGAAATGGTGCTTACATAATTCATGTTGTCATTCTAAAACTTTTGAAACATGAAACTGAGAAATGCATTTTATTAAAAAAAGGAGGATATAATTATCCTTGGCAGGATATGAAGGAGAAAAAACTATTTCTAAAAATGTTCATATATATATCCATCAGCTAATTAATATTTATTTATTCGATAATTATTTATATTTCTGACATGAGTACAAACTTTTTTATCCCATGCAGAAGTAATTGTTTTTCCTGAAAATATATCAAATTGATGGGTACGTATTTATTTGATCTGCAATAGGCCTTTCGGTAAACGTACCAACGAAGTTAACCACCATTCGATTGAACAGCGAAGTGGAGTTGTTGGCTGCTCCTTGTACGCCCCCTTGCGGAACTGCGCCAGCGTGGATGATCAAAGCGACAGATACGATAAGAAACAGAAAGATAGAGCTCTTCATCTTGCTGGTTCGTCCTCAGGGAGTTTGCAGATATATTCCTAAAATGAGAGAAAAACAATTAATTCTTTCACAAAGATGGAATAAACTATGAAATGGGACGCAATGTTCCACTTCAATCTCAATGTGTTGTAGGTTTTGTTGTTCGAGCCTCTTTCCCCTTTCATTGAAAATGAAAGGGGAAAGAGGCTCGAAGTTGGCTACGGCTACATGTACATGTGCAAAGGGTAATGATGCTCATCTGCCACATTTGCCAGATTCTCCTGTGGATAACATCTTGTTGTAATATTTGTACAGAAATATGACTTAGAAAACTATTGCTCGAAGATGGGCGAAATGAATGATGCTCGAGATTAAATGTCACAGCACGAGAGGGCTCCGATAGTCCCAAGGTGTATTCAACTCAGAGGCTATTCTGTCGAACTTTCCTGATACATTTCTCAACCAAAATATATGGCGACCCTTCCTTCCAAGATATAGAAAGGAAATGCTGAATAAAATTCAAAATGCTTCATCCCTAAGTAATTCTTTACGTAAATATGGCATGACTATCATGTCATTCCCAGTGAACACAAACGAGGGTTTTCGATAATTATAACGAACTAGGGCACATGAAACTCACGTGCTATATTTAGGATTTTGACTGATAAATCGCAATGCACCACCACAGCGTGTCTTTGCTAACATTTGGTCTCTTTTCCATCACTGATGTCATTGATTGGAAAAAAAATTCATCTGGTCATCAACAAGTCACTGTTTTGCGGCTAATGGAAGGTTTATCGCATGTTTTGGAATCTTCTTGGTTTTTGCGTGTGACTGACAAATACAAATATTTTTAAAATCAGCCTTAGCACAGTTGGAGAATGGTAATGAATAACACCCTGAGATGGTGTCAAAATAATCTAAAGTGTATGGCGATATATCCGAGTAAAAGGCTTAAAAAATCTCGTACATAATTTAAGAATATTTAATTACGATGTCTAAGTACAAAAGATTACTCGTAGTAATAGAGTAATAATATATATATGCGTTAAAATAATAATTTATATGGGTTGAATAGTTTTCCAATTAAAAGGAATGTATCACTGATTAGAAAATAGCATATAAATTGCATTGAAAGCTTCTTAATTTATGTTAATTTTTTTGAATGCGTAAAATGCGGCTTTCTTATTTTATTAAAAATTTAAAATAAAATTTAAATAAATTAAAAAAAAAAGAATGATTTAACTTAGGCTGCAGTTTAGTAAATGTGTCCAAATCAAGGGAATTAATGAAATACCACTTTGGTATCATTTTATAATATTGGATGAAAATACCAGATTGCATCTTCTTACACTTATGAATTGATAACGATTCAGCAAAAATGTCGCTCAAACTAAGAAACGTAACACGTCTAAATTATTTGTATCAAAAATAATTTTTCTCTAGAAACCCCCATCTATCCTTAACTAGAGTAAAATCGAAGAATCCCATTCCCTTCCATTAATTCTTTGAACATTCCTGGAATCTCTCCAATTTTGCCGTTCTTAAGTTTCATCCACGGTTGATAATCAATCAAACTAACATCCATTTTCATCCTTTTGATGAATATTTTATTATTTCATTAAGCACCAATGTTTCTATTTGAGATAATAATGAATTCCTCAATAAATAGATATATTTTAAATGTATTGGTCAATTAATTTCATATTTCAAGTAAATGGAATTTATAAACTAAATTCAGCTTGGATTTTTCACTCAATGCGTGAATTTCGGACTGCGTTATAGTGTAAAAAAATTATGTAGCCATATGTGGTCCTAACGATAGGCTAGTTCATTGTTCAAAGATTTTTAATTTGAACGTTCTCATTTCATATCAACGCTCTTTGAAATATAATGACTTTTACTGGAGCATAATATCAATTGCAAATTTACGATCATGTTTTCATGACGTCTAACCTTAACTTGAGAAACAGTGGTCGTGGATTCTAATAATATGCTCAAAAATTATTAAATAAGGAACTTTTCCTTTCTCTCAATTTCCCTACATGTAGACATTTATGTTTCATAGTCCACAAAATTAGTTTTCTGTATATTTCCTTACACCTTTTTATGCAAAATAGGCCTTCGTACTTTTAATATTGATGACAAGTACCCCCACTCCGAGTTCAAATGCGTATGATATAGAAATAAATGTAATATCTCCAAAGATTTTACTTCGAAATAGTACTTACGTCCTAATTGACGTACGAAGGGTCGGTCTCGTGGCGATGTCAACTCTCTTGTTCCTTGGGCAAAAGGGGCTTATGTCTCTCGTTCGCTCGATGTGTATACTTATACACCTCCAAGTGAGCCAACTGTCTTGATATAAGTATAGTGTGATAACTAAATGGCTGTCTCCACACTGGTTATTCCGGGTTTAAAAAAAGTGGACTTTAGCTCAAATCAGACGAGTTTATTCTGAATTGATGCGAAGTTGGATAGAGCAATGCATTTGACGTGAAGTGACAAAAGAGTGAACGTTGGTAATTTAAAATAATGCAAAAACGTATTCTTCACATTAATACCTTTCACGTTAATAATTCAGTCGTAGCAAAAGTATGAAATAAATATAAACATTAGGATGATTTAAAAAACTAAGTAAAATCTGACGAATTATTAGTTCTAATTGAATATATTTATTTCAAATGTGGCTTATATTTTCTCAGATAATTCTAGGATGATTGCTAAATAATGAATGCCTTAATATGCCTTAATGCATGCCAATAATATCCCCATGCAATGCTCACACTGCTGCTAAACAGTAGTACTGTCTTGCATTATCCCTTTAATTGTTTTTTTTATTGATTTTTCTTGGAAAAATAACCAATTACATATGTCTATATGACAAATATTGCTTTAGAATATTTGCTGCCGGTGTTTAAAAGCTGATTATGAGGATAACAGTTTCAGGCTTAACTTAGTGGAATTCCTTCATGATAAGGGTAAATAAGAAAGTTTACACTTGCACAACAAATATTTAATATTAAATCTGTGAAATATTATGCTTGAAATATTAAACCTTTATTGTGGAAGTGTAAAGGTATTTTATCCTTGCTTGAATATAAGGAATTAATATTCATTACCTCAATATAACATGTTATTTTACCATTTATTATTATTAAAGTACCTATTAAAATAAAATACAAATAAATTTGTATTTTATATACTCAAGCAATGATATAATATCCTATGAAGCCCTAAATATTTTTTATAAAATTAATTGACTCCGTTTCTCATGGTTGTGTAGTTTCATCGCAAATAAAACTTGATTTCATATATTGCTTATATTTTCCCCTTGCCCTTTCCTTATATTTTCCCGTCCTTAACGCCTGATAGTAGTTCAGTAACTCAGAACGTGTCCTTTTCTTAGTCTACAGGTATATATTAAGCGAAGGCAATATTTGAAACTTTATGCATGCTTTGTTACGTTCTGGCAACTAGATTGGCATTGCCAGCCAGATCATTGTCAAGGCCAACGTATGAGCATGTTTTTGCATCGTAAATGACTAGAGGTTTATTGGTCGCTGCCGCACCTGGAAAAAGAAAGTACCCTTGCTTAGGTGAACCAAGGAGCATTGGTTAAAATGTATTACTGTACGTATTCGACATTTTAGAAATATAGTTGTCATATGATGACGTTGAAAACGAGGTCTGGCTACATCAGAAGTTGAATAGGTGGGAAAGTATGTTTCGAAACAAAGTCAAAGAAAAGCATGAGACAATGGATGCTTGGAGAAAGGAAGTGTTTGAGGATGGGGGTGACAAGGCAAAACATTGCAAAGGTTTCCCAACTTGAAGTGGACGTATCAAAGTTAGGAAGAAGGTGAGAGAAGAAATGATTACTCTGAAAAATGGAGAGCATTCTTGTGAATCCTGGGGAAGAAGTGAATTTTGTGCGTACATCGGTGTTCAATTTGGGGAGTGGTATGGAATGGAGATACCACACCAAATTGGTGGACTTGCTATGAACTGAAATGAGGAACTGGTTGTGGTAAACGGTGATATCCGATTCTAAACAAGTGATATTGTTCCTAGAGGTCATTCAAATAAATGACGCAAAATAAGAGGTATTGATTCGGAAACCTATTGGTTCCAAGGAATCGGGGCTCGCGGGTGTAATTTTAAGAAGGGTGGGAAGCGATGAGGACCCATAGAAACAGGTCTCATTTCCTGTGAAAAGAAAAATACTTCCAAAAATTCAATAACAGGTTTGCGGACGAGGCGGCCGTTCTTTTTACCAGTGGCAGAACCTTTTATCAACTGGAGTTCGTTCCTATTATCTCAGTCATTTTTCATGAGCACAAAACCGGTCTAATTAAGAAAGAAATATAAGCTGAGACGGTTGGTGCCGTATTTTATTCAGACCATAGCGAGTGGCAGTAAAAACGAGGTTATTTCTGTGATAAATATAATAATACGGTTTTGACAACGAAACACTCGGTAATTTGAGTAATACATCAATTAAATAAACCATTTTTACTAACCCAGAGCTACATTTAAACTATAAATTTACCATTACTCATTCACTTATCAACCAGAAAGAGGTTCATAAATTCTTATGTCAATATCCGATCAAATCTCAAACAATGCACCTTCTGACTTTACTTCCTTCCCATATTACGTAGTTTATATAACCCAAGCCGACTAATAATTTAAAATAATAATTCTTTGACAGTAATTTTGCTTCTTTTTATTTCTCTCAATGGATCTTCCTGCCTAATTTACTTCCTCCGATGGCGACACGTATTACCCTGAAGGTAGACCAAGTAGTCTTTTATTTTTCTCTGCTACTAACAGCAATAAGTTAGCCGACTAAGAGTAGTTATAATTATATATATATATATATATATATACAGGGTTCGTCCGGAAAATAAGTGTACTGATTTTTTCCCGCCGCTCCAGGCGCGCCCAGCACCGCTCTGACGGGCTGCGATTGGAGGGGGGTATGTTGGCAAGCGACGCTGAAAAAGGCAGTCGGCTCTGAGCTGTGGTGTAGTGAGGAGCTCTGTTAACGCGAACCTCCACGCTCGACCCACGTCACGGAACGCGATGCCGAAGTTTTTGGAGCAGCGTTATTCCATCAAATTTGCGGTAAAGCTTGGGAAATCGTCTACCGAAACTGTCGGTATGATTAACCAGGCTTACGGGGAGTCAGCCATGTCCAGAAACATGATCTTTCGGTGGCACAAGATGTTCGTGGAGGGCAGAGAAGAGGTCGACGACGAACCACGGCCTGGACGCCCATCAACGTCACTCACCGACGAAAATGTGCGAAAAGTTCGCGATGTACTGAACTCTGATCGTCGTCTTAGTGTTCGTATGATAGCAGAGCAGTGTAATGTGCCAAAAACAATAGTGCACGAGATTATTAGGCACCAATTACAGATGCGAAAAATTTGTGCAAAGTTGGTGTCGAAAGTGCTCAGTGATGATCAAAGACTCAATCGTTTGGAAATCGCGACACAACTTGCGTATCACTGCAAAAATGATCCACATTTTTTAGAGAACGTTGTTTCGGGTGACGAGACGTGGATCTTTGAGTAAGACCCGGAGTCGAAGAGACAAAGTGCGGAGTGGCACACCCCATCATCACCCCGTCAAAAGAAAGCTCGCATGAGCAAATCTCGGATCAAGGCGATGCTCATTGTCTTTTTTGACAAGAGGGGAGTCGTCCACTACGAATTTGTGCCTGAACAACAAACTGTAAATGCTGCATTTTACGTCCAAGTGCTCGACAGGCTTCGAAAACGAGTCGCCCGCGTCCGGCCAGCGATCAAAAACATCTGGCGGCTGCATCACGACAATGCGCCGTCTCACACCGCGCTTGTCGTGTCGGACTTCTTGGCCAAGCACGGCGTGGCAACGCTGCCGCACCCACCCTACAGCCCGGACTTGGCACCACCGGACTTCTTTCTGTTCCCGAAGATATAGAGGAGTTTGAAAGGAACGCGATACGGGACTTTGGACGCCGTCAAAGAGGCCGTGACGACGTGTCTTCGAGAGGTTCCCGATGATGCCTTCGCGGGAGCGTTCCAGGAATGGGAACGCCGCTGGAACAAGTGTATCGACTCACAAGGGTCCTATTTTGAGGAATATTAGCTTAAGATATGTAAAAGTGTAATAAATTTTTTTTCCTGAGCTCAGTACACTTATTTTCCGGACGAACCCTGTGTATATATATGTATATATATATATATATATATATATATATATATATATATATATATATATATATATATATATATATGTGTGTGTGTGTGTGTGTGTGTGTGTTTGTGTGTGTGTGTTTGTGTGTGTACATACATAGACAAGATTTTTTCCTTTACGTCCTTATATTGTAATATTGAATTAAGGTAATTGGTGGGAGAGAGTTAAAAATAAGTTGAGAGACGAATGGAATTCGGGTGTTTAAAATAGAACATGCTTTCCATCTCGGTTTATTGCAGGGCATTGGAGTGGCTTTGGGACGGTGTGGGGATTTAAGAAGTGGATTGGTTGATTTCAGGAGATCTTATAATTTGGCGGGGCGTTTGAAAGTAACGGAAAGTACCTTTGATGGTGTATGTGTTTGCATGAGTGTTGGATGGAGGGATTTTTTGCTTGAGTGTGTACGCCGCTGTGGGTGTAATTTTTTATGTTGTTGATCTTTAATGTGACATTTTTCCTATTTACGGGTGGGGATTAAACACCCCCCTCCACGCGCCCTTGCGGCTGCTTGTGGGGTAATATGTAGATGTAGATGAACGCAGGGACATTTGTGAGAAAGGTTGGTGGTAGAATTAACGTATTTGAGGATAGGGAAGAGGTCTTTTAGAAATAATCTCAGACATTTAATGGCAAGGAATAATGTCGTGCAAATTGAAAGAGGGTGGGTTTCTGCAGTGGGCAGTGCAGAGGAAGGTTTTGAAGTATAACCACGATTTCGGATCCATTTCACATGTTCCTCCAGCAATGTAGTTTACCTTCTTAATTGTAGCTGTGCCTTGTCGTTTATATTGGGCAGTATAGTGTAAAAATGGTATGGCACTAATGTAAGTAAGAATTAGACTATAAAATCTTCAAATAATAAAGATGCAAAAAAGGATTTGAACACCCTATTTTGAAAGAATATTTAAGAATCTCACGTAGCAGTCATTGCAGACATTTAGGCAGTTACTTAACTACGGCTTGATTGATTTGTGGGAATTTGATAACGTTGAAAGTAACGGAAGGACATCTGGAAAAAAAGGTTAGTGGTAGAGGTTTGGTTTTTGAGGATAGCTGTGTGTTGACCAGTTATTTCGAAGAAACAGGTGATCATTTACTTCGATGTACGTACTTGGTGCACGAATCACCTTTGTCGGATTTGGCTCGCCTTGGGAGATCCATATGGTGTATTTTTGATTTGTTTCGGGCTCCTACGCATGCATATATGATTCGCGTATGATGCCATGCAAAACTTTTAATTCACCGCGATTGTATTTCTTGAGCACTTCTTCGCACTGATTGACACAAGCCATTTTTCAGCTTTTGTCAAATTATGCGGGATCCAGCGCAAAGCATTTTTGGCGACTACATTTTCATGCAATATCATTTTGATTATTGTAATTATTATCCCCAAGAATGCTTCAACCTCACGATACGTTTGAAATACGAAATTATATGAATACTATATACTAAAATATTTTTATGCCTTTTCCAACAAAACCCAGCATGCCACCCGAAATAAATGACGATTTTTTCTATTCGTCAACATTCAACAACCCCCAAATTTATCTAGTATTCCTTGAATTTTATGCATTAACTATTCTACCAACCAACATCAATGTTAATACTTTTTAAACCATTGACTCAAAAGAACCAAAAACTCTTATTTTCCTAATCTTTTAGCGGCTGCTTAAAATTACTTGGTCACACTTTGAATGGCACTGTTAAGCACACGTTGGCTCTGTATTAAAGAATCTAAGAATAAAACAGCCTATTATAACTTATTACTGTCTCTAGATATTCTCTTTCAGATTTTCTTTTGTAAAAATATGGTAAATATTAAAGAAAGATATAATTATCTGTATGTTATAAAAGAAAATGCCCGATTTCGTGCCGTTGCGAAGTAATAGTAAACGCTGGGACCAAAAGAATCAACTTACAATTCACCTAGTGTATCTCGCATTGCTTTCCTTGTATTCTTGTGAATAAATCATGAAATGATTTGCCTATTTCTATCCATCATTGGCAATGACGACGTTTTATTTACAACTGCAGAGTACTATGCGTAATCAGACATGTTTTAATTATTTTCAAATATATTTTGATTCTTTTATTTATGTACACACAAATTTTTTAACGAATGTCATAGTCATGAAGGGCATTTTTAATTTGAATGGTAATAGTTAAAAGTAAATTGAATCTTATATACTTCTAAGCCCTTCTCAACAAAACGGAGACTGTCAACCGACTAAAAAATTTACGTATTTTTCACTTTGCATTATACAATCTAATATTTCGCTCCAGTCGTTTCCCCACCAATAACTTACCAGCCCTCCCCTCTTCTTTTGCGTTTCAATATTCCCGCATTACTCGTCAAAATGCCATTCGTGCTGAATTACATGCAATCAGGTTTCTCGTCTCTTTTGTTTCTTTGCTAACAGTACACTTTTTTCACTCCTACCTTAGAATTTGGTCTTTTCATACATTTCTCTGCAATTTGCTTTTGATTACAGGAGTTCATGAATTAGTAGACAAAAAGTGTGCCATCCGAGTAAAGAAACACGACTGAGGAATATGTTGTATTTAATTAAGGTTAGCGTCGAGACACCTACAACTTTCACATCATCTAAGGCTATTGAAGGTGAACTCTAAGTGAAAACATATTTCCCAACCTTTACAAGGTCAGTTCAGAAAGTAGTAGGTCTGAGTGGTTCTAAATATGTATTCCAAAAATGATTATCGGATAAAAATATACTTACTCAATGCATATCACTGATTAAATATTGATGTAAACGATGAAATTGTTTCTGCTTACGTAATAATATGCACAATTGTATGCAACATCTCAGATATCACAAGCTGGGTGCAAGGTTGCCTATTAAAATACAAGAATGAAAAAGTTTTCACTTAAAAAGATATATTTCTTTAGAAAGAAGTCTGCTTCGATGCCACTGACGTTTTTTTATGATTGTAACTCATTATTACACAAGTTACCTTTCACAGCAGTTTTTAAAATTTCACCTTGCCCAATATTTCTTTACTCCTGCTCCTCCGAAGAAGTTCTTCAATTATTTCTCTTTGGTGCAGCATCGGAAAAGGTCAGTTGGTCGTTTTGTACTCTTTAGAAAGAAGTTATTATACTCGAATTATCTGTGCGTAATGTATTCAATGTTATTAGGCTGCATAGCATATGTTTATGACACACCTTCAATGCGGACTGAGCAATTTATCATTTTTTAGGCTATTGAATGATTTTATATAAACCTTCAACCCGAGATACTTGTGCTGAATTGATATTCAAATCCGCATTATTTCTATTCCTGTCATCTTACATCTTATTGCGTTGCAAACTGAATATGACAAATACTTTATTCTGCTTTCATATTTCCAGGTTTATTGTATTTTTCCCAATAATCCCAATTTCTCCCTTAAAACCTTGAAAACGTCGTACTTAAGAGATCTTGCATCATTCTGTGATTAGTTCATTGGATCACTGGTAAATTTAATGAAGCAAAAATCATCATGACTTAAATCTTTTATTGAACATAACTTCCGGTAACATGTAAGTAATAATTAGATTAGGAATATTGATTATTTTCACTGACACAAATTTTTCTTCTTCAAATCAATAAAATTATCATCAAGCAGATGCCTAAAGATTTAAGATGAGCCCAAAACCAAGGGTAGAGTAAGTAAAAGAAGCGGTCCTTCTTGAAGGATGATGCGATTCATTTCTTCAATCATGCTTTCCTCAATAATGACAGAACATATGAAGTCCACGATTCGAGTGTTGTGAGTAGCAGAGAAGTGGACATTATTCGGCATCCCTGGCATCGCTTTGAGTTATGCTTGAGGGCAGAAGGGGGCAGTTTCGAAAAAGACGCATAGCAAATCTGTAAATTTACCTAAAAAGTAAGAAAGTAAAAATTTTATTTAGCGAAACGCCGTTTCCACATAAACGAACTCCCTCCGTTAAGAAAGGGAATGGGTTCCAAAGGAACTGCGGGAGATGCCGCAACAGTAACTTTTAACGGAGTCATCCGCTAATGTGCATTTCAATGCAACAATTTCAGAGTGTAAATATCATTCGCCTTGACGGGGATCCGGGTTCGAATCCCCGTCAAGGCGAATAATTTGTATACTCTGGAATTGTTACATTGAAGGGAATGGGTTTGCGAATCATATCTCTAAGGAATATCTCACATGCATGCAAATGTGGCAGAAGGAGTTATTTAAAATAACTGTCAACTTAACTCTAAAGAGTTTAAATATATTGTCCATTAATAATGATTATAAAACTCAGAGTATGCGAAAAAGAGAAACTTAATAAAGAAGAGAGAAAAAAAGCATTAGCAATTGGTAAAAAAGGAGTGCGCAAATTTGACTTTGGAAATTATACCCCAGTACTGGAAATTATTCAAAAAAATGTTGAGTGATGACTTGTTAAAAGTTGAACATTAGGAGCCAAAACCGTAACTATGAACCCAGTACAAAGAAAAAAATAAGGAAAGAATGAGAAAAGGAAAGATATACATAAGGAAAGATAACCTTATTTATTTTATTTGAAAAATGTTATTAATAAAATAGAGTCATGGAGTGATATAATACAAAAACGGATTTCAAAAGATATTGAGTACACTACTGCGGAAAAAGATTTGTTAGTATGAAGTGTTAAAAAGAAAGATTTGAAAGAGTGCCTCGGAGTGAAAACTGAAAAACACTCTCTGAAATCAAAAATCAATGCTAATTATAAATGATACGATAAGAATATTACTATTTATATCAGAAATAATTAGAAACAATCTGCATATATTCCATTAGGCAAATAAATTAAACTAGAAGGTAAAATGGCTGGATTTCATTACGTAAATGGACAAAACTTAGACCACTTAACAGAGGCTTAGATGGCTATAGCTGAATGAGCCAAAATAAATATGATAAATTAATTGTTCAACAAATTCACACATGAAAGTAGTTCTTTTAGATATTTTGAGTCTATACATGGAGATGTGGAAAGATAATGGGAATTAAACGAGTGATAGTTTTAGCGTAGATAGATTGTAGGGGATGAGAAACAACGAGGGGTTGCCACAATATTTAATAAAAAGGCAGGAAGAAGCATAGTCAACATATATTAAGCAACAGATAGAATAATAGAAGAAGTGATCAAAGAAGAATGGACTTAGTAGGCCATAATTATGGTATAAATGCCGCAAAGCAATCAAAAGGAAAAATAAGTCGTCATGGCATACCATTTGTTAAATCACAAAATCGCGTGCTTTCCTGAATGAAAACAATTAAAAGTGTTTAAGGATTGGATTATAATAGTGGGCGACGGAAGGGAATAATTGTTTATGTTCGAGGAAAGACCGTGGGTAGGAAGGAATTGAATTCTACAAGAGACAGAGGTTAGTCATCGCTGACACTTGGTTTGGACACCATAAAGAGCGTAGCTATGCATTGATATGAAGGGTGACGTAGAAAAGCATCAGTTATTATATGCATTATTGTTATGCAAAGGTACTGTTTTCAATTCGCAGAGCAGCCCGAGAGTGACAGCGGACTCTTTACGCAATTTAGTTATTATGAAATGTAGCGTCTGCTTAAAAAATTTAAAGCAGTGGTTGCGGTTTGAAAATGAGATCCACAAGCGTTAACTGGATTGACATGGAATACATATCAGTTGGCTGTTAGGAAAGGCATGAGTGAGGGAAAACAGAAGAGTTCTATCAAGGAAAACTAGAAATATATAAAAAAGGGATATCAAAAGCCCCAAAAGAAGCTGAAGGGACCGCCAATGGTAAAAGGTAAAGAAATATTGCTTAGATCTGGGCATAATCGACTATGAAATCGATATAGAATTAAAGAAGTAAAACTAAGGCCTAAGTAGAGAAAAGGCCAAATGATTATTTAGGTGAACACTGACTTGGGTTTAGGTAAGGGAGAAAAACAGGATTGCAGAAATGAGATCTTTGATCAAGAGAAATATAGAATACAATAAGGACATATTTGTCTGTGCTGCAGGATTTGAAAAGGCGTTTGATAGAGTGTATTGGGAAACTCCAATGTGTTTTAGGCAGAAAATAGGAATAGATTGGAGGGACGAGAGGCTAATTTACTACCTATACATGTCTAAGACCGCTCTGGTGCGAGTGGGGAACGGAGAGTCCGGATGGGCAATGTTATGAAGAGACATAAGACAGGGTTGTCCATTATAACCAGTGCTGTTCAAAGTATATATGACGGAAATGATTAAAGAGGCATGGACAGAACAAGAGGTAGGAATGAAAGTCGGTGGAGAATTGGTTAAATCAGTTAGCCTAGCATATCAGATAACCAGACTCTAGTTTGGGGGACAGCAGAGGGGTTGAAAACATTGCTAATTGATGAGGAGATTCAAAGCGATAGACATGGAATGAGCATTAGCTGAACAGTTATGCGATTAATCATTAAGAGAAAGGACACGGTTAACATCACAACTGGAGGGGATATAAAGAAGCAAGATGTACCGTTTACATAGCTCGGCCGTGTTTTGGACCGAAATGGACAAAGTATAGTGGACGTCAGGAGATGATCATTGGGGAAAGAGATTTTAAACAGAAGAAGGCATCTGATGACAAGGATTTTGAGCAATGATGTATATATAGGCTCCTTAAAATTTTGCAGCTTAGCTATGAACGGTACAGAAAAGATTCGTGGCTCTTAGGAAGTTGGTCTGCAGAAAGATGGGTAAGGGTAACTGAAGAGAAAGAAACACAAATCAGGAAGCACTTGATATGGTGGACGAGGAAAATGGATTGGTGTGGAAGATAATAAGAAGACAGGAAAATTGGATGAATGATTTATTGATCGGCAGCGGAATTGTGAATGACTGTAAAGGTGGAGAGAATGTTTTGCCCATCCAAAACCTAACTTAATCGGTGGATTACCGAAGCATACGTAAGTAAATCATAAACACAGTAGTCAACCCTATGCTCGGCTTGTTAGGTGATGGTAGAGTTCACCCACTTCTAAAACCGACGGGGTGTGAAATACAATATCAGGGAAGGACAATTCCTTTCCCTGTGCTCCCTTTTTTATGGTTTCGAAGGAAGATTTCGTTGGCAACAAATCACATTGTTTAGATGGATATACACACACACACACATATATATATATATATATATATATATATATATATATATATATATATATATATATATAATACTATATTATATATATTTATTATACTACACTATTCCATATATTTTATATATATATATATATATATATATATATATATATATATATATATATATATATATATATATATATATATATATATATATATATATAGGTATATCTATATAAAACCTATTCAAAACATTTTACAAATTTATGGGCGAGAAAATATTTTACATTATGTATTAAATACACTTTTAAATAAAATTATCATAATGACATATGTAAAACATATAAAATGTATATGAAATATGTAAAATGAATAAAAGGTTACAATATTTACCTTGTAAATAAGCTAATAAATCATCTAAAGACGTCATATTAACGGCTTCTCGGGTAACTCTCGGGTTATATGCTTCTCTTTGCGGCAATTGTTTAGCATAGGTCATCAGAACGACGCACACAAAGACAGATAGAAATATATACGCCTTCATCCTTTCGTCTGAGAGTCTATTCTTTCGGGTTGATTCAACAACTATACGAGGAATAAATGCAAGCAGCATTTTAGTTCATTGAAATAAGGATTACAATAAATAAGATGCATAAAATTGATTAAATATCACTTAATATCATTCTAAAGAAGGTGTCTCAATAGTGAGGGGTGGTGGCAGTGTATTTGTCAGCGGCTAACTTGCCACAGCTTGCCAATTCTTCAGTGGATAGTGGAGTGCATTTAGAGTTGCAAAATGGATGATTTTCAAGGAATGCACCAATATATATTTTACACCTTGACTTAAAACCGTACAGAGAATGAAAACAAAGAAAAATTCATTCATATATATACACACACACACACACATACATGCATACACACACACACAGATATATATATATATATATATATATATATATATATATATATATATATATATATATATCCTAGCATATATATATATATATCCTAGCATATATATATATATATATATATATATATGCTAGGATAAGAAAATATACACATATATTATATAATAAAACTAAAAAACGAAATGAAACTCACTAGGTTGTAGGGGTCAACGCCACCTTTCCCAAGGAAGAGAAAGGCAGAATTCAGGAGAGAGGAATTCAATCCTTCTCTTGCCTCACAACCGCATAACCTTTGTGTTATTAACATTGATTCTCATCCAATAACTGTCGCACTGGATTTCCAATTCACTAAGCAATGCTTGCAACCCCTAGGCTGACTGACAAACTAAAGCTTGGTCATCAGCAAACCTAACTGATTTTACTAATTCCCCGCCCACTTTCATTCCTACCTCCGGTTCTTCCCATGCCTCTTTAATCATTTCCTCTACCTATGGGTTGAACAGCAACGGTGATAATGAGGAACCCTGCCTTACACCTCTTCCTAACACTGCCCAACTTGACTCCCCGTTCCCCACCTGCACCTGAGCCGTCTGAGACATGCAAAGATTGCAGATTAGCTTCTTTCCCTCCAATCTATTCCTATTTTCTGCAGCATACTCTGTTTCCCAATTCACTCCATCAAACGCTTTTTCGATATCTACAAAAAAAGGAAATACCTCCTGGTTTTGTTCTATATTTCTCTTGATTAATAATCTCATTACTGCAATGGCATCACGCGTACCTCTCCCCTTCCTAAACCCAAACTGATCATCCCCTAAGCAAACATTTGCTCTACTCTCTATTCTTTTGTTTACGATCCTGAAAACAACTTTAGCTGCATAGGAAATCAAACTTATTGTCTTGTAGTCCTCACATGATGTAGCCTTTACCTTTTTCGGAATAGGAACTAAAACTGATCTCACAAAGCCTTCCGGCCAGATTCCTTCCTCATAGATACTACGGGTCAGCCCATATAGCCTCTTTCTCCCACATTTACCTAAACATTTCAATAGTTCCGCGGGAATGTTATCAACCCCCTCGGCCTTATTTAGTTTCATCTCCCTTGATGCCCTTTTTATCTCACCGTCTAGTATGCCTGGACCCAAGCTATCTTCCTCTACGTCTTGTTCCTTTTTTATGTCTAACTTTGTTGGTCTAAGATCTGTAATGTACATTTCTTCTATTTACTCCTTCCATCTCTCTTGAATCTTTCCTGTGTCAACTATTACCTTACCCGACTTATCTCTAACTGTCAGCATAGATCTCCCTTTCTTACTTCCCGAGAAATATTTAACTTTGCTTTACAGCGCGCCGATTTCACCCTTCCTCTGTAGACTCCTTTTCAAACCATTTAATGCTTCTACATTCCATTTTCTAACCCGCCGCTCCTGCCTTATTTTTTTCAAGCGGACGCTACATTTCATAACAACTAACTTGTGGTCAGAGTCCGCATCCGTTCCCTGGAAGCATTGGGAATTTATCACACTGTTCCTAAACCTGTGTCTAACCAGGATATAATCTAGCTGATATCTTCCCGAGTCACCTGGCATTTTCCATGTATACCTGCGTCTTTTGTGGTGTCTGAACCAAGTGTTGGTGATAACTAACCCCTGTCTCCTGCAGAACTCAACTGCCTTCTCCCCGCGGTCATTCCTCGTGCCTAAACCGTAGTCCCCCACCTCATCACCATCTCTTCCTTCGCCTACCGTCGCATTCCAATCCCCCATCACTATCAAATGTTTCCCTACAGGAACACATGCAATCATGTCCTCTAACTGATCGTATATCCTATTGACCTCTTCTTCCTTATGGTTGCTCGGTGGCATGTATACCTGGATAATAACTAAGTTCGTCGGTTCTGCTTTTATCTCCACTAGTAGTATTCTATCCGTTACCTGCTCTATGTTGACTACGCTTCTTCCTACCTCTTCATTTAATACTATGGCAACCCCTCGTTGGCTCTCGTCCCCACCGCTGTATATTATTCTATACTTATCACTCCAGTAATCCCCGCTATCCTTTCATCTCACCTCGCATAGACCTAAAATATCGTTATTTTCCTTTTTCATCTCTCGCTTAACATTCTCCAATTTCCCTGTCGTCATCATTGTCCTAACATTCCACGCTCCCATTCTAACTTTTTTTTTCTACTTCTCCATGTCCTGCTGCTGCTGGTTTTTCCTTGCAAGGGTTTCGTGGGATGACGACCGCGGAAGCCTTGCCTCCCCCCTGCCGGGCACGACGCAAGGCCGTTGGGTCGAGCCCCGTGGTTGCCAGGATTCATAATCATGTTAATATTGGGAATGATATTCGACGTTGTTTCCCGTTGCCTTCCTCAAAAGTGTTTTTAACGTGACACCATCACTTACTGGCCGCCCCACTGGGATCAGACGCCATTGCAGCCGCCTCACTGAGGAACAGACGCTGCTTGGATTACCCTTCTTCTGGCTCCTAACCTTCGACCTATCTGGCATGGGTGGCCCTATCAGGAGCAATTATTATTATTTCAGCACAGTTCTAGGTGTCATCGGAATGCACAAGCCCTTCCACCACATCAAGGTTGTCGTCCGGGGAGGGATTTATATATATATACAGGTGTGTATATATATATATATATATATATATATATATATACTATATACTAGTATATATAATATTATATATATATATGCATACACAATCATATATGCATATATAATCATCCCTAATATCGGTTTGTTATGTGATTATGCGTAGGGTTCACCCAGTACTAGGCTTGGTAATGTGGAATTCACAAATAGGGTTGGAGAGCCAATTAGTATTATCATTTTCCTTTTTAGCCAGCCAACCCATTTCAGTCATCTAGAAAATAATATATGCAGCAAAGATAATTTTAACGACTTAAACCCCTAAATTGATCTACAGTGATGTATCTCTTCGAGATTAGTCTTGTTCTGGAAATTCTCCATTTTTTAGGATTTAATGCTTATCAAAATATGCGAGAGTAGTTTTGGGGATCCCTTGCTAATATTGCTTGTAAAATATTTCATTTACTAATCTAAAGGTCAAATAAGGTAGTATAACTTATTTTTACTAAAATTGCACCATTACTTAAGCAGTAAAGATTCGCAAAAACGTCCAAAGGAAAACATTTCAAGACTAAAATAATTGATTTTTTGACCATTTTTTAGTATCCGAACTTACTTGTAAGATTCATGGTATTTTTTGTGTCAAAAATATAGGATAATTGAAATCACTAATTACAATGAACTCTTCGTAGAATTTGTCCCCACAATATGAAGTATATAGGAACACGAACAAATGAAATGTTTCCTTGAACCGTATTTCTCCGTGAAACAAAAAGCGGCTTCATTTTTTTCTGCTTCCTCATCAATAGGTCTTCATTTAGGCTTGATCGTTTTTTTAATAGACCCCTGTCAAGTTATTCTGTGGAAAAGCAAAATGCAGGGAACGATTGAACAGTGGTTCGCCGTGAACTTCTATTTTGGTCTGGGAAAATTGGCTACAAAAGCTTAGGAAATGATTTGCTACATGTTCCAGAATAAAAGCAGATCATACTCAGACTTTTATTAGCCACTCAAACACTTGAGAAATCGCCAAGGGAGCGTCAGAGACTATAGACCGTCGATCATGTGTGCGCGTGATCGCTAATGGCATTGACATTGATAAAATGACAGTGTACACTGTTCATAATGTAAAGTTAGAAACTCAAATAAGTCTGTGATAAACAAATTCCTTATATCTCGAAGAATGACTAATATGAGAGTCCATTGTCTACTTAAATTACATTCTGCAACGCATTTAAGAAGATTTGCAGCCTAGGCTATGACTTTTCACCGGCAGACGATTTCTAATTTATTTATTTATTTATTTTCTTTTTTTCGTTGCAATTAGGCGATTTTCCCGGTGGCAACGGTCAAGTTTGGTCAAAGATACGAAGATACAACGAAAATTACATTCATACACGCACTATAAAAACAGATAAGAGACAAAATATTCATACATACAATGACACTTCCACATCACATACAAAATGCCGTCCACATCACAAAAAAACAATATTTTAATAGCTAAAATGAAGTTAATTACCCAGTGGCTGCTTTACATTTATACTTAAAACTTCTAAAATTGGATGTAAAGGGCTCAAACAAACCTCCAAGTGCCAAGAGAGAAATCCTCCCTCAAATGACACAACCCTAATTCCCCTCAAATAAGCTTTCACACTCACGCGAATGAACATTTCTGCGTTCCAGGGAGCCTTCGAGTCATGGACACCCTAAAGAAATGTACTTTGAAGTATTTTTAAACGATTTAGGAATATCTGGAATACATCTACTCTTCAAAAACTTTTCCCGTTTACCTTTTTATTAAAAGCAGTAGGTCTGACACAGGGAATGTCATCTTATCAAATTACAATCACTTAAATTTCGCGGATGGTAAACTCAGATTTATTCCCATTCCTCTTCCTGATTTAAAATCTAATTTTTTATATATTTTTTTTTAATTTCACTCGAATTAAAATATGTTAGCACATTACACTCCTAATGAAGCTGGTAATAGCTTAAGATCCTAGGTGTAGTTCTATACTTGTATCTACTGCTCTAGAAATTTACGTAGAAAAGATACAATTTCAAAATAATACTCACATGAAGATGCTCTTCAAAAAATAATGGGCAGGAATCACCTCGGAGGCTCCTTTGGAATAGGCGGTTGGTTTCCAGTGGCCGATCGAGTTATACTTATACCCCGAGTCTAGATAACTTAATCGTTGTTCAGCAATATATTTTATTGGACCCTTACCAGTTTCCACCCACCGGATATTTCAGCCAAAAAAAAAATTCGCCGGTTGTTAATTACACCTAACGTCACCATGAATTCATATAGAGTTGGAAAGAGGTCAATTGCAAACAAGATATGACCGCAAATTTTTTTTCCCGGCAGAATCCCATGAAATCGGTAAAATTAATTTATTACTTAAATGCTAATGTGCAATGTTTTTGGTTTGTTGATTATGTAAAAATATGTTTATCACAATAAATATAAAACAATGCGTAATGATCTCATGTATGTAAAAGTACTATTTATTATCCAGTAGTTTGCCACAGCATAATCTTTTGAACTTTAAGTCATTTTATACGCTCGGTAAAATAATCCAATACGTTATTCGTTGTCGGAATAATTGTGAATTGACCGCGCGTAAACTCTGATGCAATTCGGAACCATTTCTAATCACAACTACAAAAATGTTGGCAATTAAGATCCCAAAATATAATTATGTCAAAAAATATAATATTCCATGAGTAGTGAATCAGTCTAATGCGACGAGCGTATTAGTTTAGGGTGAAAATATTTTACAAATTGCATTGGCCTCCTCTTCCTCCAGTCTACTTCTGGTATTCCTTCGCTGTATGCTTGCTCGCAGGTCTTCCCTTAATTCCTCTAATCTCCTTTCCTATTTTCTATCCACATTCCCTTTCCTTTACGGACTTCATCAATTTGCAATTTAATATTTCCATGCAGGTTTCCCTCTTCTCTGATAAATTTTATCCCTCGTCTAATGCTCTTCCGGCCGGGATTCAGAAACGATGGAGACAGGCCACGAGCCCCATTTTACAGAATACCACTCGAGGCACCAACTTCGCGCAAAACTTGACATGCCCATATATTCTGCCATTGGTCGATGACCATCTCTTTTAGGGAAGTTATTAAGCTACAATGCCAAGACCTAATCTGCGATCCTAGTTCAACAAAGACTCCTAAAATATTTTTTTTCATTTTTTTGATGCCAAAGAGGGTCATGAATGTTCAGCGTCTTCAACGTATTGTCTTTTTTAATTAAAAGAAAAAATTCCAGGTTGTGACAAAAGAAGAAAAAGGCTGATGATGATGGTCAAGATGTTAAACGTGCGTTCGCCAAATAAGGAAATTTCGGTGTCCTTGACCACGAAAGGAAAATCTGCTTTCGGTGGAAATATCACTCATTTGATTTGCTGGGCTGTGTTATTTATTTACCTAATGTGAGGGTAAAGTTAAAACGGAGAGTGTTAAGATTTTGAATGTAATTTCAGATTATTTGGAAGAAGACATGTAGTAATATCAAGATTTTATAGCCCTTCCTTGGTTTTGTAAAAATTATTAAATTTCTAATCCAAATGTTCGACAAACATCTTAAAAAAAGATTGAATTTATATTCACTATAATGCAGCGTACGATTTTTTTGCAAATCACAGCAATATAAAAACACTGTGCAATTGATCTCCACATGTTTGTGTTCGAACGAAATGGCAAAGGCAAATTATTCCTGGAATTAAGAAACCCATTGTCACTCCCGATATATTCCTAGGCTCGATTTAACCTTCTTTTTGACAATTACATGGCAGACACAATATCTATCTTACAGACAGATATCCGTTTTCTATGCAACCCGTTGCCCATGCCAGTGCAATTTAAGTTTGCAAACAGCTATCTCAGAGTAAATTACACCGAAAGCAAAAAGCAACGCTCAATTAAAGAAAAAAATAAGGTTGAATGTCCACGTCCTCCGAACAAACAAACTGACCAAAATAATCAAAAACATCATTTCCATCAAAAAAATAGTCCTGTCGATTTGATTTTATATTTTATAGTTTCCCACTAACGCTACAGACCCGCCAACTTCAATAGTGTGATGAGTTCTGTCTCTTAGATCTCAATAGTAGATCTCATCTTCTCTCATTCCATATCCACCATCTGAATCATCCACCCAGCTCAAATACAATGTCAACATATGAAAAATATATGTGAAAGGTGTCGAGGTACGAGTTTATACCCAAAAGAACCGGACCCAACAATGAAAACACCAAAATTTTGAAAAAAATGTAACTTCTTCACGGCTGGAGAATCTTTGACCACCGAGTGATTTTTCAAGTTCCACAGAAATTAATCAGAGGGAACTAAATCCGGGGAATAGGGTGCATGAGGCTGCAATTCATACTTTAATTCATGAATTTTTGGCTATTACAATAACGGATTTGTGAGATAGTGCATTGCCTTGATCAAACAAGACTTTCTTCTAAGCCAAATGCGGCCGCTTTGGCTTGATATCTTCGCTCAAACGTTTCAATAAGCAGGTGATAATACTCGTCGTAGACAGTTTTTCCATTTTCAAAATAGTCAACAAAAATTATCCCACGTACATCCTAGAAAACCGACGCCATGACCTCACCGGCTGATGAAACGGTTTCAATTTTGAATCCAATGTTTCGATTGCTTCTTTGTCTCGGGTGGGAAGTAGATGACCCATGTTTCAACCATGGTTGTGAAATGGCGCGAAAATTCTGTCTTTGAAATTCTCCTCAAGTGTTAGCTAACGCGGCACCCATCTTGCACACTGCTTTTACATGTGAGATACCTCGAAGGTGAGGAGCCAGACGAAAGGTAGTCCACGCAGCGTCCGTTCCTCAGTGAGGCGGCTGCAATGGAGTCTGACCCCAGTGGGGCGGCCAGTAAGTGATGCTGTCACGTTAAAAACACTATTGAGGAAGGCAACGGGAAACCACCTCAATTATCATTCCCAAGATAAATTTGATGGTCACTAAAGAGATTTTGAGTCCTGGCAACTACGGGGCTCGGCCCAATCGGCCGAGTGTCGTTCCCGGCAACGGGGGAGACAATGCTTCCGCGGTCGTCATCCCACGAAACCCTTGCAAGGGAAAACCGGCAGCAGCAGGACAGAAAACGAAGGAAAAGAAGACCAAATTAGTTAGAATAGGAACGTGGAATGTTAGGACAATGATGAGGACAGGGTAATTGTAGAATATTAAGCGAGGGGAAATTGTATTTTAGGTCTATGCGAGGTATGATGGAAAGTTAAGGGAGGATTAAAGGAGTAATAATTATTGAATAATATAAGCAGCCGAAAAGCCAATCTGGAGTTGCGATAATATTGAATAAAGAGGTAGGAAGAAGAGTAATCAGCATAGAACAGGGAACGGATAGAATATTACTTGCAGAGATAAAAGTAGCTCCGACGAACTTGGGCATTGTTTAGGTACACATTGCACCACGAAACCTTAAGTAGGAAGAAGATCGATAGGATATACGATCAATTAGAGGACGTGAGAGCGTGCATTGCTGCAGGAAAACATTTGATAGTGATGGGGGATTGGAATGCGCATTGGCATAATTGGTAAGCGAAGGGAGAGATGGTGATGAGGTGGGGGACTACGATTTAGGCACGAGGAATGACCGCGGGGAGAAAGCAGTTGAGTTCTTCATGAGACAGGGGTTAGTTCAACCAACACTTGGTTTAGACATCATAGAAGACTCAGGTATGCATGGAATATGTCAGGTGACTCAGAAGAATTGGAAGTAGGAATGAAAGTCGGCGGGGAATTCGTAAAATCAGTTGGGTATGCTGATGTCGAAGCGTTAGTTTGTCAGTCAGCCAAGGGGTTACAAGCATTGCTTATTGAATTGGAAATTCAGTGCAACAGAGATAGCAGGAAAATTAATACTAATGGAAAAAAGGTTATGCGATGTTTTAGAAAGAAAATGGCTAAGCTAAACATTTAAATAGGCGGGCAAAAACTAGAGCAGGTAGAACAGTTCACGTTCTCGGAAGTGTTTTGGACCAACACGGTCAAAGTAATAGGATGTAAGGAAGAACTGCGCTACGCTAAGAGGCTTTTACAAGGAGGGAGTTGATGACGGGGACATTGAGTAATGATATATATATATATATATATATATATATATATATATATACATTAGACTCATAAAAAATTTGATATGCAGCGTAGCTATGTACGGCGCGGAAACGTGGTCATTGAAGCAGGAGGATAGACGTAGACTGGAGGCTTTTGAAATGTGGGTGTGGAGAAGAATGGAGAAGGTGAAATGGACAAAGAAGGAAACTAATGAGGAAGTAATTGGTATGGTGGGCGAAGAGAGTGGTTTGTCGGGAGAAATCCTATGAAGGCAGGAAAAGTGGATGTAGGGCGTATTAATCGTCAGTGGCATGTTGAAAACTGTATTAGGGGGGAGAATGCTAGGCAAACGAGGAAAGGGAAGGAACAGGATAGGGATGTTGGACGAGATGAAGGGAGGAAGGAAGTGCTCGTAGATGACGAGGGACCTGATGCAGAGTAGGATGCTGGATTTTGTTTTGTTAGGAGTTAGAATATAATTATATGGTTGTTGTGCTCATCCAAAAACCTACCTAACCGGTAGATTACCTAAATAAAATAAATATCAATAACTAAAACCCTTCTTTCAGTAGTTATATTACCTTGCAATCCACCGCTGGAGAGTGTGGCAGGGAATGAAAACACAAGATACCGCATTTGGCCATATTAATTTGATCATAAGTAGTACCATACCGTGATCGAAAAGTATTGCTCTCATTCTATATATTTTGCGGAAAAAAGAGCATAAGGGGTGCGATAAAAAAATGCTGGAATTATTTTATGCTGCATAAACCGTTAAATGGTTCAAAATGAGACACGGTGCACCATCTAGCGACTCATGTGACAACTAAAACGGGAGGTGTTGCGTTTGCTTACGCTGAGTTGTTACACGGCGGCAGCGGTACGTGTCTTAACCTGTTTGTCGTCGCTTGCAACGGCGGCTTAGAATGAGCTAGAGGAACAGCGTGTGTGCGTGAATTGTTTTTTTCAGATTAGGCAAGAGAGTTACGGAGACATTTGGAATGATTCAGCAGGCCTTTGTTAATGAAGCTTCGAGTCGAAGCTAGTGTTTTCAGGGGTTCAGTCGTTTTAAATCGGTCATAACTTCGGCAGATCGCGAAGAAGGCGGCCTTCCACCTCGACAGATCCCAACCATGTCAAATTATTGAACTATTTGGTACGGGAAAATCCCCGTTTAACTGTTAGGAAGATAGCCGAGGAAGTGAGCATTAGCTTAGCATCCTGTCAGATAATTTTGACAGACATCATGGCTATGACGCTCGTTGCATCAAAATTCGTCCCGTGGGTGCTGACTGATGAACGAAGACAAAAATTGTGGACTTTTTTCAGGAACTCCTGGATCGAGCCATTACCGACCCAACGTAACCGTTGACGAAACCTGGGTTTACGGTAATGATGTTGAGAAAAAGGTCAGTCTTCTCAAAGGAGAGCTCCTCCTCCTCCGCGACCAAAGAAAGCTCGCATGTCCCAATCCAATGTGAAGGTCATGCTGGTGTGCTTCTTCCATTGGCAAGGGCTGATTAATTACGAATACGTCCCTAAAGGTCAAATGGGGAACAAAGGCTTCTACTGAAAGATCATGAAGAGGCTGAGGCACGTAGCGTTGAGCCGAAAAAGGCCGGACGGGTGGAGAAACCATGCTTGGCGTTTCCACGACGATATTCGCCGCTGATCGTGACAGAGAGTATTTCGCCAGACCCGGGACTTTCGTGATCACGCAGTGGCCCTACTCTAGACGTGGCTCCATCAAACCTTTTTTGTTTCCAAAGTAACAATCAACCTCGAAAGGGAACTGATTCGGCCCTTTTGCGGACTTAAAATTAAATGTACAGTGGACCTGATGAGGATCCCTAAGGCGGTTTATCAGGCAGGGCTCGGGAGCTAGAATAAACGTTGGCAAAGGTGTGTCGTTCGCCAAGGCATGTACTTTGAGGACGACATGTTCGATTAAGCTGTATCCGTCGAAATAAACAAGTTATTAAATCAGTCCTGTCTTTTTTCGATCAGAGCTTTTACATGGGTGGCTTTATTTATATTGTCAGCTTTATAATGAGAAGACGATAATATTTTAATGAAAGTATCTTTATTTTTTCCGAAGTTTTCGTCATGACAATGAATACACTTTTTTATGCCCTCCAGTCAAGTTTTGTAACATTTTTTCCACTCCGTTTAAGGTACCTCCGAAACATGGTTTTTGAATGAATCAACGGCATCTTCAAGCACCGAAAAACGTTGGTCATGCAATTTTTTCTTGATAAACGGAATAAAAAGAAGTCATTAGGTGCTAAACTATGGCTGCACGGAGAATGATCCTTCAATTTGGCGTTTTGGCCTGTCAAATAGGTTGTTGTTTCAGCCGATCTGTGAGAGCTTGCATTGTCATGATGAAAAATGACCCATCGTTGCCGCTTCTTTTTCCGTATTTCATCAAACACTTCTGGAAAAAAAATTCTGATGTGCTGTTCAGACTTCACGGTTCTATGCTGCTCCTATTATACGGTTGCCACATATCCAGGTATTCCGAAGAAAGAGGCGATAATTTGCTTCCATGTGCTGAATCAGTGTCTGAATCAGTTTTGTCGGATTTGGCACGCCTTGGAAGACCCATACAGTGGATTGCTGATTATTTATAGTGCTTGAAAACCTTTACATTATCATCATCTTCATTGGTCGTTCAATCCTAAGATTGGTTGACTTCAGCCCTCCATCCTACCCTATCTGTTGCTAATTGGCTTACTTCCTGGTGTTTTTTATTGCAATGCCCTTTCTTCTTTATTTGTCCAGTGTATTTATCCCTAGGTCTTCCTCTTGGGAAGTAGTCTTCATCGTAATCTTTTTCTGTATCTCACCAAGCCTTTCTGTCAAAAAAAATGCTTCTGTCCGATTCAGACTTCGTGGTTCTATGTTGCTCTGAGGTACGGTTTCCAAATGTCCAGTTATTCAGAAGAAACAGGTGATCATTTGCTTCAATGTGCTTCGTGCACGAATCTCTTTCGTGGCATTTGGCTCGTCTTGGAAGACCCATAGAGTGGATTGCTGTTTTTATCAGGCTCATATGCATAGATCCAAGATTCATCACCTGCCTACATGTTATATACAGCTTCTGATCCACCACGAGTAAATAGAACAAGATGTAATATTATGCTACAAATATCTTATATGTATAGCAATATATTCGCGTGATTTCACCTCTAATTGGCGGCTGAATTGGGCAGGATTTTAGAAGAGCTAGTGAGAAGCACTGATCGAATGAAAGGTTGTGGGAATTGGCGTGTGAAGGGATAGGAAGAGAAGAGAGTGAGGCAGAATTGCAGGAGTACCAGTGATTATTCATTCGAATGGATAAGGGGGTAATGCATTCGCCTATGTGAAATGAAGTGCAATGTTTGCATGACAAAAAATAAATAATGTTTTCTGGGAGGCAATTAGCGTGGGAACGTGGTGGGGGGGCAATGAGGGGATGTGGGGAAAGGGGACTAGATCTGATAGTCATTTCTTACATCGGGGGCGGCTGCAAGTAGGGGCAATATTAGGAAAGTTTTCGCGGGGAGGCGCCAAAGGGTTTGTGGATCTCAGAAGGTTAAATAGAGGACTTTTGGTTGAAGGGCGCAACGGTGGGCGACGTTCAGAAAAATAATGTTGGAGAGAGGATAAGCCTTCTGCATGGGGAATAGAACTTTATAGGGAAGTAACGTCGATGGTGGTCATAAGCAGGTTGGAGGTGGAGGGAATGTGGGTGGAGTTTAAACGGTGGAGGAAGTGATATGTGTCCTTAGTGAAGGAGGGCAGAAAGAGCTCAAGAGGTTGTATGTGATGGTGGAAGTACAAGGCGACAGGGTTGTCATGTTAGGTTTATGCATTTTTTCGGAGGAGATAAAATCTGGGTCTTCTGAGGTTTGGGGTGGGAGTAGGGATATGTCTTGGTAAGTGAGGCTTTCTCCTGGTTCAAATTGGAGGGGAAAATACCGAATTTATGCTCAAAAGTTGGTGTTGAGTTGGTGGTGAGAGTAGTATAGGTAGATGTATCATTAAGGAGACCGAGGGCTTTGGAAATGTAATGATTGGTGCTTAAAATTACTACTGAGTAGGCTTTATCAGCGGTGGTGGCGTTGGCATTGGGATGCTGGGTTTTTTTATGCATGACGTTCGCTCGTGGAGAGGTTTATTTGTTTTGAAACACTCAATGGATTTATTGGAAACTTTGTGGAGACATAGAATTGGGAAAATTTCAACAGAATGGTTACTTGAAAGGGGTTTTGGTTCATGGTATATGTCAAGTACGGAATTGAAATTTATGTGACTGGAAGGAATACTTGGTGATTTCAAGATAGCGCGCCATCGAATATATCGATAGAAATTGAAATTATCAATGAATATGTTAATGTGGCTAGCTTGTGTGCTGGAGAGATGTCTATGCCTTTACTTAGAACTGAAATTTTACTGCCAGAAAGACTAATATTAAAAAGGCTTACAACATCATGAGAATTGTCGGGGGTTGGGAGGTTCTTGTGACCCTCCGGTGCTGGCTGGCTAGTGGAAAAACCGAAGGACCTTTGGGAGGAAGGGGCAGGTTGTAAAAGCTGCGGACGGGCTCTTAATGAAAGATTGGGGGTGGTTTTGGGGCCAAAGGCAATTAGCGTTCTCCCGCCAATTGCCGCTCGAAAAACATTATCTGGCTTTTGTCTTGCATTTATTTTTACGTAGGAGAATGAACATTCGAATGGGGCATTATCCGTGCGAGACCTTCCAGTCTGACCTGAAGAAGGCCTCAGCGAAGACCGAAAGTTCAAAAAATCTAAATGGTGAGTGTCTTTTTTACGTGTTACCTATTTTATTTTTTTGTTCACATTGTTTTGTGCTGGGGCAGATGTTATGTAAATAAATAAACACACACGCATAAATATATATATATATATATATATATATATGTAATTATTATTATTATTAGGTATTCTACCAGTAAAGCAAGGTTTTTGGATGGACAAAGCTACTAAATAAAACATTTTGTGACACCATACAAAACACAAAATCCAGCATCCTACTCCATATCAGGTCCCTCTTCATCTCTGAGTACTTTCCACTTGCCGGGCGGATGCTCTTAACCACTTGAGCTATCGAGGAAACGTAATTTACCCTGAGATCCGTGGGTCTAATATGTCGCCAAGCGCCCCGATTCTTTAGCCAAGAGATGGCGTCAGGGGGCTGTTACGAGATCCGAGGTTCGAGTCCCGGTCAAGGAAATATTTTTACTCTTGTGATCCGTTCGATTCCGCCTTCCCCACCTCTATTGTGTTCGTCCTTTATGTGTGTTCCTATCCCTTTTCCTTATATCTGTTTCTGTATATATGAGTATTTATTCGCCGTTTGGCGGGATTTCGTGTTTGAATATATATATATATATATATATATATATATATATATATATATATATATATATATATATATATATATATATATATATATATATATATATATATATATATTTATTTATTTATATATTTATATATATATTTATATTTATATTTATATATATATATATATTTATATTTATATTTATATATGATATTTTTTATATCATATATATAACAAAGGTGAAAAGCAGGAGCTTCAACATTAGTCACTGACCGTGTGGGTCGTCCCGGCATGAGTAGCCACAGCTGCCGGAGCTGATGCCGAACCGACCGATATACAGGTATGTTATGCCTGTATGTTTCGATACCAGCCCGCAGTATTGCGACGTGGGAGGCAACTGGAAACCAACACATTATTTTCCCAAGCTTACCTCATCTAGAAAGCCTTGTATTAAAATTTGTTTAATAGAAAGAAATTGGCTTCGTTTGGTTCTCTTTAACGGGTGGTGATCGAACACCCCCCGCCACACGCCCTTTCAGTGGATTGCGAGGTATTATGTAGATGTAAATGAAATATGGAGGCATAGTTTTAAATTTGTGGAAAAGTGTGAAATGGGTAGAAATACATAAAATAGAATTTATTTAAAAGAATTAAAACATATCTTATGGTTTATATATCACCTGAAATATTAAATGAAAAAGTAATTTTAAAGTATGAATAAAAATAGATAACTTTCAATAAAAATTAAAAGTAGAAAAAAGGAAGTAGTACAAGGCATACTGAGTGGAAATGTAATTTCGGTATTGTATTCTCAGCGTTCAGTTTGACACCGTGATGAATAAAAATCAGGCATTGCCGTAAATAAAATACAAAAAATTAATTTTATTCATGTATTAACCCAATATATAAAATATTATTGACCTAAAATATAATATGCAGACCCTTAACATTAAGTTAGAACTGCTTTGGAAATGAAAAATACTAACTTTGTGATCCCACTGAAAAATACTTGTTCCGAGGAGACCCGGGTTTTGACGTCCAACGTCATCTTCAGGTGACAACTCTGACGGACATCCATCTAAATATATTACACTCCGGTGGGGGCGGAGAGGTGAGAGGGTGGGAGGGGGAGGAAATTGAGCAATGATAGTTGGAGGGAAGGGTGGAAAAGTAGGAGGCACCCTATGAGGAGCGTACCTCCTTTAGGAGGAGAAAAGTGGGAGGGTTTTGGGGAAGTAGAGGGGTTCTTACCCACATAAGCGCAGGTATCGAGAAGTTGTATTTTTCGGAGGGGGGAGTGGGAGGTGCACAAAAAGTCATTGACAATATTCTCTTTGGAGCGTACACTTTTTAAAGTGTCAAGCTGCTCTAAAGCGTCTTCACTAAGTCCTTTCTTTTTTTCATGTAAAATTTCAAATTTAAAGTCCCTACCTTATCACCATCTTAAGAAACTTAAAGAACGGGCAAAGGAGTACCAAGCCTACGTGAAGAACAAAAAGTCAACATCACATTTTGCAAAACATTTATTGGAATCCATACCCACGGTACACCTCCCACTCCCCCCTCCTAAACTTACCCCTTCTCGATACTCGCACTTATGTGGATAAGAACCCCTCTACTTTTTCCATACCCTCCCTTGACCTCAGAGATTTGTAAATGATTTTTGAATTTATGTCAATGAACCGTTAAAACCCACCCACTTTCCTCCGCCAATAGGAGGAACGCTCCTCATAGGGCGCATCATGTTTTCTACCCTTCCCTCCAACTATCTTGTTGAGATAATTTTATCCTGGTTCAGTAAATTTTTTTAACGGCATCTTTCAGGTTGCTCCACCGGATATCCCAGTCCAATAATGCCAGCCAGTGGTTAATTTCCATTATTGTTAGCCTGAATTGATACAGAGTTCGAAATGTACCAGTTGCTTGAAAAAGGAAAAGCTAAAATATAAGACACACAAAACAACTTCTCAAATGTCATTATCGTAGAGATTGAGTAAGCTTAATTAATTTACAGAAAAAAGGTGAAGAATTGCTTTATCTTGAAAAAAGAAAATGTAATTGGCTATGAATTCATACTCGCAGGACGTTTAATTTCACATACAGTGCGTATTCAACCTATAAATTTGAACCCATGATAAAATATTATCAACATAAGAAATATCACATTCATTTTGAAAATACTACTTTTTCCGCGGCAGTATACTTTGTATTCTACAGTGAAATTTAAATTATTTAATTAAAAAGTAAAAGATGCCATTATGTCAATCGTTGTTGAAATAAGATATAAATAAGCGTGCGTAAACACTTATGCCAATCGTGTAAAATGTCCAGCTTAAAAACCAAAATGTAGGCATTTTATGCTATTTGCGAAGGTTAATTTATTTTAATTTTATAATTAACACATAGATTAAGCATGAGAAAATTTAATTTTTATTTGATCAATCGAATTGCAAATACCGTGTTATGCTAGAGAATTAGTGTTATACAAATTGCATTGACTCTGTCTACATCAAGTTTAATTGGTGTATTTTTTCGCCGTGTACTTGATTACATGTTCTCTATTCATTCCTTGCTTCTTCTTTTGTTACATTTTGTAACAATATTTGCTTTCCATCACGGCCTTTAGCGATTTGATACTTTTTACTTTCTTACATGTTACTTTACTCTCGGGCCATTTTTATCCTTCGTCGAATGACTTTCAGGCCGAGAGTCGGATGAGTATGAGACAGACTTCGGAATTAATTTTACAGATTGAGAGATTACCATCCTGCTTCTTGGATTCATCGTCTTATTGCCGAACATTGTTGCCAGATTGAACCAAATGCTAGTAAAAGGAAAACTTTATCAGTGAACAACTGGCATGGGGTTAAATGGTAATCCATCTCCTAGAATACTTGGAGGTCATAAAGACATATCTACTGTTTTGTATTTTACGCCATTATGTGTAGCTATAAATTTATGAATATTTCTGATAAAATTATTAATCATTTAACCAACTAATTAAATATCCAGTTGTGTTTGAAGGTGTGTAAAATCGTTGGTATTTTGTATTTTAATTCAACATTTTTATTCAGAGGATTATATCCAAGAGTGAAATTATATTTACTCAAAATATTTTGTGGATGAAAATTCAAATAATCGGTTTTTTTAACTCAATCGATAGAGCAATGGTATATGAATGAATTTTCTTATGTTTCATAATAAAAAGTCTGTCTCAAACGTATAAGGACTCGTTTTATGTCGGACAGGCGGATGGATGGGTGGCGGTTTCTGTGGTTATGGTTGAACTGTAGGAGTGTTTGGGGAAGGCTAGGAACCGCTGGCAGCTGACTCCCAGCCTTTGCAGAAAGTGGGTCTCTCCTTTAATTTGAGGTAAAAATTTAATTTTACACGAAATCCTTTAACTTTACGCGAAACTTGAACAATGTGACCTAGTTTGTCGTTGGCTCTGTTTTGAGTTGGTTATTGGGTTAGTGCCAGGTGATTAAATGTTGAGTGAATTCACGCGAAACCTGGCAAGAGACTTAAAACACATTCACGGCGGCTTATAGTGATACCCTCATGATAAGATCCGGTTATTCTGAGTGGTAAAAGTTGTTTTCCAATTATAAAAAGATATTGAAGACCTTTTATCTCAGAATGTGAAGACAAACTTGCAAGAATGACTGCTTTATTGGACAGGGATCGCATATTAAGTGTATGTATGGTTTTCGATGAACTTAACATTTCTATAAGTGGTGTGAGACTATGATAAAATTTAATAAAGCCAAGAGGAAAAAAGTTTAAATTATAAATAAATTAAGATTAAAGCATGAACTACTGAAATATTTTTAAGTTGGCAGCATTAAGCGATATTTTCGTTACTGAAAAAGTTATGAAATAATAGTAGGATATCGGCAATAATTCATAAGACGACAGAGAAAGCGATAGAAGTTATACTGTTTTGAAATGGAAGACGCCCATTGAGGGATCGGGGTTAATTTAATATCGCACTGATAGTAATTTGGACATTTTCGTTAAAGCAAACAGAAATAGAATTTATTAAAATGGTATACCTTTCAAGAGTTTTTATTCAGAGTTTGACAGCCTTTGGTCATATTGCGGTTTGTAGGTAACCTCACACACAGTTTGTAATGACCGAGTTTTCACTAGCAATTGTGTGAATGATAATGTAGTCCCCAAAATACTAATCTCTTCAATCCACTCTCTTCAATTTTACGTACGAAGGAAGTGCATTTTACCACGAAATCTTTTTACTTTTATCATTTTGAAACACCATGAGACCTTTTAAGATAAAAAAAGGAAGACACATTATTGTGAAATAAGTATACGGGGTTGTGTCGAATATTTATGCAAACACTTTTCCCTACATTTCAAATTAATAGGACGGACCTCCCACCAGCTCCATCTAAGTGTGTGTCCTTCTAATCCCACAAGCTACACCATGACCCTTTTGACTAATATGCAAATATGACATATTCTATCCAGTAGTATCTAGGTTTCTGCAAGATGACTGAAACCGAGGAATATTTTGGAAATTTTATTTATTCGGGTAAACGACATTTGATTACCCCAACCATTGATAATAATGGGAAAATATTTTAATTAATGTTTTTATCCTGACAGCAAATTAATTCTATTTTTCGTTTTTTTGCTAAATTAATTATTTTTGATTTGGTTGACTGAACAATAGCGTGGAAAATCGTTACATACTTATCCAGCTTTAATAAGTTTTATTTTGTTATTAAGGTTTTCTTTTTCAAACCGTCATTAGAAACATTTCTTCCCTTAAAACTATTTTTTTTAATAAATACCAAAAGTATTAGCAATGCGATAATTTCCAGTTCTGAGCGCAAAAAAAAACATTTTTTCTCGCCTATCTTTCAAAATCACTAGTAGAATTTTCAATAGAAGTAGATGTTTATTGTACTCTATATATTATTATTATGCTTAGGAAAATGTGGGAGGAAGAGGCTATATGGGCTGATCCGTAGCATTTATGAGGAGGGAATCTGGCCGGAAGACTTTGTGAGAGCAGTTTTAGTTCCGATTCCGAAAAAGGTAAAGGCCACGTCATGTGAGGACTATAGGACAATTAGTTTGATATCCCACGCAGCTAAAGTTGTTCTCAGGATCATAAACAAAAGGATAGAGAGTAGGGCAAATGATTACTTAGGGGATGATCAGTTTGGGTTTAGGAAGGGGAGAGGTACGCGTGATGCCATTGCAGTAATGAGATTATTAATCGAGAGGAATATAGAACACAACCAGGAGGTATTTGCCTGTTTCGTAGATTTCGAAAAAGCGTTTGATAGAGTGAATTGGGAAAAACTAATGAGTATTCTGCAGAAAATAGGAATAGATTGGAGGGAAAGGAGGCTAATCCGCAACCTGTACATGTCTCAGACTGCTCAGGTGCGGGTGGGAAACGGGGAGTCAGGATGGGCAGTGTTAGGAAGGGGTGTAAGGCAGGGTTGCCCATTATCACCGTTGCTGTTCAACCTGTATGCAGAGGAAATGATCAAAGAGGCATGGGAAAAACTCGAGGTAGGAATGAAAGTGGGCGGGGGATTTGTAAAATCAGTAAGGTTTGCTGATGACCAAGCTTTAGTTTGTCAGTCAGCCAAGGGGCTGCAAGCATTGCTGAGTGAATTGGAAATTCAGTGCGACAGGTATGGGATGAGAATCAACATTAATAAAACAAAGGTTATGCGATTTTCTAGAAAGAAAAAGGGCAAGCTTAACATTAAAATAGGAGGGCAAAAACTAGAGCAGGTAGAACAGTTTACGTATCTCGGTAGTGTTTTGGACCAACACGGTCAAAGTAGTAGGGACGTAAGGAGAAGAATTGCGCTAGGCAAAGAGGCTTTCACGAGGAGGAGGGAGTTGATGACGGGGACTTTGAGTAAGGATGTTAACAAAAGACTCGTAAAAACTTTGATATGGAGCGTAGCTATGTACGGCGCGGAAACGTGGTCATTGAAGCAGGAGGATAGACGTAGACTGGAGGCTTTTGAAATGTGGGTGTGGAGAAGAATGGAGAAGGTGAAATGGACAGAGAAGAAAACAAATGAGGAAGTACTTGGTATGGTGGGCGAAGAGAGGGGTTTGTTGGGAGCAATCCTATGGAGGCAGGAAAAGTGGATGAAGGGGATGTTGACCGGCAGTGGGATGTTGAAGACTGCGATAGAGGGTAGAATGTTGGGCAAAAGAGGAAAGGGAAGGAACAGGATAGGGATGTTGGACGGGATGAAGGGCGGAAGAAAGTACTCAGAGATGAAGAGGGACCTGGTGTAGAGTAGAATTTAGGGTTGTGTTTTGTTAGTAGTCACAAAATATTTGTTTGGTAGTTGTGTCCATCGAAAAACCTACCTTAACCGGTAGATTACCTTAAAAAAATATTATTATTATTATTATTATTAAAAATATAAATGTGCTGATAGACATTGTCAGGTGGCACACAAGTCCCAAAAAATCGCAAAAGATAATACATAAAACCAGACTTCAAAACACAAATCTCTTTAACAAATCAAGCGAATCCCCATCCCATTTACAGCCATTAATCAGCAAGAAAAAAAGAGAAATTAAAAAATATTCAGCTATTACGTATAATAAAATACACCACACATCAGTCAAATTATTACATATATACCTTACATCTATTCTTAAAAGTATACACTCTGTTAGGAAAGGACTCGAATATTTTTGCAGGTAAGGTGTTCCACTCAACAATTGTTCTATTTAGAAAAGAAAATTTTTTTTTATTTGTCCTCTGTGCCCGGCATTTTATCTTAAATTTGTGATCATTTCTGTCTATAAAATTTGGGTTCCCCGCCTCTTTCCTAAGATCTGCCCAAGCTTTCTCCCCCTTCAAAATTCGGAACATTCCACAAAGTCTGCTTACTTTTCTTCTAGTTTGTAGAGGTTCCCAGCCCAGCGTTTCTAGCATGTCAGACACACTCTCCATCCTCCTATGCTTCCCCAGTACATATCGGGCAGCCTTTCTTTGCACCTTTTCCAGTTTTTTGATATGACCTTCTTCATGAGGGTCCAATACAAGAGAAGCGTACTCTAAAATTGGTCTTACCAGGGTCTGATAGGCCTTCTCCTTGGTTGCTCTAACGCTCCCTTTGAGGTTTCTCATCACCCAATGAAGACTTTTGAAAGCTTTCTTAAAGATGTACTCCACATTTAGCCCCCACCCTAAGTCCTTAGGTAAATATACACCTAAGTATTTGCAAGTATCACTTCTAGGAATGACATTTTCTGAGAATTTATATTCCCTATTGTTTCCATTTACCTTATTGCTAAAAGTGATGGATTTGCATTTGCTAACATTAATGTCCATCCCATTTTTTGTCACCCAATCCGCCATTTTATTAATGTCCCTTTGAAGTTTGTCACGGTCTCTGTCATTTTCGACTTTCTTGTTGATAATACAGTTGTCTGCAAAGAGTCTTATCTGAGAATTAATATTTACTGGGAGATCATTTATATAGATTAAAAACAAGAGCGGGCCAAGTACGCTTCCTTGTGGGGCTCCCGATGTTACCCTTTTTTTCAGAATACACTTTTCCTAATTTGACCGTTTGTGTTCGACCTTCCATGAAACTTTTGACCCAACAGAATACTCTTCCATCTGTGTGTAGTGGCAATTGGCCCATCTCAAGCATTAAGGGATCGTGGTCAACTTTGTCAAAGGCTTTTGACAGGTCAACTATTATAGCATCCACTTCTATTCCCGCACCCAGAGAGTCGTACATTTCTTGGCAGAACCCTAATAGCTGAGTTTCGCAAGAGTGCCTTTTTCTAAAACCGTATTGGCGACTATACAACCAGTTCTCACTCTCCCAAAAATCCCAGGGATAATCAGCCATTATCTTTTCTAATAGCTTGTATACAACTGATGTCAAGCTTACCGGTCTATAATTATCAACTAGTGCCTTATCTCCTCCTTTGAAAATTGGCGTAACATATGCCTCCTTTCAAGCATTTGGGAGGGCATTATTGTTTGAGGTATCATTGAATAAATGCTTTATATAATTTGAAACTACACTACCACCCAATTTAAGCAAGTCAATTGAGATCTTATCTGGCCCTTTTGATTTATTTGGCCTCATTTTCATAATTTTATAAATTTCTGCGCTCGTCGTTTTAATACTTTTGGTATTTAATAATTTTTCGCCTCCTTGTTGACTCAGAGATGTATCTAAAGAATCCTTTTTATTTACCATAACCTTAAATACACTTGCATACCAATTATTAAACTTATTAGCCTGTTCTTTATCATCAACGATTAGTGTTCCATCCTCTTTTTTAAAGCTGTTATGTTTTCCCTGTTGTCTTTTCTCCTCCGGAGGTACTTGTAAAATTTATTTCCATCATCTATCGCAATTATTTTCTGTAGAAAACTTTCTGTGGCTATTTCCTTTTCTCTATTCAATTCACGAAATGATTTTTTGTAAATTATGAGTCAATCCGAGCTCTCGTTCCGTTTTTCGTGAATCACTCTCAGTTTTTTCTTCAAGGATCTAATTTTGCGGTTGTAGAACTCTGGATCAGTATTTTCTTTAAGAATTTTTTTCGGGACAAATTTATTTAATCTCTCCTCCATTATCCCCTTAAATATTTTCCAGATTTCTTCTACATTTTGCCCACCACTTACCCATTCTGAATACTTTTCCCTTAAAAAGGTCTGGAACCCTTCCCTATCACCACGTTTATATTGCCGAACTATCTTTTTGTTTACTAGCCCTCTCCCAGTTTAGATACATACGCACAACTGAATGGTCACTGATTCCCGGAAGGACATCGACTTCCTCTACCCACTTTTTCGGTCTCACAAGTATGACGTCGAGGATTATTCCCCCGCGCGTGGGTTTTTCCACCATCTGTACAAAACCCTCCTCGTTTATAAGACGACTAACGACTTTTTGGGCCTTCCCACCCTCCACCGTGACCTCGTCTGCCGACCATTGAATACCTGGAATGTTCAAGTTCCCCGCTATGAGGGTGTGATCCTGAGGGTTAGCCGAGTATATGTCTGCTAATACCTCGATTGCGTACATCCCTTCGTTGGGGCTTCTGTACATAGCAACTATTTTTTAAATTTTCCCTCCATTCCTACCTTTAACATGAACAAACATCATCTCACAATCATTTCTTACCCATTCCAATGTACTTATTAGTTTTTATCTACACGTATGAATATCCCCCCTCCACGACCATTGCTATCCCTTCTGTAAACTGCCAAATTTTGAGGAAAAATCTCGTTTGACATGATGTGGTCACTTAGCCTCGACTCCGTACCTATCACAATATCCGGATTACATGCATCAACTAACGTCTCGAAATGGCATACTTTATTTAGAATACTACGGCAGTTTACCTGCAAAACAATTAAGCCCTTACCTTCCTTTCCTTCGGTATTGCGAGGTCCACCTCTTGTGCCCATTATAGGTTTCCCTGCTCACTGAGCTTTAGTGCGACATTTTTAAACAGATTTGACAAAACCAGGGATCCCTTCCTGTTTAAATGTACTCCATCGCGGCCGAAGTGTCTATCACCGACCCAACAATTCGGGTCCACAAATGTCAGACTTTGTTGCACGCAAACCCACTCTATTCCTTCGTTTATGGCGTCAATTCTCTTCCAATGTATGTTCCTTCCACGAAGAATTCAACTAACGAAAATTTGAGCACTTTTGAACTTATTTTTGGCCGATTAGATGGTCTTCTGACTTAGGACTTTTTACGTAATTTGTCCCTACATGAATTATGACAACACTTTCATCACCATCACTAGCCATATGAGCTATTTTATTGTCCAATTGTTCCACTCTTATCCCCGGAAAACACTTAACGCCTTCATTGATACTTTCGCCACAATCTCCGAAGAAACGTATTACGGAATCACCAAATATTTTCACTTTGGGTGGCCCTGGATCACCAAGAGACGTCCCCTCCCTTGACACTATGACCTCCCTCATTGGAAGCACTTCCCTCTTCGGTCTCACGTTTATCCTATCCATCCTTCCATCTCCTCGCTTCTTTGGCTGCTCTCTCCGTAGGATGCTTTCCCGTATTCCTCCAGCCCGATCGGCATCCGCGTCACATGAGCTTGTTCCACTTCTGGTCGGCCTTAAATCTTCCGGTTTCCTCTTATCACACCTTCGGACAAATTGGAGATCATCTTCGATTTGCTGTTTCACCCGCCGCTTCATCTCTGTTAATTATGCTTTCAGTTCCTCATTTTCAGCAGAAAGACTGAAAATTGTCTTACGAGCGATGTTTAAATCCGCTTGCAGCTTTTCAATTACCTCTTCTTTTTCTTCTAAACCTCTTCAAATCTTCAAGACTTTCACACTTGCTGCACTGCCAATTATCACTCACGCAATCCTCCAGTTTACTCTCAGGCAATTAAAGTGGTACCAAGAGCAACACTCACTACACTGGACTCCATTTCTCAATTTTCTACGGAAAATATACTTCACATCCACCGCCATGCACTTTCTTATTTTGCCCAAGGGAGTGTGCCTTCTAGCGGTCGCTAATCCTCTCAAGCGGTCGCTACTGCGCTGCTAGAAAACACGTCCGTCTCCCTTGAGGGTCCGTGACTGAGTGGTATACAGTATGTACTAAAGGATATTTACTCCATTAGCATCAAGATACCTCTAACACCTAAAATACATTAGCAACTCAAGAAATTGGCAAAAGACTTGATGTGATCTAACGACTGGGAGATATATTTTCTGAAAAAGTCCACTTGGTTAATGGCGAAATTCGCTTCAGCTTATACTAGTATAATCTAATTTAATTTCATTGACTGTCCACGAGTATTGTCTGTCCAAATGAGTGTTTTTGGTTTTTTATTGGCCCAACTTGCTACAGGATTAATAGAAAATTGTACATGGCGTCTATAGTTCAAGACATCCTTTGCATAAAAAATTACACAAATTAAGAAGAAGTTATGGATTCTTACGACAGGGATTTAACATTAACTGATTGCATGTTCATGTTGTCGGCCAACCACGTGGGCGAGTGATAAAATTCACGCCACATCCCTCACGGCATCCTTCTAAGATTTCTTTTTCTTCCCCGCTCAAATCTTACCCGCTACTTTTGAGTGATCATGTTAATTCCAGCAATAAAAACTGTTGTTCAGCTGAGTAAAATTACATATGGGACATAATACTTCTCTCTAATTAGCGGCTTTCACATGTCACTTGTTGAAATTTTTCACATATTCTCCTCTATAGTACTACACTTCTGTCTAAAGATACTTCTTCCTTGTCATACCGGGTAGAGCCTTTGCATTCCATTTAAAAACTCACCGAGAATGCATTTTTTAAAATGTATTACGCACAATGCATTGTTGTGAATAAATTGTTGTTAGGGTCCGTTCTCGCCTCAGGGATACAGAATATATTTCAAAAAATATCTTATTTTTCTGCCTAAAACTACTATAATCCAATTGATACATTTCTGAGACATCTGATATGTTTCATGTATATTATTATTACTATTAGGTAATCTACCGGTCAAGGTAGGTTTTGGATGGACACAGATACCAAATAAATACTTTGTGACTCCTAGCGAAACAAAAAATCCAGTATCCTACACTAAATCAAACCCCTCTTCATCTCTTAGCACTTTAATAAAAACTTCGTCGCAATTTTCCAAAATTAAAACTTTGTTTCGACCATGGTTTCGATACACTGTATCATCATCAGGTGTATCATCATCACCTGACTCTTCACTTTTCGTCTAAGCACTTTCTTCCTCCCTTCATCCCGTCCAACATCCCTATCCTGTCCCTTCCCTTCCCTCGTTTGCCTAATAATCTCCCCTTAATTACAGTCTTCAACATCCCACTGCCGGTCAATACCCCCTTCATCCACTTTTCCTGCCTCCATAGGATTGCTCCCAACAAACCCCTCTCTTCACCCACCATACCAAGTACTTCCTCATTTGTTTTCTTCTCTGTCCATTTCACCTTCTCCATTCTTCTCCACACCCACATTTCAAAAGCCTCCAATCTACGTCTATCCTCCTGCTTCAATGACCACGTTTCCGCACCGTACATAGCCACGCTCCATATCAAAGTTTTTACGAGTCTTTTCTTAACATCCTTACTCAAAGTCCCTTTCATCAACTCCCTCCTCCTTGTGAAAGCCTCTTTGCCTAGCGCAATTCTTCTCCTTACGTCCCTACTACTTTGACCGTGTTGGTCCAATACACTACCGAGATACGTGAACGGTTTTACCCGCTCTAGTTTTTGACCTCATATTTACATGTTTAGTTTAGCCTTTTTCTTTCTTAAAATCCTTTTTTCATTAATATTGATTCTCCTGCTATATCTGTCGCACTGAATTTCCAAATCACTCAGCAATGCTTTCAGCCCCTTGGCTGACGGGCAAACTAAAGCTTGGAAATCAGCAAACCCAACTGATTTTACGAAGACGCAGTGCGAGGATACGGAAAGTTTGCAGAGGAAGGGTGAAATTGGTGCGCTGCAGAGCAAAGTTAAATCTTTATCGGGAAGTAAGAAAGGAAGGTCCATGATTGCAGTTAGAGATAAGGCGGGTGTTTAAATAGTCGACGCAGGAAAGATTCAAAAGAGATGGAAGGAATATATAGAAGAACTGTATTGTAAAGATCTTAGACGAATAAAATTAGACATAGAAAAGGAATATGGCATGGAGGAAGATAGCTTAGGTCCAAGCATACACGACGATGATATAGAAAAGGGCATTAAGGAAGAACTAAATAAGGCCGTGGGGGTGAATAACATTCCCGCGGAATTGTAGAAATGCTTAGGAAAATATGGGAGGATGAGGCTATATGGGCTCATTCGTAGTATCTATGAGGAAGAATTCTGTCCGGAAGACTTTGTGAGATCAGTTTTAGTTCGGATTCCAAAAGAGGTAAAGGCTATATATTGTAAGGACTACAGGAAATTAGTTTGATATCCCACGAAGCTGAAGTTGTTCTCAGGATCATAAACAAAACGATAGAGAGCAGGACAAATGATTACTTAGGGGATGATCAGTTTGGGTTTAGGAAGGGGAGAGGTACGCGTGATGCCATTGCAGTAATGAGATTATAAATAGAGAGGAATATAGAATAAAACAAGGAGGTATTTGCCTGTTTCGAAGCTTTCGAAAAAGCGTTTGATAGAGTGAATTGGGAAAAACTAATGAGTATTCTGCAGAAAATAGGAATAGATTGGAGGGAAAGGAGGCTAATCCGCAACCTGTACATGTCTCAGACTGCTCAGGTTCGTGTGTGGAACGGGGAGTCCGGATGGGCAGTGTTAGGAAGGTGTGTAAGGCCGGGGGCCCATTAATACCATTGCTGTTCAACCTGTATGCAGAGGAAATGATTAGAGAGGCATGGGAAAAACTGGAGGTAGGAATAAAAGTCGGCAGGGAATTCGCAAAATTTACGTTTGCTGATGACCAAGCTTTAGTCCTTCAGTCAGGCAAGAGGTTTCGAGCATTGCTGAGTGAATTGGAAATTCAGTGCGACGGGTATGGGATGAAAATCGATATTAATAAAACAAAGGTTATGCGATTTTCTAGAAAGAAAATGGCTATGCTAAACATTAAAATAGGAGAGCATAAACTGGAGCAGATTAGAGGGAAGTTTTTGTACCAACACGGTCAAAGTAGTAGGGACGTAAGGAGAAGAATTGAGCTAGGCAAAGAGGCTTTCACAAGGAGGAGGGAGTTGATGAAAGGGACGTTGAGCAAGGATGTTAAGAAAAGACTCGTAAAAACATGGATAAGGAGCGTAGCCTTTTGTGGCACGGAAACATGGTCATTGAAGCGGGAGGATAGACGTAGACTGGAGGCTTTTGAAATGTGGGTTTGGATAAGAATGGAGAAGGTTAAATGGACAGAGAAGAAAACAAATGAGGAAGTCCTTGGTATGGTGGGTGAAGAGAGGGGCTTTTTGGGAGATATCCTATGGTGGCAGGAAAAGTGGATGAAGGGGGTATTGACCGGCAGTGGGATGTTGAAGACTGTGATAGAGGGGAGAATGTTAGGCAAACAAGGAAAGGGAAGGAACAGGATAGGGATGTTGGACGGGATGAAGGTAGGAAGATAGCACTCTGAGATTAAGAGGGATCTGATATAGATTAGGTTTCTGGATTTTTTCGTTTGTTTTAGGAGTCACAAAATTTTTTATTTAGTAGCTTTGTCCTTCCTAAAATCTCCCATAATCGGTAGATAAACTAATGATGATAATAATAATAGTATACTTTATTTTTTGGTCATAGTGTTTTCCCTCAAACTCTTCTTCGCTTGCTTCATGGCCTTCTCTCCCTAAATATCTCCTGGCTGGAAAAAAGAAAAGAATAGCAACATTTAAAAGGACACTCACACGGTAAATTGTTCGATAGATTTTGCCACTCGTGTTAGAGTTTCCGTACAATCATTATATATATATATATATATATATATATATATATATATATATATATATATATATATATATATATATAATTTCGGGTTCGGGCAGGATTTCGTGTTTGAATGTATATATATATATATATATATATATATATACATTCAAACACGAAATCCTGCCAAACGGCGAATAAATACTCATATGTACAGAAACAGATATAAGGAAAAGGGATAGGAACACATATAAAGGACGAACACAATAAAGGTGGGGAAGGCGGAATCGAACGGATCACATGAGTAAAAATATTTCCTTGACCGGGACTCGAACCTCGGATCTTTCCACTTTCCGGGCGGATGCTCTTAACCACTTGAGCTATCGAGGAAACGAAAATTTACCCTGAGATCCGTGGGTCTAATATGTCACCGGGGCGCTTGGCGATACTACTACTCATAGATATATATATATATATATATATATATATATATATATATATATATATATATATATATATATATATATATATATATATTTAATATAATTAGTTCAAATTGTGTGAAAAAACGTTCATATCTATGTAGTAATAAATGGTAACAACCAATGAGTGCATGGAATCATAATTGCCCGTGGGGGTCTACCGAAAGTATACAGAAGATGGAGCAAGGTGTTTGAAATTAATTCTAAACAACAGAAGGATCCAAAGTGAACAATATTTACAAGCCTACACAATATGCCGCCTCATTTCTTTTTCGCAATGATTCGTAAATCGAAACGAGACATAATTTGTGAGCCCTTTCATTCCTACAAAATAACCTTCACCAAATCAAATATTCAAAATGAGAGAATGAAGGCAATATAATTTCTTGCTTTACATCGCTTCGTTAGTATTGGTACTCAGCTGTTCTCCATAACCTCAAAGTTTTATGCCACTTGCCAAATATAATGGCACCAGCATGGTGATTGTTTCAAACCTAAATGGAGTGAGTGGTTTAGAGTTTTCTCAAGAAATTTTCCCGTAAGGAAGAGAATCGTACATAGCGATGTTTAAGCTGGAAGTCATTAATTTTGCGAAATAAAAAGGAAATCGTGTGGCTGCCAGGATTTATTCATCTTTTAAATTGAAGTTACGTTTTAGTTGAGATGAGTTAATGACGTCTGGTAAGAAAGATTATAGATGATCGGGAAGGATTAAAAGAAAATCTTATGAAGAAATGAGCCTGTGGATCCTGGAAAGTTGGCAAAGTGCCAAGGGTCTTGTGTACAATAACTTTCGGGACTAGTTCTAAAAATCAAACTTAATTGCAGTCATCATTGCAATTACTTAATAATCTTCAAAATACATTCCTCCCGCATCGCTACACTTGTAGTTAGGCACGTCTGCCACTCGTCAAAAGCCCGCTGGAAGTCGGTTTCCGGAATACTGCTGAGAGCATTTGTCGTCGCCACTTGAGCCGCCTCCATGGAGTCGAACCGATATCCTTTGAGCTCCCTGTTTGCTGCATGGAACAAGGAAAAGTCGGGTGGAACCAGGTCGGGGCGGGAGGGAGGGGCGGTGAGGCAACGTTCCCACGCCGAATTTCATTTGGAACAATCGCACCGCGGCACGGCGTGTTGTCATGGTGAAATTTCCAGTTCTTCGAGATGGCTGATCACACGCGCGATGCGATTTCGCAGGCAGCATTTGCGATTGTTCCAGTAGGTACAAACTCCTTGTGAACCAAGCCACGTCGGTTAAAAAAAACAATTAGCATGGTTTTGATTTTGGATTTTTACATATGAGCTTTTTTCGGACGCGGAACCCCTGCATTTGCCATTCTGAATTTTGACGTTTGTTTCCGGGTCGCAATGGAACATCCACGTTTCGTCGCAGGTAATAACTTTGTTTAGAAAATCTTCATCTTCCTGGACGCAGTCCAAACGTTCTTGCGAGATTTCCACCCGCGACAGTTTTTATTCCTCGCTCAAGACTTTCGGCACCAGCTTCTCGCACACTTGCCTCATCACAAGATCCTCTGTTACAATGGTGTGGACGGTTCCGACTGCAAGGGTAGTCTCATCAATAGTAAGGGCGATGGTTGAACGCCCGTCCAAAACCTTTTTCTCCATGACCACCTGAGCATCGGGTCGAGCGGCCGTCCGGCGTCCGACGCGATGTTCGTCTTCGACGAGCTCCCGGCCTTCCTTAAACATTTTGCACCTCTCAAAAACTCTTGTGCGGCTTAAGGCATCATCCCCATAAGCCTCCTTAATGATTTCAAGCGTCTCCGACGCGGATTTCCCGAGTTTAACGCAAAACACCACAGCGTATCATTGCTAAAAGATACGCTCAATGCTGCGCGACGACACCGCAAACAATCACACGTTACAAAAATCCACCTCCTGTCTCAACGCATGCCCGGAGACTACGGAACTAAAGTGCGCCTGAGTGGTGGGGGAACCCTTTACCGAGGCGACCGGTAGGACCCCTATCCACCACTTCGTTGAGGCTACAGCAAACCAGTCACGATACTTATTATACGGACCCTGTATTGTAGGACGGAATAGTGGTTGAGAGAGAAGTGGCCTATCTTGAAGAGGAAAAAATTATCTTTCACTGGGACAACCTGCTGTCGTCTTCTTAGAAAGATGCGTTAGCAATGGGAAACTACGAGATTTTCCTGGCCATTCCCCTTACACTCCTAAAATGGCACCCTCGACTCTCCACTATTCCAAAACTTGAATTTTATTTCTTGGAAGAGGTTTGCAAACAATGAGGAAGTTGAGAAGGACGTAGATGAATATTTCTAAAGACATTAACACTAAATTTCCTATTGGTCCCTTATCTCTCTTTCCCTCACATCTCCCCGCATATGTCCTATCCGCTCTTCCCCGAGAACGCCAATCTGAAGACGACGGCCGAGCCGTCGAAAAGTCAAAACAACATATTGTGAGTGTCCTTTCTTTGTGTCTCCATGGTTTAAAAATCTAAATCTGTGCTTTTATACATTTATATATAATACTATATATACATATGATATATATTATTATCATTATTATGTAATCTACAAGTTAAGGTAGGTTTTTGGATGGACAAACCTATCAAATAAATATATTTGAACCCCAAACAAAACACAATCCAGCAACCTAGTCTACATCAGGTCCCTTAGTCTCTGAGAACTTCCTTCCTCCTTCATCCTGTCCAACAAACCTATCCTGTTCCTCTCAATTCCTTGTTTTTAAAATCCGAATACAGATCAAGACCCCCTTCATCTTTTTTTTCTGCCTCCTTAGGATTTCTCCAAATAAACCCCTCTCTTCGGCCACTATACAAAGTTCCTTATTTGTTTTCCTTTTGGTCGATTTCACCTTCTCCATTCTTCTTCAAACCCATATTTGGAAAGCCTCCAATTAACTTCTGTCCTCCTGCTTCAATGACCAAGTCTTCGCGCCGTGCATAGCTACGCTCCATATCAAGGTTTTTTCACGAGTCTTTCCTTAATATCCTGACTCAATGTCCCTATCACCAACTTCCTACTCCTTCCGCCTCCTCCGCCTCCGCCTTCCGCAGCGCAATTCCCTACTACTTTAACCGTGTTGGTCAAAAAACTTCCGAAATACACAAACTGATCTACCTGCTCTAGTTTCTGCAGTCATATTTTAATGTTAAGCTTAGCCTTTTTCTTTCTAGAAAATTGCACAACTTTTGTTTTATTAATATCGATTTAATTCCATATTGGTCGCACCTGATTTCCAATCCACTCAGCAATGTTTGCTACCCCTTGTCTGACAGTCAAACGAAACTGTGGTCATCAGGTTACCTAACTGATTTTACGAATTCCCCGCCCAGTTACATTCCTACCGACAGTTCTTCTCTGGCCTCCTGAATCATTGCCTCCACATTCAATTTAAAAAGCAACGGTGATAATGGGCAACCTTGCCTTACACCTCTTAACACTGCCCAACCGGTCTCCCCGTTCTTCACTCGCACCTGAGCAGTCTGAGGCATGTACAGGTTGCGGATAAGCCTCCTTTCCCTCCAATCTATTCCTATTTTCTGCTATATACTCCTTAATTTTTCCCAATTCAAACACTTTTTCGAAATATACGAAATAGGCAAATACCTCCTGATTGTATTCTATATTCCTCTCGATCAATAATCTCATTACTTAAATGGCATCACGCGTACCTCTCCCCTTTCTAAACCCAAACTGATCATCCCCTAAGTAATCATTTGCCCTACTCTCTATCCTTTTGTTTATGATCCTGAGAACAACTTTAGCTGCGTGGGATATCAATCGTATTGTCATGTAGTCCTCGCATGATGTAGCCTTTACCTTTTTCGGAATAGGAACTGAAACTGATCTCACACAGTATTCGGCCAGATTCCTTCCTCATAGATATTGCGAAATAAGGCCAAATAGCCTTTTCGTCCCACATTTTTTTAACCTTTTAATAGTTCCGCAAGAATGTTATCCGCCCCCACGGCCTTTTTTAGTGTCATCTCCCTTAATGCCCTTCCTATCATATCGTCTAGTATGCGTGTACAGCATTGCCCTGCACACCGTTAATATAATACTCCAGTTGACAAAATTCGTAATTACTGCTGTATATTTTTTTATTAAAGAGTAAATAAATACCTTGAACTTTCGATATCTGCAATATTTTTTCCATCAATACCAAAACAATTTCGGCTTTTAAGAAACGAGATATTTTTATACTCATCGGTTTATCACCGCAAGCAAAGATGTGCATGTAATAATCTTTTACTCGATATTTTACCGTTTCATGGCAAAATATAGCAAATTCCAGTATTTCCAGGATTTCTCCGTGAAACATTTTCACATACACCGCCGCTTTTTTGTCCCTACATTCGGGAAAGTAAAAGACACTTTTTGGACCGAAAGTAAAGTTGAAATACGTTTTTATAAAACAAGTAGAAACAAACTTTGTCATATGCTAGGTTGACTTTCTCACAAAAATTTCCCTTCTCTTCCATTTGGTCGCATTAAATATTGTACCCATTTCCTTCTTTGATAAGATATTTTACGTTTAATAGATCGGTTTGGGCCTAGGAAGTAAATATTAATTTCAATGAGCAATATTCATTTTTTGAAAAATCGAAAATTTAAATATAAATTATAGAGTAAAAAAACCTTTGTTTCGGCGAGGATGGAAAGTTTTTAAACTAAGAATAGATTTGGTAGTTAAAAAATAATTTTAAAGTTAAAATTTGGTTTTTGGGCGTTGTAAAAAGAACTCCAGGGACTATAATGAAGCTTATTGCAGCTGGGTTTGCATGAGAGGACTTTGAACAGGATTTTGAATTAATTCTAACATATTAAAAATATTCAATGAAGGATGCAAAGAAAATCAGAATTGTGATGCAGTCAGAATAAAAATATTCGTAATTGTATTTCATTTTTTTGTTAATAGCTGGATGTAATCAAATGCTATGTACCTGAATGAAAGAATTTGAATCCCAATTAACATTCAGTTCAAGTCCCTTTAAGAAACCCAGATACAATTAAATGGTAAACTGAAACCAGGTAGGACCATTATTATTAGGAAGGTTGAATTTTATGGCTCGTGATATGGCTGGGAAAATTTAAGGGACACATTAAATGAAGTGTTTGGGATTCAAGTACTAATGACATAAAATTAAGCGAATAATTTACATAAAGGTTTGTTTCATTACTTCGTATGATTACAGGTTCTCCTCCAATCCTGCCTCTCTTTTACTTTTAATCAAAAAATATCACGGTCGGACGTTATAAATTGTGAACTGATAAATTCTATGAATCAAAAAAACATCAACGTTTAGATTATTTATTTTAAAATGCTTCCGGTTTTTATAAATTATAGGCGTTTTGGGAGATATAGAATTTCACTCCCTGCATTATTTTGAAAAGAATTAAAGAGCAAATCAGTAATAAATGAAAATGAACGCAGCGCCATCGGAAGAGTCTGTCAAACGAGTGGTCCATCTTGAGGAAAGATGTCCAAGTCAGTTTGATAACCGTGCCTCCGGCAGCGTTTTCTCCTAAAGTCGGAAAAAGGTTCAGGTCCAAAATCAAAGTGTTCCACGGAAGAGTTGAGTTTTTTAAGATTTCCCTGGATACACTTCGATCTATCCGGCAGTGCAGAAGGAGAAGTATCCTGAGAATATGGTGCAGAATATGTGTAAAAAGTATTCTGAAAAAGAAAGCAAAAAAATGTTTATTTTGCGAAATGCTCCTATTGACTAAAAAGGTTAAAGGTTTATGGGTCTATATTTTTCTTAAATTTGCATAAATGAAAAAGCAGCAAAATGTCATGACATTCATATTTACGAGGGTGGTTCAAGAAACCATTTTTTCAAAAATATTTTTCTATTTTTCAACATAGTCCCCTTTAAAAAAGATACACTTCTCCCAACGTTCCGGCCATTCTTTTAACCACTCCAAAAATAGGATTTGTGGAACTCTCCAAAATACGCCTCTGTCTCGGCGATAACCTCCTCGTTCGAGCTAATTTTTTTTCCCGCGAGCCATTTCTTCATGTTAGGGAATAAGAAAATGTCGCAGGCAACCAGATCGGGTGAATACGGGGGGTGTGGCAGCAATTCATAACGTAGTTCATGCAGTTTGGTGGCGACAACTCCGGATGAATGTGCTGGTGCGTTATCGTGGTGAAACAGCACCTTCTTTTTCGCCAAATGCGGCTGTGTCTCCTTCAATTTTTTGTCAAAGCGGTCCAATAACTCACTATAGTATTTCCCAGTGATATTTCTTCCTTTTTGTAAAAAATCCATGGGGATGACGCCATTCGCATCCCAAAAAAAAGTTGCCATGACCTTTCCAGCCGATCGGACCATCTTTGCCTTCTTTGGAGCAGATTCACCGGGAGAAATCCATTGTTTTGATTGTAGCTTAGTGTCTGGTGTGTAACAATGAATCCAGGTTTCATCACCAGTAATAACTTGACGCAAATACACCTTCGGATCTTACTAAAATAGCTGCAAACACTGCTTGGAAGTTGACGGCCGGGTCAGCTTGTTGTCCACCGTGAGCCATCGCGGCACCCATCGGGCCGACAATTTTTCATCGCCAACTTATCATGTAAAATACTAATTGCCGACACACCCACGGCCTCTGCTATCTCGGGCACTTTCGTTCGTCGATCAGGCAGGATCATGGTGTGGACTTTTTAATTGATTTCCTCGGTAACCACGTCTGCCGGTCGTCCTGGTCGCTCCTCATCAAAAACAGATGTCCGCCCACGTTTAAATTCGTTAAATCAATATCTAACTGTGGTCATAGATGGCGAAGTGTCCCCATAAACAGCATACAACTTATCTTTTATCTCCTCGCATTTCTTCCCATCCAAAAGCAAAAAGCGAATTACCGAACGATACTGCTCTTTTTCCATCACGAAATCACGAAAAACGTCTTACACTCGAATGGCTGCCAAATCCAAAATAACCTTTAAATCAGTCTGAAATTTGTTTCACCGTCGTTTGATAGATGACAGCACACGATTATAACATAAACTTTCCTCAGAAACGCCCTTTGTCGTCAAACACGGGTACTTATTGAACCGCCCTCGCATTTACCTCGTAATGCATTCTATACCGTTTAATTTATTAAGATCTAAAGGTGTGATTAAAAGAAAAAAAGGGAGACCCATTTTTAAAGTGGTAAATATAGGCGATAATCTGGAGGAAGAAGAAAGCAGCACGCATAAAATTTCGGAGAAAATTGAATGTCAGCCCAAGTAGGCGGCTAAGTCGGCTATAAATTTTATAAGTAAGATATTGTCAAATATTGGGCATTTGAAATCCTCAAACGTAATTTTGAAAACAGTTTAAAGAAAATGTGTGGAATGGATAAAATACATTGAGAGAAAACAAAATTAATATATTTGTATGAACCATAAACACAGTAATCAACCCGAAGGTCGGTTTAGTAGGTGATGGTAGATATCACCCAGTACTAAGCCCTATTCGGCGTGTGAAAATTCACACATCAGGGTAGGGGGGCCAGTTCCTTTCCCTGTGCCGGTTATGGTTACCCGAAAAACCACATAGCTGGGGTGGAGCTGCAAGTACCCAGAGTTCCTTGCCCGGGAATCGAAGCTGGGCCCCTCGGGAACTTGAGTCTGCCCCCTTGTCTACCGCGACCCACATTAATATATATATATATATATATATATATATATATATATATATATAATATCATATACAGGTATATTTGTTTAAACGTAAATTAACTTCATATTTTTCAGATTATTTAAGATACAAAATATTATTTAAATAAATTCTAGTTCGCTATGCATACCAGCTATTTCATAATAAATATCCGCTATAGACGGATAAGCTGGGCCATGTCGAGCAATCCTCTTTCCAGTTCCCTCTGCTTCAGGCATTTAGCGAGCATGGATCATTAAAGCGACGGACACGATGACAAAGAGAAATAAATACGCCTTCATTTTTATTCTCGTTTGGCTCTCTTCCCAGTGAATTCTTCAACTTTTCAAGGAATTAATGCACACAGAATGGTATTACCTTGGAATCAAGAATAAAAAGATGAGGGAATAAAATTCGTTAAACAAAGAAAAATTTTATGAATAAAGTAAATTAAAACAATTATTTTCAAGGTAGATGTTGATGATGGTGAAATTGGCAGTGGGTTTGAAAGCTGAGTACTTGTTATATTTCGACACCGAAGCAGTAATCAAATTTTTTTTATTTCTATCAGCACACTTGGCTCTGGCTCTCAGGGCAAGAGTATTGGAGGAATGTGGTTCTCCCACAAGAACTAATTCTCGTGCTCGGGAGGCCTTCGGAGTCCTCAATTAATTGAATACGCAGGGCTTCGATGTTTTGACTCGATATGCGACATGACAAGGTCGCCGCGAGTCCTAGATATACATTTCTCAATGCATGTACGCTGCGACGCTATTTTGATTGAAGGATTTCTTTCGATTGAACACATGAAATTAACTCCAAAGGCTAGGCATTCTTCGTAAAATGAAGAAATATAACCATACTAAAAGGAAAGAAAGACTCGTACTTTTCTACCTGATGATGCCGCAAGTCGGTGAAACGCGTTGTACCGTATAATAAAATCTGTGGAAAAGTACGAGTCTTTCTTTCTTTTTTAGTAATGGATATTAAATACTTCCACGAAGTGAAGCCTGAAACAATAGAAGAAATATAAAATATGAAATTAAAAAACGAGTAAAAAATCCTCATATAATGTTAACTATTTCGGCTGTTATATAGAAAGACTAAAAAATGTTAGGTTGACATCCATTTTCCAAAATTTCGTTGACGTTATTGACCGAAGCAATGCCATAGGGGTCATATGAGGTATTGAATGATTATTTGTATAACGCTTCATATGCTTCATATGCTTCATATGTTGATTTTTAATCCCGATATCCTGCATCTAAGTACCTATTTTTAAAATAAATCGACACACTTTGTTCTACGTAGCTCTCAGGGCTATAATAGAGGGGGAATTTCTTAATTTGCACAACAAATAATTCTCGTGCCGGGAACGCCTCTAGAGTACTTGATTACCTGAATGCGGAGGGCTTTGATTTTTGGCCTCGAACGGTGACACCACAAGGTCGACGCGAGTCCTAGATTTACATTTCACAATGCATGTACATGCATTGAGAAATTGATTGAACATATAAAATCACACAGAGACACGGAGCAATACACATATAAACATTTAAAATTTTAATAGTTAATATATAATTGCCATCTCTTTCACCAACCAGAAATTCATTTAATGAAAATTAGTTGCAGGGATTGCTTCTACGATGAGAACTAAAAAATTATTACGCACAGAAAATAGCATGTTGGCACATACCTCTTTCGTGAAATCCTCGCTAGTGCGGTATTTCATGACAAAGGAAATGATTAAAATATTCGCTCTGCATATTATCAAAATAATGAAAGGCCTTCAGCCAGGACTTTTTGATAATTCCGAAACCCCATTTCAATTACGACTTGGTACAACAGATAATTTTGAATCACGTGCCAACACTGGAATCCTCCATCAAAGGATACACTAACTGCCTTCAAAGGAGCTTGCGCGGGAGCGAATCCTTAAGGGCCTTCCGATATGCTCCTGCCAGGAAACCTTAAAATCGTGGAATATTCGAAGCGAAATATTTCCCATGAGCGTCTGTAGACTCTCATGGGAAATTTTTTTAACAATTTCAAGGACTACATGAACGCTATCTATTTATCACGCACTACCTGAAAAAAATTTATTTGTCAAAAATGAAAGAATATAAGAAAATATTCCCGAATCTTTTTAATAAACCTTGGAATTCTTGACACGATGAGACTTCCGATCATTTACCTTCTCTGAATCCATATCGAATTATCAAGTAATAATTACTTTTATTGTGCAATTGCATCATTATTATATAATATTAACTGGAGTTTTAATATGTTAGCCTTCTATGCTCCTAAGGAAGCTTTTCGTGCTTGGGTAATTTTTATGCTCTAATCTATTTCTTTAGATATTTGCTCGGTGGAGATTATATTTGAAAATGTTAATCACGTGGAAATAGAAAGATCGGTGCTATTGAAAACGGTTCAGGCCACACTTACCTCTGTTGCTCCCTGGGCATAAGTGGTTCGTTTCCAGTGGTGGATCGAGCTATATTTATACCACAGGTCGAGATAACCTTATAGGTATTCAATGGTTCGATTTAATTGCGTCTTTCAGATTTCTCCACCGGATATTCCAGTCAATTAAGGTTGCCAATTGGTTAATTTTCAATACCGTTAACCTAATATGATACAGAGTGGGAAAGTAGACAGTTGCTAAAACAAGAACCAGTGAGAGCGAAAATTACACCAAGCGCCATTCCTTGCGTCGTTATCATAATAATTGGGTAAGCTGAACTAACAATTTGGAAAATTAGAAAACTTTTTTGTTCGAGAAAGAAAAAAAATTCATTGGCTTTGAAATCACAATACGAAAAACGTTTCATTTCAATTCCAGGGAGATTTCAACAAGTAAATTTCAACCCATGATAAACAAATTTATTGCCATTAGAAACATTTGAGAAGTTGTTAAAGAAGTGCATATCGTCCTAATCAGTAAAATTAAAAAGTTTAATGGAATCGGCAAGTTTGTAATTGAAGTAGTCGGAGGAATGTTTATACAACCATCCGTAAATACTCGCGCTTATGCTAATCGTGTCAATTGTCAGCAAGTAACGCACAACTATTGCATTTAATACCATTGCTAATTTTAATTTTGTCTGAATTTATATTTTACCCATAGAATTAATATGATGAAAACGTATTCAAATTTAGTCAATCGATTTGCAATAACCAGTTTTTATCATAGAATAAGCATTTATATATTGCATTGACTCCGGCTGCATCCAGTTAACATGTTCTATATTTGGTCTTTCGCTCGATAGCATTCTCTGTATCAATTCTTAGGTACTCAGTTCGTATATCCGTTTCTTATTACAGTTGATTTTTACCTGGAATTCAGCAATTTAATACCTTTTACTTCTCTACAAGTTCCCTACATGTGAGACCATTTTAATCCTTGGTCGAATGACTTTCCGGCCGAAAGTGGGATGAGTTCGAGACCAATTTCGTTCCTCATTTCACAGAATGCAAGATTGCTTGCTTCTTTTTCTATGCAAGTTCTAATTACCAAAATTGTTAAATCGGGGGAGACACTCTGGATTTGTTGCTTTACATTGTGGGATTAGACGAAAATAGAGTTAAATGAGGATGGCAATTAAAGTCTCATTTAATCTTTAATAGAGAGTTTAGCTATTTCATTTATTTCAGTTCATATATTTGATCCGCGGCATTATTATTTTCCATTATTTTAGGTGCTAGGAATTTTGGCAAGGAGTGAATTACAACCGAAATATTTTATTATATTATTGTACTCGAACATGTCCCTACCGTGGTCGAATAATGATTTGATAGACATATCTTACCTGGAAAAATTGATATTTTACATCTATCTGTCCTGCACTGAATCTCTCAAGTTTCTATCGTAGTACGATGGGGGTTAAAGTACATTCTCCATATCAATGCTAATGAGAACTTTCGTTCAAGATTTTCAATCTGCTATATAACCCTCGCTCCGTGAGTAGTGTCCAGCCTAGCTCCCCTAACATTTTGTATGCGTTACTTAGTTTACCATTACAGCGGTTTACAAAACAGGCTCCACTATGCACCACGCGATCCAATTCGGCAATCAATTCTAGTTAGTGTGGATTCAATATTCAAGTAGACTTTTTTTAATTAGGCCTACCGAAAAACATAAAATATTCCTCTTGGATATTTTAATCACATTTACCGAATACTCCTGTAATAACTGATATTATTTTCTTAGCTTATTTTTGCTGGCATATTTCAGCTAGGATAGATCGTGATTAAGAATAACGCCAATTTCGTTGAGTCTAAACACTCAATTTTGGTGTTCTCAATGCAATAAGTGGTTGGGTGGGAATTACTATATTGCCAAAAATGTACCATTACGCATATTGTTTATTTTTTTCATAACATTCTTCTTGCAGTATAGGTTCATTATTATTATTGTTATTAGGTAAACTACCGATTAAGGTAGGTTTTTGGATGAACGTAATTACTAATTAAATAATTTATGGCCCCTAGCAACACACAACATCCTACTCTACATCAGGTCCCACTTCAGCTCTGAGTACTTTCTTCCTACCTTCATCCCGTCCAACATACCTATTATATTCCTTCATTTTCCTCGTTTGCCTAACATTCTCCCCTCTATCACAGTCTTCCACATCCCGCTGCCGGTCAATTACCCCTTCAGCCACTTTTCCTGCCTCCATAGGATTGCTCCCAACAAACCCCTCTCTTCGCCCACCATACCAAGTACTTCCTCGTTTGTTTTCTTCTCTGTCCATTTCACCTTCTCCATTCTTCTCCACACCCACACTTCCAAAGCCTCCAGTCTATGTATATCATCCTGCTTCAATGACCACGTTTCCGACCCGTACATAGCTACGCTCCATATCACAGTTATTACGTGTCTTTTCTTAGCATCCTTACTCAACGTCCGTCTCATCAACTCCCTCCTCCTTGTGAAAGCCTCATTGCCTAGCGCAATTCTACTCCTTACGTCCCTACTACTTTAACCGCATTGGTCCAAAACACTACCGAAATACGTAAACTGTTCTACCTGCTCTAGGATTTGCCCTCGTATTCGAATGTTATTCTAATATTAAGTTTAGCATTTTTCTTTCTAGAAAATCGCACAGCCTTTGTTTCATTAATATTGATTCTCATCCCATACCTGTCGCACTGAATTTCCAATTCACTAAGCAAAGCTTGAAACCCCTTGGCTGACGGACAAACTAAAGCTTGGTCATTAGCAAACCTAACTGATTTTAGGAATTCCCAGCCAACCTACATTCCTACCTCCAGTTCTTCCCATGCCTCTTTAATCATTTCCTCTGCATACATGTTGAACAGCGACGGTGATAATGGGCAACCCTGCCTTACACCTCTTCCTAAAACTGCCCAACCGGACTCCCCGTTCCCCACCCGCACCTGAGCAGTCTGAGACATGCAAAGATTGCGGATTAGCTTCTTTCCCTCCAATCTATTCCTATTTTCTGCAGCATACTCTGTTTCCCAATTCACTCCATCAAACGCTTTTTCGATATCTACAAAAAAAGGAAATACCTCCTGGTTTTGTTCTATATTTCTCTTGATTAATAATCTCATTACTGCAATGGCATCACGCGTACCTCTCCCCTTCCTAAACCCAAACTGATCATCCCCTAAGCAAACATTTGCTCTACTCTCTATTCTTTTGTTTACGATCCTGAAAACAACTTTAGCTGCATAGGAAATCAAACTTATTGTCTTGTAGTCCTCACATGATGTAGCCTTTACCTTTTTCGGAATAGGAACTAAAACTGATCTCACAAAGCCTTCCGGCCAGATTCCTTCCTCATAGATACTACGGGTCAGCCCATATAGCCTCTTTCTCCCACATTTACCTAAACATTTCAATAGTTCCGCGGGAATGTTATCAACCCCCTCGGCCTTATTTAGTTTCATCTCCCTTGATGCCCTTTTTATCTCACCGTCTAGTATGCCTGGACCCAAGCTATCTTCCTCTACGTCTTGTTCCTTTTTTATGTCTAACTTTGTTGGTCTAAGATCTGTAATGTACATTTCTTCTATTTACTCCTTCCATCTCTCTTGAATCTTTCCTGTGTCAACTATTACCTTACCCGACTTATCTCTAACTGTCAGCATAGATCTCCCTTTCTTACTTCCCGAGAAATATTTAACTTTGCTTTACAGCGCGCCGATTTCACCCTTCCTCTGTAGACTCCTTTTCAAACCATTTAATGCTTCTACATTCCATTTTCTAACCCGCCGCTCCTGCCTTATTTTTTTCAAACGGACGCTACATTTCATAACAACTAACTTGTGGTCAGAGTCCGCATCCGTTCCCTGGAAGCATTGGGAATTTATCACACTGTTCCTAAACCTGTGTCTAACCAGGATATAATCTAGCTGATATCTTCCCGAGTCACCTGGCATTTTCCATGTATACCTGCGTCTTTTGTGGTGTCTAAACCAAGTGTTGGTGATGACTAGCCCCTGTCTCCTGCAGAACTCAACTGCTTTCTCCCCGCGGTCATTCCTCGGGCCTAAACCGTAGTCCCCGACCTCATCACCATCTCGTCCTTCACCTACCGTCGCATTCCAATTCCCCATCACTATCAAATGTTTCCCTGCACGAACACACGCGATTATGTCCTCTAACTGATCGTATATCCTATCGACCTCTTCTTCCTTTGAGTTGCTCGGTGGCAGGTATACCTATATAAGTTCGTCGGTTCTGATTTTATCTCCACTAGTAGTATTCTATCCGTTGCCTGTTCTATGTTGACTACACTTCTCCCTAACTCTTCATTTAATACTATGGCAACCCCTCGTTGGCTCTCGTCCCCGCCGCTGCATATTATTCTATACTTATCACTCTAGTAATCCCAGCTCTCTTTTCATCGCACCTCTCATAGGCCTAAAATATCGATATTTCCCCTTTCCATCTCTCGCATAACATTCTCCAATTTCCCTTTCCTCATCATTGTCGTAACATTCCACGTTCCTATTCTAACTACTTTGGTCTTCTTCTCCTGCGTCTTCTGTCCTGCTGCTGCTTTTATTCCCTTACAAGGGTTTCGTGGGATGACGACCCCGGAAGCCTTGCCTCCCCCGCTTCCAGGCACGACACACGACCGATTGGGCCGAGCCCCGTAGTTGTTAGGACTCAAAATCTCTGTATAGTCCATCATGTTTTTCTTGGGAATGATAATTCAGGTGGTTTTCCGTTGCTTTCCTCAATAGTGTTTTTAACGTGACACCATCACTTACTGGCCGCCCCACTGGGGTCAGACGCCATTGCAGCCGCCTCACTGAGGAACAGATGCTGCGTGGACTACCTTTCGTCTGGCTCCTAACCTTCGACCTATCTAGCATGGGTGACCTACCAGGAGCAATAATTATTACTCCCGCCAGCACAGCTCTAGGGGTCATCGGAACTCGTAAGCCTTTCCACCAGGTCAAATTTGTAGTCCGAGGAGGGGATAGGTTCATGCTCGGGTAAAATTAATTTAGTTTGTATTCACCCCTTACGAAACACTGTGGTGGATTGTTTCTAGGTATTTATAAATATAAATAAAATGTGCTCGCAGGTTCAAAGATATCAGTCTAAACCACTGCATCGTTGCAGGGTAAGCGTATCTTTCTAGAGAATACGCAGTCAATGCCATTTAGGTAAAGTAAAAGAAAAAAGGTTTCGATAACTACCAAGGGGACCATTGAAGTAATTTCTACTGCATTTACCCTACCTCCGTTTATCAAAACGCTTTCAACTCAAGCATTAAAAAGTTTTCAATCAAAATATTATTATTTACGCTATATGCTTCTGTATTTTCAAGTAGTTTACCATTAGGTACCTGATTTTATACTTTCTTAAAATCTAGCCACCGCAACCCGTTGAAACGTAATAATAGCCTTAGATAGTGGTTCTTTAAAACGTGATTGCGTGGCAATATTTAGAAAGCGAATAGATCAGAAAGGAAAGAAATGAGGAGGTGTTACGTGTTAAGGAAAAAGAGAGATTGTTTTAGATGTATTTCTAAAGGAAAGCAAGAAAACTTAGGAATGGGCAAATTGATGAAAAAGTGGTCGCTAGGGACTGTGATAAAGGAGAGAAGAATCTAAAACAAGCTGAGGAAAGATTAGGATAAGCATGTTGAAAAACAATTGGTGGCAGAGAAGTGGCCCAGCTGTGGAAGCAAAATAACCAATATATCTCCTGCTCACAAAGTTGTTTTGCCGGTGGGAATTGCATTATGGGCACGATTTGCTGGAAAATTTACCCTTTTCTCCTGATTTGTACCCCCGACTTTCACTAGTGCTAAAACTTGAAGACTTTTGCTCTAGAAAGTGCTTCGAGTCAAATGAGAATGTTAAGAGGGCCGTAGATGAATGTGTTTAAACCTTTTCTGACCCGTCTTACAGGAAGGAATACTCCTGAAGGGGAAAGGCTGGGCCAAGTGTGCTGGTGTCAAGGAATTTGTATAATATCAACATCATTTAATAATAAAATGCCCTTTTTCACCGTCAGGTTAAGAACTCATTTGAGAAAAAAAAATTTCACTTTCTTTAAAAATAGCTATGACCTATAAATACCATTACACATAAACTATAGTAGCCTTTAGGATTGCCAAAGTAGAAGAATGTCAGATTACACCATTGCACACACCAATGCTAGTTTCACAAGTGCTCTTTTAAAAAATATGGATAAAATAGGAAAATATTTTTAGTCATAAACATCAAAATATATTGAAATTCCAGAAATATATCCTTAACAATAATGTCATTCCAGGTCGAGGAGAAAATATAAACGAGGGTGCCAAACCATCAACAATGAACGGTTTCAGTGAATTTGTTTCTCAGACATTAGATTTTGGACAATTTTTACTACCATTTCTCAGGCTTATCTAATTTGAAATAATCTTCTTTCCATCTCAGTACTTTTCTCTTTGACGAGCATTGACGTAGTTTTTAAAAGACCTTTTTTTTCCTTATTTCGTTAATTAAAGAACACGCTTTCCTTTATCACATGGATAATTTTTAATTCGACGCTGGTTTCTTATCAGCATTGATTTTATCTTAAATGATGACGGGAGAAACAAAAGCCTTAAGAAAAAATACCCATTGCAGTTAATCAACGTGTTTAATTTCAACAGAAATGATTTCCATTACCTTATCACTGAGTTTAGGTTAATGAATTATTGAGTGTTCCGAGATTTACTACACTTAATTTTCTCATATATAATGTGTTGCTGTTATGACTTATGCCATAAAATATTGAGAAATAATCGAGGTCTTTTTTAGCCGGCGAACTCTTAAAGTTATGTATTTCCTTTAAACTTGATAATGCTCCCAACTATTTCAATAGAAAATTCAAACCATGCATCAGAGTGAATGTCATCAGCAATTTTCCCAATACCTTTTTTCATTTCTATATTGGTTAAATATTACAGGAAAAATGAGTTTTATACCGAATAAAATGCAAATGCAGATTATCTCACTACAGCAGTTTGCTACTTATTTACCCGTTCTTTAGTATGCTTGCGTCTTAACATGAACTTGAATGAATTACTCTTAAACCCTCTAGTCCATTTAAAATGTCTTTTATCTCGAGAATCTAATTCCTTTCGACCATTCTAAATATATTCAAAATAACGCTATTTGATTTCGGTATCTCACAGCGTATCAATTTCCTCTGTTCTTGCATGATATTATTTTCATCATTCTTCTTCCACTGATTAAGTATTCATTTAGATTGCCAGATTTTCACTGCTAACATTTCTACCAGTATCTCCATGGTCAATATGGTTCCTTGATATTTCTCTACGCATTATGATATCTCATTCTGCCATTCTCCAGTGTAAAATCGTATACTTTGTAGAAGCCGGTGCTTAAACAATGTCGCAGGTTCAGATTTTAAACTTTCGTAAATATCAAATCTAACTTTTCAATTTCATGTCGCGGGTATTCTAGGTCATAGCTGAATTGACCAAGATAAAAATTTTAACGCTCACCGATAAGAGAGCATTGGATCTATTATCATTAGTGTTTTTATCCAATAGCTGAAGGTTTTTATTCCCAGGACACGGCTTAAAAATCTAGCAATAATATATTCACTTTTCTCTTGCATCAAAGGGAAAAAAACAATGCATAAGGATTTGCAATAAAAACTTCATCAATTTCAAAAAACGGCAAATTTTTCAACAGTAACGCCGTATCCTAACACCCTCTGTCAGTTTTTCTGCCTAATTTAGATCTCTGGAAACCATTCTGGCCCTTCCTTAAGCTATACCTTATAATATTTCTTGCAATTTGACTTTTTCTATCCTTCTCCACACACACATTGTTTAATTCTTATCCTCCTTTTCAATGATCACGTTACCACCCCACGCAGTGCCCCGCCCAACATCAACGTTTTTGAAAATATTTTCAAAACATCCTCACTCAACGTACGTGTCCTCGAATCACTTCTGCTGGTGAACATTTCTCTGCGAAAAACGATTCTTGTCCTTTATTCCTGCTGCCTTCCCCTATGGGTTCAAAATATTTCGAACATCGCTTAAGTATTCCACTTGACAAAATCCATTCATTTCTTTTTCAATATTAAATTTCCGTATCTAATAAACCGTACTTTAGAAGAGTTTGGATTCAATCTAATACCATAATTTTTCATGGAACATCAGTTGCCCTCAGCTTGCAAATACACTGTCGGATGACAAACTCCACATCGCATGTAAATTCTGAGTTTATGGTTTCATAATCGAATTAGATTCTAATCTCCAAATCTAATACTGCATTTTTCATCTTTTTGTTAAAATATACGTTCAACAGACACATCCGTAGCAGATAACATTGCCCTACTTCTCATCCTATCACTGCTTATCCACCCTCCTTGGTCTCTCCCTTGCAACTTCAGAAGTTTAAAACATGAACCGTCTGAAAATTAGCCTTCTATTAATTTGATCTATAACAAACGCATGCAAACACATAGACGTCGTCCACAGTTAGGTCTATTCAACGCTTTGGAGCAAATTTTTATCTCCAATATGAGCCATCTATTAAATAAAATATTTCAAGCACCATTGAGTATGAAAGAAATCAGTTTTCTCAGAAATATGTTAGTTAGAATAAAATAATTTTGGGCGGAAAAATAAGAAAAATGTTATGAAGGGAAGGCGGTAGTTGACCCGTTATAACAATTTTATAGCAATGAAGTGTAGCGCCGAGCCAGAGTTTATTTCACTGGAATTCAAAAGCTTTGAAAGTATCGCCCTTGTGCGTCCACATACTTTTACCATTGCCGAAGGGTTTTTGGCGCCTCGTTTGCCTTCTTGAAAGCAGCACCCGGGATACTGCCAAGCTTCCTTTCTAAGGCTTATGCTAACTAGTCGAAAGTGCCATGGCGACATTTTGGCCGGTAAGGAAAATAAGTCTATTGGGACACCGTGAAGGCCGTGGTTTGAATTCCGAAGGTCGAGCGAGAGCAGCATCCTGCAAACCGTTAATATAATATCCCAGTTAACCAAGTCCATAATTTATCTTGAATTTTTCCATTATTTTTGCTGAATATTGTCCTGGATTTTCAACATTTCACGAACATTTCACCATTTTTAACATTTCACATGAATCCCAAAACGAGTAAACGTCATCTGAAAACCCGATGGGTTTATGCTTCATGGTATATCACCGCAAGCTAAGATGAGCATATCATAATCTTTTACACAATATTTCACTTTCATTCAAAATCTGCAATGAAATTTCCGTATTTCCACAGGTTTTCTCCATGAAAGATACCCACATAGACTACCACCTATTCGTCCATCCATCCGGGAAAATAGAAGACATTTCAGGGTCGGGCAATATAATTTGAATAAGTTTACATGCCACTAGTAAAAGTTGAGGTGAACTTTTGAACTCACTACGTTGCCCTTTTTCAAAAAATTTCCCTGCTCAGCCATTCGGTCACATCAAGTATTTTATTAATTTTCTGTTTACTAAGGCGTTTTACGTTTTAGATACAGGTTGTTACTAAGGAAGTAAATATTCATAGGATTTCAATGATCATTTTTCATTTTTTTTAAAATGAAAATTGAATTTTAAAATTAAATGCCGAAACATACCTTTGCTTCGGCGGGGTGGAAAGTTTTTTAACTACGAAAATATTTGGCAAGGGAAATCCAGGGGAAATAATGAAGCTATTTGCAGCTGCGTATGCACGAGAGAACTTTTAATACTTAGTACTTTAAATTCTAACAAATTAAAAACATTCAATCAAGGATGCAAAGAAAATCAGAATAACATTTTCATAATTATTTTTTTCAGTTCTATAAGTAATATTTGTTAGCTGTCAATTTTTATGCGCTCGAGCGAAAGAATTTTAATCTCAATAACCTGTCGGTATCAGTCCCTTTAAGAAACCCAGATACCCTTGAATGGTAATCTGACTCCAGGTAAGACCATAAATATTATGAAGATTAATTTTTAAGTATTGTGATATGACTGGAAAGATTAGATGGACACATTAACTGATTTGCATGGGATTCCAGTTCTCTTGATGTGAAATTAATGAATAATTTTTCTGCGCACGTTTTAAACAACTCTATCTTTAAAGCATTCATGTGGCTTACAAAGTTTGAACTCATTCTATTAATGATGAAATGTACCTTGTGGATGCATAGAACTGATAACTGGTGATCAAGCTGATTAATATTTAGTAGAATACACCACCATTTACACTGTTGTTAGTATATACTACAAAGTCGCGAATCAACAAATTCCGTACAAGGTAATTAACAAACTATTAGGACAGACAACAAACAACATTACTCCTTGGTTCATATGTTGTCGCATCGTAAAAATAAAGGATAATATTTCTTCAGTAGTTTTTGTTCATGTTAATTTCTAATTCTTCAAATAATCTCATGTTCTTCTCTATTTCCACCCTAATTCTTACTTTTCAACGTAATATACCAGCGTCCAACGATATAAATGGTGAACTGGTAAATTCTATAAATAAAATAACTTCAAGGTTTAGATTTATTTTGTAATACTTTCGGAATTTATACACGATAATAATGTTTATCATTTCAATTTTTTTGGTCACATAGAACTATGTTCTCTGCATTTTTAACAAAAATTTACAGCAGAAAACGTCGAGGAAAAATTCAAGCCAAAAATCCAAGAGTTCTGCCAAAAACATCAGATGAGTTTTTTAATGTATCCCCGGTAGAGCTATCCTCCGGTACAGAAGGAGAAGTATCCTGAGAATATGTCGCAGATTATGCATAAAAAGTATTCTGTAAAAAAAGCCAGCATTGGATTATTTTGCAAGTTGACAAAAAAAGGTTAAAGGTTTTTCAACCGTATTTATTTTAAAAAGTGCAGAAATGAAAAAGTTGCAAAAAATCATGATATTCATATCTATATTCATCTTAAGCGTTCTATAACATTAAATTTGTTAAGATCTAAATTAGTAATTTAAAGAAGAATAGAGAGTAATTTTTAAAGCGGTATATATAGGCATTTACGAGGAGAAACATACAAACCATTGGCAAAAGTCTGAGAGAGTATTCTGTGCTAGCATAAGAAGACAAGTATAGATATAATAAGTAAAAAATTGTAAAATATTGGCTATTTGAAACCGCCAAAAGTAAATATGAAAACAATTTAAAACCCATGCTTGGAATGGATAAATACAAAAGAGGAAAACTAAATTTTAATGTATATATAAATATATATATATATATATATATATATATATATATATATATATATATATATATATATAGAGAGAGAGAGAGAGAGAGAGAGAGAGAGGGAGACATTGTAGGGAAAAACTCACACGAGCGGCACAATAATGGGCTGACACAATATAACACAAAAAGAAAAGATGTATATATATATATATATATATATATATATATATATGTATATATATATATATAAATATATATGTATATATATATATATATGTATGTATGTATATCTATATATATATATATATATATATATATATATATATATATATATATATATATATATATATATATATATATATATATATATATATATATATATATATATATATATATATATATATATATATATGAAAAATAGTGTCTCTTTTATGTGTGTTTCTGTGTAATTTTGTCTGTGTCCACTAGTGCTAAATGTTATACATTATTTTTTTTATTGGTAATCTGCCGGTTAAGGTAGGTTTTTGGATGGACACAACTAAAAAACAAACATTTTATTACTTCTAACAAAACAAAAAATCCAGGATCCTACTCTATATCAGATCCCTCTCCATCTCTGAGTACTTTCTTCCTCCCCTCATCACGTCCAACATCCCTATCCTGTTCCTTCAATTTCCTTTTTTGCCAAACATTCTCCCCTCTATCACCGTCTTCAACATCCACAGCCGGTCAACACCCCCTTCATCCACTTTTCAGCCTCCATAGGATTTCTCCCATCAAATCCCTCTATTTGCCCACCATACCAATCACTACCTTATTCGTTTTCTTCTCTATCCATTTAAGCCTTCTCAATTCTTTTCCACATCCACATTTCAAAAGCCTCCAATCTACGTCTATTCTCCTGCTTCAATGACCACGTTTCCGCACCGTACATAGCTACGCTCCATATAAAAGTTTTTACGAGTCTTTTCTTAACACCTTACTCAACGTCCCCGTCATCAACTCCCTCCTCCTTGTGAAAGCCTCTTTACCTAATACAATTCTTCTCCTTACCGCCTTTTGTTGACCGTGTTGGTCCAAAACACTACCGATATACGTAAACAGTTCTAGCTGCTGTAGTTTTTGCCCTCCTATTTTTATGTTAAGCTTAGCCTTTTCTTTCTAGAAAATCGCATAACCTTTGTTTTATTAATATTGATTCTTATCCCATACTTGTCGCACTGAATTTCCAATTCACTCAGAATTGCTCGCAACCCCTTGGCTGACTGACAAACTAAAGCTTGGTGATTAACAAACCTAACTGATTTTACGAATTCCCCGTCCACCTTCATTCCTACGTCCAGTTCTTCCCATGCCTCTTTTATCATTCCTCTGCATACAGGTTGAACAGCAACGGTGATAATGGGCAACCCGGTCTTAAACATCCTCCTAATACTGCCCATCCGCACTACCCGTCTCCCACCCGCACCTGAGCAGTCTTAGACGAGTACAGGTTGCGGATTAGCCTCCTTTCCCTCCAATCTATTCCTACTTTCTGCAATGTACTCATTAGTTTCTCCCACTTAACTCTATGAAACGCTTTTTTCGAAATCTACGAAACAGGCAAATACCTCCTGATTGCGTTCGATATTCCTCTCGATTAAAAATCTCATTACTGCAATGGCATCACGCGTGCCTCTCCCCTTCCTAAACCCAAACTGATCATCCCTCAAGTAATACTGTGCCCTACTCTCTATCCTTTTGTTTTCGATCCTGAAAACAACTTTAGCTGCGTGGGATATCAAACTTATCGTCCTGTAGTCCTCATATGATGTAGCCTTTACCTTTTTTGGAATAGGAACTAAAACTGATCTCACCAAGTCTTCCGGCCAGATTCCCACCTCATAACTACTACGGATCAGCCCATATAGCGTCTTCCTCCCACATTTACCTAAACATTTCAATGGTTCCGCGGGAATGTTATCAACCCCCAACGCCTTATTTAGTTTCATCCCTCTTAATGCCCTTTCTATCGTATTGTCGAGTATGCATGGATCTAAGCTGTCTTTCTCTGCATCATATGCTTTTTCAATGTCTAACTTTGTTGGTCTAAGTTCTTTGCTATACAGTTCTTCTACATATTCCTTCCATCTCTCTTGGATCTTTCCTGTATTAACTATTATCCTACCCGCCTTTTCTCTAACTGTTATCATAGATCTCCCTTTCTTACTTCCCGAGAAATATTTAACTTTTCTGTACAGCGCACCGATTTCGCCCTTCCTCTGCAGACTTTCCATATCGTCGCAATGCGTCTTTCATGATGCTTCTTTCGCTTCATTTGTTGCCCGCCTCAATTTATTGATCAATTCTTTGTACTTCATTTTGCCTAATTCTGTATTTATATTCTTCCATTTTTGCCGCTCAACCATCTTTGTAATCATCTAATCTGCGATCCATGGTTTCCTAGACCTTTTAGCGTTAACGGTTCCAATAGTATCTTTTGCGGCATTAGACAACCCTTTCTTGATCATTTCCCATTTTACTTCGATAGTACTAAACCCTTTACCATCCTCCATGATTTCACTTACCGCCTGTTTGTATTTCTTCTTTTGCAAACCATTTAATGCTTCTACATTCCATTTTCTAACTCGCCGCCCTTGACTTATCTTTTTGAAACGGAAACGCCATTCCATAACACCTAAATTGTGGTCAGGGCCCGCATCCGCTCCCGGGAAGCTGTGGGAATTTACCACAGTGTTCCTAAACCTGTGTCTCACCAGGATATAATATAGCTGATACCTTCCTGAGTCACCTGGCATTTTCCATGTATACCTGCGTCTTTTGTGGTGTCTAAACCAAGTGTTGGTGATGACTAACCCCTGTCTTCTGCAGAACTCAACTGCTTTCTCCCCGCGGTCATTCCTCGTGCCTAAACCGTAGTCCCCGACCTCGTCACCATATCTTCCTTCGCCTACCGTCGCATTCCAATCCCTCATTACTATCAAATGTTTACCTGCAGGAACACACGCAATTATGTCGTCTAATTGATCGTATATCCTATCGACCTCTTCTTCCTTATGGTTGCTCGGTGGCATATAAACCTGAATAATAACCAATTTCTTCGGCTCTGATTTTATCTCTACTAGCAGTATTCTGTCATTTACCTGCTCTATGTTGACTACGCTTCTTCCTACCTCTTTATTTAATACTATGGCAACCCCTCGTTTGCTCTCGTCCCCGCCGCTGTATATTATTCTTTAAATATCACTCCAATAATCCCCGCTATTTGGTCATTGCCATCTCACCTCGCATAGACCTAAAATTTTATATTTCCCCTGCCCATCTCTCGCTTAACATTCTCCAATTTCCGTGAGTTCAACATTGTCCTAACATTCCACATTCCTTTTCTAACTACTTTGGTATTCCTCTCCAGCGTATTCTGTCCTTCTCCTGCTGGTTTTCCCTTGATAGGGTTTCGTGGGATGACGACCGCACAAGCGCTCCGCCGAACTCCGTAGTTGCTAGGACTCAAAATCTCGGTTTTGTCCATCATGTAAATCTTGGGAATGATAATTGAGGTGGTTTCCCGTTGCTTTCCTCAATAGTGTTCTTAACGTGACACCATCACATATATTATACATATATATATATATATATATATATATATATATATATATATATATATATATATATATATATATATATATATATATATATATAGATCTATATATATATATAACGATTGTCCGGAAAAACTCATACGAGCGGCACAATAATGGGCTGACACAACATAACACAAATAGAAAAGAATAGACTCATATAAAAGAACACACACGGTAAATTGTACGAGCTTTCGGCCCTCTCAGGGGCCTTTTTCAAGAGAGACTGAAAATATGCTATGGATCAGGAGAGGGGAAAGAGTTATGGGCGTGGAGGGGAGGTGTGGAGGGGAGGTGTGGAGGGAATGCTGGGAGGGAAATTAAATATGGCGGTTAAGGGTGGGAATTTTAAAGGAACGGAAGGATAGTATGTAGACGGATTCACGAGTTCTCACCTCTATGTTGGTAGCTGAATCAGGTAGGGATTCTAGGATGCTGAGGGAAAAACACTGGTCGAATGAAAGGTTGTGGGAATTGGCGTGTGAAGGGATAGGAAGAGAAGAGAGTGAGGCAGAATTACATGAGTACCGGTGATTATTCATTCGGATGGATAAGGGGGTAATGCATTCACCTATGTAGAAGGAAGTGCAATGTTTGCATGATAAAAGATAAATAATATTTTTTGAGAGGCAATTAGCGTGGGAACGGGGTGGGGGGGCTATGAGGGGATGTAGGGAGAGGGGAGTAGGCATAATAAGAGGACAGGTTTTACATCGGGGGCGGTTGCAAGTTGGGGAAATATTGGGAAATTTGTCACGGGGGGGCGCCAAAGGGTTGGTGGATCTCAGAAGGTTTTTGAGATTGGCGGGTCGTCTGTATGCGATAGATGGGCATTGGGGTAGTAAGGATGAGGTCGCGTCATTGTCATGTAAAATTGGAAACAGTTCTTTAAGCAGGGTTTTCAGTCTGTGTGATCCGGGGTAATAGGTGGTGCAAAGGTTGAGTCCTGCGTCAGATGTGGGCTTGTTATTGTGTGGTGTGTGTGGTCGGGTGGAACGGTGGATTTTATTTCGTAGCAACTTTTCTGGGTAACCGCGTTTGAGGAATGCAAGGTGTAGATTGGCAAGGTATTTGTTGAGAGTGGCTGTGGTGTTGCAAATTCGGTGTCCGCGGATAGAGAGAGAGTTAGGAATCGAGCGTTTCGTGTGTTGAGGATGACAGCTTGTGTGGTGTAGGTATTGCTGATGGTTAGTGTCTTTGATGTGTACTGAAGTAGTTAAATTCACCTCTTCCATTTCAGACTCCACCATCACCTTTCTTGACACAGACATCTCACTTCAAAAAAACAAATTCAGTAGAGCAGTGTAATGTGCCAAAAACAATGGTGCACGAGATTATTAGGGAGAAATTATAAATGCGAAAAATTTGTGCAAAGTTGGTGCCGAAAGTGCTTGTCACACCGCGCCTGTCGTGTCGGACTTCTTGGCCAATCACGGCGTGGGAACGCTGCCGCACCCGCCCTAAAGCCCGGACTTGGAACCACCGGACTTCTTTCTGTTCCCGGAGATAAAGAGGAGTTTGAAAGGAACGGGATACGGGACTTAGGACGCCGTCAAAGAGGCAGTGAAGACGTCTCTTCGAGAGGTTCCCGGTAATGCCTTCGCGGGAGCGTTCCAGGAATGGGAACGCCGCTGGAACAAGTGTATCGACTCAGAAGGGTCCTATTTTGAGGAATATAAGCTATGTAAAAGTGTAATAAATTATTTTTTCCTGAGCTCAGTACACTTATTTTCCGGACGAACCGGAATATGTATATATATATAATATATATATGTTATTAAATGAAGAGGTAGGAAGAAGCGTAGTCAACATAGAGCAGGTAACGGATAGAATACTACTAGTTGAGATAAAAGCAGAACCGACGACCTTAGTTATTATTCAGGTATACATGCCACCGAGCAACCATAAGGAAGAAGAAGTCGATAGGATATACGATCAGTTAGAGGACATGATCGCGTGTGCTCCTGCAGGGAAACATTTGATAGTAATGGGGGATTGCAATGCGACAGTAGGCGAAGGAAGAGATGGTGATGAGGTGGAGGACTACGGTTAAGGCACGAGGAATGACCGCGGAGAGAAAGCAGTTGAGTTCTGCAGAAGACAGGGGTTAGTCATCACCAACACTTGGTTTAGACACCACAAAAGACGAAGGTATATATGGAAAATGCCAGGTGACTCAGGAAGATATCAGCTAGATTATATCCTGGTTAGACACATTTTTAGGAACAGTGTGATAAATTAGCACAGCTTCACGGGAGCGGATGTGGACTCAGACCACAATTTAGTTGTTATGAAATGTATCGTACGTTTCAAAAAGATAAGGCAGGGGCGGCGAGTTACAAAAGGAATATAGAAGCATTAAATGGGTTGAATAGGAAGAAATACAAACAGGCGGTAGAGAAAATCATGGAGGATGGTAAAGGGCTTAGTACTATAGAAGAAAAAATGGGAAATGATCAAGAAAGGGTTGTCTAAAGCCGCAAAAGACACTATTGGAACCGTAAATGCTAAAAGGACAAAGAAACCATGGATCACGGATGAGATGATTACAAAAATGGATGAGCGGCGAAAATGGAAGAAAATAAATACAGAATTAGGCAAAATGAAGTACAAAGAATTGAACAATAAATTGAGGCGGGCAACAAATAAAGCAATAAACCTGGTGGAAGACATTCGCGCAAGCAAGGTACGAGGATAAGGAAGGTCTGCAGAGGAAGGGTGAAATCAGTGCGCTGTACAGCAAAGTTAAATCGTTATCGGGAAGTAAGAAAGGAAGAGCTATGCTAACAGTTAGATATAAGGCGGGTAAGGTAATAGTTGACGCAGGAAAGATCCAAGAGAGATGGAAGGAGTATATGGAGGAAATGTATGGTAAAGAACTCAGACCAACAAAGTTAGACATTGAAAATGAAAATGACGTAGAGGAAGACAGCTTAGGTCCAGGCATACTAGACAATAAGATAGAAAGGGCATTAAGACGGATGAAACTAAATAAGGCGTTGGGGGTGGATAAATTTCCCGTGGAACTTTTAAAATGCTTAGGAAAATTTGGAAGGAAGAGGCTATATGGGCTGATCCGTAGTATTTATGAGGAGGGAATCTGGCCGGAAGACTTTGTGAGATCAGTTGTAGTTCCTATTCCGAAAATGGTAAAGGCCACGTCATGTGAGGACTATAGGACAATTAGTTTGATATCCCACGCAGCGAAAGTTGTTCTTAGGATCATAAACAAAAGGATAGAGAGTAATGCAAATGATTCTTAGGGGATGATCAGTTTGGGTTTAGGAAGGGAAGAGGTACGCAAGATGCCATTGCAGCAATGAGATTATTAATCGAGAGGACATTACAACGCAACCGGGAGGTATTTGCCTGTTTCGTAGATTTCGAAAAAGCTTTTGATAGAATGAACTGGCGAAAACTAATGAGTATATTGCAGAAAATAGGAATAGATTGGAGAGAAAGGTGGCTAATCCGCAACCTATACATGTCTCAGACTGCTCAGGTGCGGGTGGGGAACGGGGAGTCCGGTTGGGCAGTTTTAGGAAGAGGTGTAAGGAAACGTTGCCCATTATCACCGTTGCTGTTCGACCTGTGTGTAGAGGAAATGATCAAAGAGGCGTGGGAAGAACTGGAGGTAGGAATGAAAGTGGGCGGGGAATTCGTAAAATCAGTTAGGTTTGCTGATGATCAAGCTTTAGTTTGTCAGTCACCCAAGGGGTTGCAAGCATTGCTTAGTGAATTGGAAATTCAGTGCGACAGGTATGGGATGAGAATCAATATTAATAAAACAAAGGTTATTCTTTACTTTAGAAAAAGAAAGGTTGAGCTAAACATTAAAACAGGAGGGCAAAAACTAGGTCAGGTAGAACAGTTTACTTCTCGGTAGTGTTTTGGACCAACTCGGTCAAAGTAGTAGGGACGTAAGGAGAAGAATTGCGCTAGGCAAAGAGGCTTTGACAAGGAGGAGGGAGTTGATGACAGGGACGTTGAGTAAGGATATTAAGAAAAGAGTCGTAAAATCTTTGATATGGAGCGTAGCTATGCACGGTGCGGAAACGTGGTCATTGAAACAGAAGGATAGACGTAGATTGGAGGCTATTGAAATGTGCGGGTGGAGAAGAATGGAGAAGGTGAAATGGACAGAGAAGAATACAAATGAGGAAGTACTTGGTATGGTGGGCGAAGAGAGGGGTTTGTTGGGAGAAATCCTATGGAGGCAGGAAAAGTGGATGAAGGGGGTATTGACCGGCAGTGGGATGTTGAAGACTGTGGTTGAGGGGAGAATACTGGGCAAAAGAGGAAAGGGAAGGAGCAGGACAGGGATGTTGGACGAAATGAAGGGAGAAAGAAGGTACTCAGAGCTGAAAACTGACCTTATGTGAAGTAGGATGTTGTGGTTTGCTAGGGGTCACAAATTATTTAATAGGTAATTATGTCCATTCAAAAATCTACCTTAACCGTTTCATTACCAAATAATATATATATATGTATAAATATATATATATATATATATATATATATATACCTATATACATATATATATATATATATATATATATATATATATATATATATATATATATATATATATATATATATATATATATATATATATATATATGCTTTCATAGACGTAACACGGAAGTGCCGAATAGTACAATACACAGTAACACATAATATAGAAACACAAAAAAAGAGAACACACACACGTATTTTCTTGATATTTCGACGGAAAAAATCCGTCTTCCTCTGAAGATATAGAAGTAATGACATTACTTACATTACTTACATTACTTCTATATCTTCAGAGGAAGACGGATTGTTTCCGTCGAAATATCAAGAAAATACGTGTGTGTTCTCTTTTTTTGTGTTTCTATATTATGTGTTACTGTGTATTATATATATATTTATATATATTATATATATATATATATATAATACACAGTAACACATAATATAGAAACACAAAAAAAGAGAACACACGTATTTTCTTGATATTTCGACGGAAACAATCCTTTCCTCTTATATATATATATATATATATATATATATATATATATATATATATATATATATATATACACATACATATATATATATATATATACACATACATATATATATATATATATATATATATATATATATATATATATATATATATATATATATATATATATATATATATATATATATATATATATATATATATGTATGTATGTATATATATATATATGTATATATATACATATATATATACATACATATATATATATGTATATATATATATGTATATATATATATATATATATATATATATATATATATATACATATATAAATATATACACACACACACACACACGGATATAGTGGGCCCCCTAACGCAATCTGAGGTTCGGTGCTGGATGAAATCCAACACCGGCTCCGATATAGACAGATTCCCTGTCAGAGAGTCTGCCACCGGTGACACCGACCTCTCTAGCGAAGCGGCCCGGCACTTTCAAAAAACCTTTAACAGGTATCCTCCGTGGAAAGAGGGATGATGAAAACCCTTTGAATTGAAGACCCTTTGAATTTTATTCGCCCTTTTAAATGCTGAATATAAAATGTTTGCGCACGTCCTAAGATATAGAATGACGGCTGCTGCCGACATAGTCCTCTCTCCATCTCAGTACGCCGTGTCGAAAATGCGAAACATCTTCGATGCAGCACTTTTAATTCGCGACATTATATTTTCCGCGCCTTTGTATGGCGATCGTTTTTTATCACTGCTAACTATCGATCTTGAGAAAGCATTTGATCTGGTCCGGATCGAATGGATTCTAATCGTGCTCAAGACGATGGCCTTCCCCGAGTATTTCATTCGTGCCATCTCAACGATGTGCACCGGAACACACTCTATAATTAGGATAAAGGATGCCACCTCGTCGCCCATTCCCGTCAGTAACTCCGTTCGGCAGGGCTGCCCGCTGTCAATGCTGCTCTTCGCCTTGGCCTTAGCCCCCCTACTCAGACGACTACAGAGCAGTGGAATCGGGGTACGCCGTCACGGCGCCGTCTGCCTGGGCGTCGCATACGCTGACGACATAACCCTCTTCGCAGACGACCCGTCCCACATGGCTCTCGCCCACGACATATTAACGTCATATGAGCAGGGCGGTATCTTCCTCAAAAACCGGAAATCCAGGTTTCTGCTGCTGAAGGGCAACCGGCCCTCGACCTCCATCGGTTGGTCAGAAGCGCCCTCGCTCAAAATCTTAGGGTTCTGGTGGGAGAAAGAGTTGGCTCCCGCGATTGAGCGAAACTGGGGAATTATTGACCATCATGTAGAATGGAGTGTTGGAAACTTTCACTCCCTTCCCTCCCGATCGTGACCCGCGTCCGCCTCCTCAACCAGATTGATTGTCCTCCAAAAGATATGGTATGTGGCCCATCTGTGGTTCTTACCCGCTAAATACAAACTTACTTAGCTTAGACAAATACAAGTTTACCCACTACCGTCAAATTTCAAAAAGAGTTTAAAAAGCGACGATATAGTTTATAGGAATACATCCAAACAGCAACTAAAAGAATGTTGTAGTAAGACGAAAAGTATTATGCGCACAGTACTACACTCTTTTAAATCTAAAATGTTAAGCGAATATCTTCAGGAAAATCCAAAGTCAATCTGGTCCTATGTTAGGGAAATACAGGGTAAACGTCCAACTGTTCATTCTTTGAAGACGGAAAATGGAGAAATCATTACAGATAGCGTGAAGGCAAATATTTTAAACCATTTTTTCCAGAGCGTCTACAATAAAGACACAAACGCACGAAACGATC